>NW_027287052.1:3580886-3640886 GCF_022747635.1 Hetaerina americana | reverse complement strand
GAATTCCCCCTGTAAATTGGAAACACTTTTGCCGAGGAATGTTATTGTACCTGGTAAAACCTCAGCGGGCAAAGCAAGTCGTAATGTTATTTTTCTAGTTGACATTTGTATACTAACAGCGTTTATTTTAATGTTGAGACAGCAGTAATATGTAGAGCACATAATTGAGAGTGACAAACGCCAGCCTGTGGAAATTTTTTTGTCCATCTGGGAACGATAAAATTTCCATGATAAATGGCATGACGCGTAGATACGATGCTAGGCATAGTATGATCTCTTGAAATAAATAGTGTGCTTCATTTAATCGTTGCAAGTTGAGCGGTGTTACAGTTTCTTTCCAAGGACCGTGAAAAATAACACCTCCCTCCAACCGGAATGGGTTCATTTCACGTCTGTGGTCAAGGAACGTTGTTACCACGCTCTTGTAAGGCCTCATTTAGAATACGCATGCAGCGTGTGGGATCCGAGTGAAAAAGGTCTCATTCGGGAAATTGAGAAGGTTCAACGCCGGGCAGCCCGTTTTGTAAAAAATTCCTACGATAAAACGCAAAGCGTCACCGAAATGCTCATGGATTTGGGGTGGGAATCATTGGCTGAAAGACGATTCAATGCAAGATTGAAATTATTAAATAAATTTAGATCCGCATGTTTCAGCACCGAGGTCTCGCAAATTATTCGTACTCCTACATACCTTGGTCACTTGGATCATGCATATAGAATTCGGGAAATAGATGCCAGAACTAGCCGACTCAAGGACTCCTTCTTCCCACGGACAATACGAGATAGCAACTGCAGGGTTATACATAGCAAAAATTCCACTTGCCACCCTCAGCGTCTAAAAAATAATTAGTTACACTTAAATGCATGCTCTTCCACTAACCTTATGTGTTTTGCTATAATAACCCATTCTTTCCGAATGACCTCATTCATGTTCTGTTCATCTGTTTTTAAGTTTCCCTTTCAATCCCTCGTCCCTCTCCGCGGGGGCAAATTCCTGCTACCTGCAACGTTGGGTCGCATTCCCTGCCATTTAGAGACTCTTTGGGGGTAGAGTGTTTCGTGGTGCATTTTCATGTGGTAGTGATGTTTCAATTTCTTGCTTGTTGTGTCCTGGCTTCCGTGTTGTAGGATGGCTTTCGTGCTGCATCATGGGGTGCAGTTTTTTAGTTGTTTTGCGGTATATGTGTTTGCATGAGTATTGGATGAAGGGATTTTTGCATGAGTGTGTGCGCTGCTGTGGGTGTAATTTTCCGTGTTGTTTTTTTGCATGTGGTATTTTTACTTTTTACGGTTGGTGACCTAACACCCCCCGCCACACGCCCTTGCGGCGGCTTGCGGGGTATTATGTAGATGTAGATGTAGATGTGTGGGGGGTGAGCTAAGCTCTTCCACCACGTATCTGCCCGCACCATACGTGTTGAAAGCTGTGTTTTTTGCCGGCTAGTTTTGTGGTGGCGAATCTATTTGTATTCAGGATCCTCCTTCCCACTTGGACGTGTGCTCTCTCTCCTGCCGTCGCCACGCCTTGATCCTGTCCTCCCGGCCCCGGCCTCGCTTTCCCCATCCCAATGCACGAAGAGTGAAAATGAACATTACGGAAGCGGGCTAGGTCGCATTCTCGGCGTGACTCATAAAAGTTCAGTCGCCGCATATTTTTATACTGTAATATTTGCTTCAGAGGCCATCATTGTTTCTGAGGGGCATACACTGTTCCAGCTACACTGATGGTCTTAGCTATTACTTTCGCAGTAAAAATCGTGAAGTAAAACTTAACTGGTCTTTAAAAATATAAAATTTAATTTTTTTTCGTTATCTTTTCAATTTTATAAAATTTTATAGGAGTTGGAATTCATAATTAAAATAATAATGGAGATTAAATATTCACTACGAAAAAAATAAGTGATTTACCTTTTATATACGACCGTATTTCTTATAAAGATGTATCTCATTCAAGAAATTATCGGTTTCAATAATTTAAAAAAATAGATAAAGGACTTATCTGATCTGAGTCGTCATAAATAAGGGCTATTTAATAATTAATTACTGGAATATGATCAAAGTTAGGATACCAGAAAGGGTAAAATTATTGAATTTCAGAGGTGTTCATTATAAAAACATCCTAAATGAAATTTAAAATAAATAAATTTTATTATTCCCTAAAACGAAAAACTATGATAGTAATAAACTGATTAATTAAAAATCCATTCAAATTAGCATATCTTAGTAATTTATAATAAAATTGAAGTATAACTCTTAATTTCTTTAAGGCCAATTTTACAAATAGGTAACAAGTCAGATCATATGTGTTGGAAATCTATTCAATGAACGGAACTATTTTTTAATTCACAAGAAAAGTTAAACCTATGGAAACTTACCATTTAATCATGTCAATTAATAATAAAATGGAGCGACCGCTTGCTATAATGCTTGGGTACTGAACAACACACACGCAGGTCAATTCCAAACATATATATAAATTTACCCCTGGAACAGATTTTAGGCATTCTATTACATACTTGGGCGGTAAAACGTATTATTTTTGTTATGAATCGTACAATGCCATTTAAGGAAGGTTTTCGTTGGACAATGAAACCCATGGAAAAGAACAATGCCAGAAAAATTGACTAAAATACTACTTGGAACTCAGAATAAATGGCGAGAGAAGTATACTTTCTCATTTTTAAAAAAACTCTTTTTTTTATATATGAAATTAAGGCACACGGAAGCATAATACGTGGTGTGTTTAAAATAAATCGAAATGCCCCGAATCTGCATGAAATAACTGATTTATATCATTTCAATCATTTAATTTCTGTGAAAAAACTTCCTTGGTGTTATATACGTATTTGGTTACAACGGAAACGACGATATTAAAAATGATGACACCATGAAGCCTTTGGATTTGTATAATAAGCAAATAAGGATAATTATCATAATCATAACGCCGCAAATATTATATCCATAATGCCGATATTCCATTAAGGATGGATATTATACATTTTCAAATTGTTTTCCTAAAAGTTTTCCCCTTAAGAAACGCAGTGTGATATCGAATATCCTTCCTCCGAGACCACGTGGTACCTGGAGCGTCGTGAAAGCTACCAAAAACAGGTCAGTTAAATATTAATATCTACCAACTACATACACTATTATTCAATACATGCATAAATAAATCAAGTTAACGAGTACCCACCAGGTACGAAGTATATACCGGCTTTTCAATATCCATCTGTAACCATTCTTCCCTTCCCTCGGGATCTCAAGGGGAAAAATAAGTCGATAGACTTTCCTTGTGTACGCTGTTTACAGTCAAGTTCCGGCTAATCTTCGACGATACTTTTCTAAAGGGCAAAACAATAGCAAAAACCTCAGCTGAGCACTTAGCAAAATGCACTGCGGGTGATGTGTGCATCAGGCCGCGCTCGGGGGAAGCAAAAAGGAAGGAATTCGCAAGCTCCAGCGGAGGAAAGATTGTCTTCCAGACGACTCTTGAGCGTTACCAATATCCGCTGTGCAGAAAATAAATGGAATTCATTTCCTCGACATCTGCCGCTGTCCGTGCACCCCGTGATGTGCCCATGAAAAGACATTCTTCCCTTCCAATTGTATTTTCAAGGGGACTAGCGTCAGTGTTCTCGTGTCACTCAAGTCTGAGACAAGACACGAGCCAACGAGCTTTGAGTCGGTAGCCTGGCATACCACCCAGATCTGATAAAACCTCGGGGTTGAAGGAACGAAACGGAAAAACCTATAACGATAAAATTATCATTCGATTTGAATACGGTGAGTTCAATTTATCATGGTGGAAATAATTCAATAATTACCCATCATATTTTATCGGGGAACGAAATTTCGCGCACTGCACTTCCCCCCGCCCTTATTAATTGGATCGCGAGCAGCTTAGAGGAGCTAGATTTGTAAAACGTTGTTATGTTAAACTTAGTAGAAGAGCCCAAAATATTAGAGCAGCCAGGCCGAGAATTACTCCCGGAGCGAAGGGTAAATTACAGATTGAAGCTCTTGCATTAATTGGAAGGAGGTCTTTTTAGCAGTGATATTGAATATGTAATATTACCCCCATCGTACTACGGTAGGAGAAATCTTGTCAGTAAAATTAGAGGGATCAAGTGAGGAATAGATAGATTTAAGATATTTTTCCAGAAACGATAGGGGATAATAATAACATTGTTCGACCGCAGTAGGTTCATGTTCCGGTAAAATTATTCTGAAGTGAATTCACCCCCAATTCAATTACATATATATATATATATATAATTAGGTAATCTACCGGTTAAGGTAGGTTTTTGGATGGACGTAATTCCTAATTAAATAATTTGTGGCCCCTAGCTCCTTCTTCTGCGTCTTCTGTCCTGCTGCTGCTGGTTTTCCCTTGCAAGGGTTTCGTGGGATGACGACCGCGGAAGCCTTGTCTCCCCCGCTGCCGGGCACGACACACGGCCGACTGGGCCGAGCCCCGTAGTTGCCAGGACTCAAAATATCTCTATTGTCCATCATATTTTTCTTGGGAATGATAATTGAGGTGGTTTCCCGTTGCCTTCCTCAATAGTGTTTTTAACGTGACACCATCACTTACTGGCCGCCCCACTGGGGTCAGACGCCATTGCAGCCGCCTCACTGAGGAACAGACGCTGCGTGGACTACCTTTCGCCTGGCTCCTAACCTTCGACTTAACTGGCATGGGTGACCCTACCAGGAGCAATAATTATTACTCCCGCCAGGAGAGCTCTAGGAATCATCGGAACGCACAAGCCCTTCCACCACGTCAAGGTTGTAGTCCGAGGAGGGATATTATTATTATTATTATTAATATTATTAGGTAATCTACCGGTTAAGGTAGGTTTTTGGATGGACATAATTACTAATTAAATAATTTGTCACTCCTAGCAAAACACAACATCCAACTCTATTTCAAGTCCCTCTTCAGCTCTGAGTACTTTCTTCCTCCCTTCATCCCGTTCAACATCCCTATCCTGTTCCTTCCATTTATACTAGACGTAAATGAGATACGACTAACTTGACTCAATTTGCAAATTCTACTAGAATTTTAATTTTTCACGACCACGGTTTCATCGCTGGGCAACATCATGAGGTTCTACGAAACCATGTTCGTGAAACATAATATCTCTCGTAGAATTTGGAAATTTAGTCTAGTTAAGTCTTCCATTATTAGATCAGCCCTGATTTAGCACCAAATGACTTCTTTTAATTCCCGTTAATCAATAAACAATTGCGTGGCCAACGTTTTCCGGCACCTGAAGAAGCCGTCGACGCATTTGTCATCATCGTCAAATCATGTTTTGGAGGTATATTGGAAAATATTTATTTATTTTACACACCTATAATATATATATATATATATATATATATATATATATATATATATATATATATATATACATATGTGGGTCGCGGTAGTCCAGTAGGTAGAGCATTGGACTGCTGACCGGAGGGTCCCGGGTTCAATTCCTGGGCAAGGCACTCTGGGCACCTGCAGCTCCACCCAAGCTAAAGTGATTTTTTGGGTACCAGGTCTTCCTGGGAAACCATAACCGGCACAGGGAAAGGAACTGGCCCCCCTTCCCTGATGTGTGAATTTTCACACGCCGTATAGGGCTTAGTACGGGGTGATCTCTACCATCCCCTACTAAACCGACCTTCGGGTTGATTACTGTGTTTATGGTTTATATATATATATATATATATATATATATATATATATATATATATATATATATATATATATATATATATATATATATATATATATATATATATATATATATATATATATATATATATATATATATATATATATATATATATATATATATATATATATATATATATATATATATATATATATATATATAATTATATATAAATATATACCATTTTATATTTTTGCATCAAATGTATGCGGAGTAAACATTGTATTTCAAAAAAAATTAAACACTCGCCCTCGAGTCGCGTCGACTCGTCGACCGAATACCAAGCCCGAATCGGCATTAAATGGACAGGGCGGATTTTGGGGAGAATGAAAGTGAAAAAATTTTACAAAAAGGATAAAAAGTATAAGGAAGGAGATATAGAAGGGAAGATGGGAATAGGTGTGGAGCAGGCAGGGAAAGAGAGCGGGAAAGCGAAGGGTGACGAGAGGGGAATGGTTAGAGGAGGAGGGGTTGTGGAGGAGATGAAAGAATTTTCGGCTGTTTCCTTGGCACAAAGTGCCGACGAAATGGTTCCCGGCTAAAAGGAGATTCTAACCGGGCCCCAACTCCGCTTACCCTTCTCAAAGTTCCCCCTTCTCCTTACTACATATATGGGGGTGGATCGAGTGGAAAATAAAATCGAGACGGGGAAGCGAGTGAGGGAGAGAGAGAGAAGGAGGAAATAAGAATTCCAATGTTTACCGTCGCCGAGCCTCCGGCATGTCTTCACTCTTGCTAAGGTGTGAGAGCCCTTTGTCCTCTCACCACCTCCTCCTACCAACTCCTCACTCTTCGTACGTTCAAACACATGTGTATTGGTGGGTGCGCGAGTAAATACTATACATAGGGCACCAAAAAGGACACGTACACAATGCTCGACGCTATCACGATTTCTTCCTCAGGAGGATAAAGAGCGTTGTGTGCATTTTTGTTGCCATAGCTTTGACGGCTATAAAATCTAGTTTAACAGCCACAAAAACATATATAAATATATATGTATATGAAATTATTTATAATTATTTGGCAATCTACCTGTTTAGGTAGGTTTTTGGATGAACACAGCTGCTAAAAAAGTATTTTGTGACTCCTAGCAAAACACAAAACCCTACTCTATATCAGATCCCTCTTCAGCTCTGAGTACCTTCTTCCTCCCTTCATCCCGTCCAACATCCCTATCCTGTTCCTTCCCTTTCCTCGTTCGCCCAAATTTCTGCCCTCTATCACAGTCTTCAACATCCCACTGCCTGTCAATTCACCCTTCATCCACTTTTCCTGCCTCCATAGGATTTCCCCCAACAAACCCCTATCTTCGATGTGGGCATTGAAGCAGGAGGATAGACGTACATCCTTTAGATTGGAGCCTTTTGAAATGTGGGTGTGGAGAAGAATGGAGAAGGTGAAAAGGACAGAGAAGAAAACAAACGAGGAAGTACTTGATATGGTGGGCGAAGAGAGGGGTTTGTTGGGAGAAATCCTGTGGAGGCAGGAAAAGTGGATGAAGGGGGTATTGATCGGCAGTGGGATGTTGAAGACTGTAATAGAGGGGAGAATGTTAGCCAAACGAGGAAAGGGAAGGAACAGCATAGGGATGTAGGACGGGATTAAGGGAGGATGAATGTACTCAGAGATGAAGAGAGACCTGATGTAGAGTAGGATGATGGATTTTGTGTTTTGTTAGGAGTCACGAAATATTTAGTTGGTACCTGTGTCCATCCAAAAAACCTACCTTAACCGGTAGATTACCAATGAATAATAGTAATAATACATATATATATATATATATATATATATATATATATATATATATATATATATATGTATATATATGTATACATATATATATATATATATATATATATATATATATATATATATATATATATATATGTATATATATGTATACATATATATATATAATTATATATATACTCCTTCGCATAGAAATAGATATAATGAAAAGGGATAGGAACATATATAAAGGAAGAACACAGGAGAGGTGGGGAAGGGGGAATCAAGCAGATCACGAATACAAAAATATTTCCTAGACCCGTACTTATGCCCGGGATCTTTCCACATTCTGGGCTGATGCTCTTGACCATTTAAGCTATCCAGGAAACGTAATGTGTACAGAGATCTGCGATGATTTAAGCAACCAAGTGCCCCGATTCCTTTGGCCAAGTGATGGCGTTAGGGAGATTTTTCATCCACCAAAAAAGAAATAGACAACTCACAAGAGGAAAGGATAGTAGCTTAGCAATCATACAAGATCATGAAGAATAAAAACAGTGGGTTTCATGGCACGCATAGCCATAGGAAGAGACGTGCCACATTGGCCTATTCACCAAAACTGTGGTTTTTACCTACTATATTGCGCATGAGCCATTTTATTTTCTTGCTATAACAATAGAAATTTCGAATCGATTAAAGTCAACAAAATCTTTAAAATATTGAAATAATTTCGAGATAACGTTCATTTTTCTTTTGAACAATATATCACGTCTATTGTGATTATTATTTCTGCCCTAAGAAGCTTAGGTTAGCCTCTTGTGGAATTGTCATATTAGGATCTTGAATACAAAATGTTCAAACGGCAATGACAACTGTTCATCTTCGTACTGGTAAAACATTTTAAATATATACAAATACAAATTAATCAACCTGATTTATTCTGCTGCTCCTTTGACACGACTGATCCTACGTGGAAATGTCATTTTTTTTAAATACCGAGACAAATTCCAGCGGAGGTCAACTGTAAGACTCATGTGATATCTCCATAGTAGTGGACTATATAGGATTGGATTTATTTGCTTGGTTATTTAAAGGATTTCCGCTTCTTACTGGGAATTTTCCAAATTATAATGCGTGACTAACCTATAACAACTTGATGACGATGATATTCTACGCCGGTGGACCTGCACTGTTGTTTAATTAAAATTATAACGCGAAGTAATCCTCTGCGAAGGCTCGATTACGCTGAATTATTCCTTTTGAATAACTCTTTTAATTTGCTGAATCAACTTAATGAGGGTAAAAAATGATTGTGAGTTGCGACCGTCGGCGGTAACACACATGTCCGGAGGAAAGATAATTTTTCATCCTTCATGTTATACTCTTTATTTACGGGTTAATAACGCGTAATTCTGCTGAAGGAAACGACGAAAGAGTCTTCCGCAAGGCGGGAAAAGAGAGAATGCGTCGTTAATTATGAAGCGGACAGCTTCCTCACGCCTTGCACTGCGAATCGTACCGGGGGAGACGCGGTGAAATTGCACCATCTATTGGAGTAATGGGGTCTTTGTGGAAACTTTTACAGGACTCCAGCCATGCTTTCACAGGGCCATTTCCACGGAAAGGGAAGAAAAAGTATTTGGTCATAATATTCGGAGTAAATTCCCCTTTCCCCCCTCCCCTTCCCTTGGCCCTCCCCCTCTCTCTCCCTCTGTCACGCTCCCCTTCACTTTTCCGCAGAGGAAAGCTTACATTTCTGCCTTCCCTCCTCCCCTTCGCTTCCACATGTCTATCTCCCCCCCCACCCCCATACTTCGCAGTTAAACGTGTTCTCTTATCTGCTTTAAGCACCAAGCATGGAAGTGTTCTTTAGGAGTCGTTGAGCCGGGAAATGAGAATGGAGTGTAAAAAAGACTGTCCGCGTTACGTAGACACCGCGTGAGGGAAATGGGAATGAGACTACCTCTGATAGGTTATGCATCATCACTCATTTAATTGGTTAGTTTAATGCAGCCATCCATTTTTCCCTCCTTAGAGTTATTATCCTCCATCTCTTGTAGTTTTTTCTGTTCCGAAATGTCGAAGTGGGTTGTGTTTGTTCTTGGTTCATCTTAATCTTTTATCTTTTGATATTATAATTAACTGCAAGCGTGTGTCAAGAATTATTGCACGCCATAAAGGTACTATCTGCACATAATAAATAAATAAATAAATAAATAAATAAATAAATAAATAAATAAATAAATAAATAAATAAATAAATAAATAAATAAATAAATAAATAAATAAATAAATAAATAAATAAATAAATAAATAAATAAATAAATAAATAAATAAATAAATAAATAAATAAATAAATAAATAAATAAATAAATAAATAAATAAATAAATAAATAAATAAATAAATAAATAAATAAATAAATAAATAAATAAATAAATAAATAAATAAATAAATAAATAAATACATACATATATGTGTATATATATATATATATATATTTAAAGCCATAATCACAGTTATCAACCGCGAATGTTGGTTTGGTAGGTGATGGTAGAGTTTACCCAGTTCTAAGCCCAATGGGATGTGAAAGCCACATATCAGGGTAGGTTCCTTTCCCTATGCCGGTTAAGGTTTCCAAGGAAGAACGAAAAATCACATAGCCTGGGAATAGATCTCGGGCTCTCCGTAGATCAGTAGTTCAACGCTCTACCCCTGGACTACCGCGGCCCACAAAATAATATGCATAGAAAACACGAAGGACACTCACATTGCAGATAGTTTAGCCTCAACTGACTATGGAAGATGAGCGTTAATTAATAATCATTACGTAATAAAACTGTAGTCAATGGAATAAAAAGTAAAAGTGAGAAATATCAACAAAATCACGAATCCCTAGCATACTTCCTTTTGAAACGGAGGGGCCAGTTTAGAGAAGCAGTCCTGCCAGTATTCTTTCACACCAATTGGGTTTACGGGCATGAAGATGGTAATTAGACCACGGAATTCATCCCGCCATAATCGAGGATATAAATTTGTTTCAAAAGGATTCTTAGAATTAAACATTCCATCAACGAGTTCAAAACTCTTAGTTTTTAAGTGGGATGCAAAATCCACTAGGCGTTTGGAACCGAGGATAATTTTCGATCATGTGCGTCGAAAAGTTTAGCATAGTTTCAGTATGAGTTGTTTAATTCTTTCGTTTCAAAATTTCACGTAATGTTTATTCCAAATTAAACAATAAATCTTATTTCATATTACATGCAAAAAATCGGGATTTAACGTGATTTTCAAAGAATGAATATATTTCATGAATATATTTAACATGATTTTCAAAGAAATTGCAGAAGATGCCACAACAGTAACTTTTAATGGAGTCATCCGCTAATATGCATTTCAATGCAACAATTTCAGAGAGTAAAAATCATTCGCCTTGACCGGGATTCGTGTCCCAGTCAAGGCGTATGATTTTTACACTCTGAAACTGTTGCATTGATATTTAACATGATTCGAAAATCTGCAAATATAATTCTTTTCGATATATTAATGATATAACCATAGATCATACGAAAGTTTACACCTACATCGTACCTTGCAGATAATCGCGAAGGGAAAATTGCAGAGGTCATTTAAAACTAGGCAGGCAGCATCAATAACTGTTTCATTATTTGTAAATTTCCAATAAATTTGAAAAATAATGCATATATTACTTGACTTTAGCTATTTTAGCGGGTACTTTAAACTTCAGATATGTGTATTGCGGTGTCTACATAAATATGAAATATGTGCGTCTTTCTATAAGGCCTAAGGAAAAAATAGAAAACAAATAATTTTGGTTGCATTTACGATATTTATTTTTTCACACAATGTCCTTTTAACTTGAAACATTTTCCCCGCGTTTCTCCAAATTTCTTTAGCCGTCCAGAAATGCGTATTATAAACCAAATTAGTCTCGCCTTCTGTTAATTAAATTTTAAGTTTGGATTTGCATTCGATACCTTCTACTTTTCAAAGTGAAAGTTGAGCTCGCCATTTAATTGCTTAGAGCACTCCCAGGAAGTGGATCCTAACGGTCGACTACCGAAGGTTTCATCTTCCATGAGTCCTTAACTGGCCCCGGAGACACCCTCGCCTCATCCAATCACACACGCTCCACCCTTCACACCTATCCCTCTCGGCCATCCTCGCCTCTCTCCACCGACGTACCCCCAGGGACCAAGGCGGAGGTCCAGGGGCGCGGAAAACCAGATCTCCAGGGGAGTTAGGGCTCGCTCCCTTGACGTAGACGAATGGCTCCCACTCCGACTCGCATAATATTCACGGCGCGCTCACCTGAGGCGTTTCAGAAGAGGAGGAATGGTCGGGAGCCGGGATATCAGAGCACACGAAGCGACACCCTCTTACCCTTTCTTTCTGCTTGGCCGACAGGGATCGAGGGCTCCTCTCTCTCTCTCTCTCTCCCTTTCTCTCCGTGAGCCCATTGTTTCTTCTCTCGACGCCTTCCCCGCCACATGGCCCTCCGCTCCCTTTTTGGTGAGAAAAGACCGTCCGCCTAGCCCCTCACCGCAACTCGGGTTGCCACTCTTTGAGTGCTCGGGGAGGAACAAGTTTGTGCGGGCATCCAGGCCGAGCCACCCCGGGGCACGAGAAAATACGTATGAGTGAAGCGTACGTATGTTTGCTATGAAATTCTTATCGTGTGTCGGCGAAAAATGAAATTTATAAACTTGAGAAAATATATCTTTTCCTTAAAATACAGAGAAACCATTTAAAACTTAATAGCCTTGAAGTAACAGGTTATCAGTAAGTAATTTCCAGAATACCTTTGAAAACTTCAGAAAAGAAATCGATCCGCTGCATGAAGCTGTAGAAGTCTCAAGAAACAGAGTGCATGATGGGGGAATGTCGTTGTGTTTGAGTCGCTTTAGTGATGGAGAAGTAGAAGTAGTAATTAGGGAAGGTAAGGGACGGCTAATTGACACCTACAGCTACGCAAGGTAAGTCACCTCAAAGGCTATCGCGGGGGATGTTAGAGCACCAACCATGCATGCAGAATTACTACTTTCTTACTCATACACAAGTACACATACGTATGAGCTCACATGCAAAAATTCGGTTTGCAAATACCTCATCTACACCCACATAAATATCCTGCAATCCACTAAAGAAAGTGTATGGCAGGGGTGCAAGAACCAACGGTGATGGGTGAGGTATAAGGGATAGGAAGGATGGTTGAAGGGTTAGGGAAAGGGAAAACAATTCATTAAAAACCCATAACAGACGTGGAAATCCATGAGCATGCTAGCGGAAAACCTATTTCCGAACAAGCGTTAATATCACTCACTTTAAAAGTTCTTTTGCAAGAGAAAAAGGAGGGAATAAAAAAAAACAATAGCTTATGTGCTAGGCCTTCACCAAGCCAAGACAGGTCATCCAGAACTAGAAAGTAAGAAATGGAATGTCTATATTCGTCGTGCAGTAACCGTTAGGTTGGGCAAACACTATTATCCCAGTTAATTTGACTTTTTCGTGTTCTTAGATTCGATTTAGTTAAAATTGCGTATTGTGCGAGGGATGTTGAAGGCTGTAATTGAGGGGAGAATATTAGGCAAACGAGGAAAGGGAAGGAACAGGATAGGGATGTTGGACGGGATGAAGGGAGGAAGAAAGTACTCAGAGATGAAGAGGGACCTGATGTAGAGTAGGATGCTGTGTTTTGCTAGGGGCCACAAATTAGTGATTACGTCCATCCAAAAACCTGCCTTAACCGGTAGATTACCTAATAATAATAATAATTGTGCGAAGGCAATACGAGTCCTTGATTCTGTCTCTGACGGTGTCCATCTCTATATTTCTTTTATCATGGTGTGCGAATCTATCGATATAATTGGGTGCCATAATAATTCCCCAGGGGTCGCTAGGAAACTTAGGTACCCTGTGCTTTTCTAAAAGTCTTAGTCGTGCCTGCTCTCTTCATGACTCCTCCAAGTTCCTCCAAAAATAATATCTCTACATCTACATCCACTTAATACCCCGCTAGCCACCGTAAGGGCGTTTGGCAGGGGGTGTCGGGACACCACCCATAGTTAAGAAAGAAAAAAAACCGCATGCAAAAGCCGCAAATCTATACCATCCCCGAAAAAAACATGGCATACATTCATGCAAGAACACATATACCCCACACACATTCAAACACTCTAACCACCAACTAACATACACATGCAACTACAAATACACCTAATATCGTTGCAATGTCTAATTTTGCTGCGGCTTGTAAATTGAATATTTTCTAAAGGGATATCGGTTTCTTACTATTATGATTTCTAATTGTTCCGGTGAGGAATGAATATTTGTATTTATCTGTACTGGAATCTGTCTCCTCTATTTCATCTTTGTGGTCTGATCTACCTGATTAATGTGGGTCATTATTATTCCTTCAGTGTCATCGTTAAACTCGTTTGTTCTGAACCATTGATCTGCTGAACACCTGTGACACTTGAGATCATACAAATTTTGCGACAGTAAGGAACCTAGATGGTACAACGGGAAGGAAGATCGGCATTAAGAAGGCAAAGAAAGCTAAAGTCAAATTTTAAAAAGAGTTTAAAAAGTGACGATATAGTTTATATGAATACATCCAAACAGCAACTAAAGGAATGTCGTAGTAAGACAAATAGTATAATGCGCACTACACTACACTCTTTTAAATCTAAAATGCAAAGCGCATATCTTGAGGAAAATCCAAAGTCATTCTGGTCCTACGTTAGGGAAATACAGGGTAAACGTCCAACTGTTCATTCTTTGAAGACGAAAAATGGAGAAATCATTACAGATAGCGTGAAAAAGGCAAATATTTTTAACCGTTTTTTCCAGAGCGTCTGCAATAAAAACACAAACGCACCAAACGATTCTTTACACCCACCCGGGGAACACATGAGCGATCTTACACTGACCAAGCAGGGAATAGTACATCTGCTCCGTAGTATCAATGCACACAAGGCGCCTGGTCCGGAAGAAATACCTGCTAGAATATTAAAGGAATTAGCTGAAGACATTGCCCCGTTTTTACATATTGTTTTTCTTAAATCGATAGAAGGCTCAGTGCCTCGCGAATGGAAGCTAGCCCATATAACTCCCATCTATAAAGGCGGCGATAGGGATAAACCAACCAATTACCGACCCATTTCTTTAACATTGATCTCTTGTAAAATATTGGAGCACATTATTGTCACTAACATTATGAGATTTCTTGATAGTAGGAAAATACTAATCCACAACCAGCACAGATTTAGGAAAAGCATTGCGAAACACAACTTGGTCCCGTCATTCACGATATACTTAGATCGGGAGAAAACAACACACCAGTCGATGCAGTATTCCTGGATTTCCAAAAAGCCTTCGACAAAGTCCCACACAATGAACTGTTACATAAACTTAAATACTATGGAATCAATGAGAAAATTATTAATTGGATTAGAGACTTCTTGTCAAATCGCAAACAAATAGTAGTCATTGATGGGTTGTGCCCAACGGATAGAAATATAACTTCGGGCGTCCCCCAGGGAAGTGTAATAGGGCCTCTTCTGTTCTTAATATACATAAATGACTTGAGCACACACATTGGTAGCAATCTAAGGTTATTTGCTGACGACACGGTGGTATACAGGGAAATAAGGAGCCAACTAGATCGCGAGCTACTCTGTAGAGACTTAGACAATATCTCAGAATGGTGCAATAAATGGGGATTAACACTTAATATAGATAAATGCGCAGTTTTGAAATTTTGGAACAAAGGAAGCGAGGAACAGGATATAAACTACAACATAGAGGGTTCAGTATTGACTACGGCCGATCAAGTTAAATATTTGGGGGTTGTTCTAACACCACGCCTTTCATGGGGAGCACATATCAGGACAATATGCGGATCAGCTTTAAAGAAACTTGGCTTCATAAAACGGGTGGTGGGGAAATGTAATGAAAAAGTTAAAGAGAGGTGTTATTTTGCTCTAGTTAGACCTCATTTGGAATCTGCCGCAAGTATTTGGGATCCTTGGGAGAAAATTTGCAAAAAGAATTAGATAAAGTCCAGAGAAAATCCGCTAGATTCGTTAAAAATTGTTATGATAAGAACAAAAGTGTGACAGATCTCTTAGGGGATTTAGGCTGGGAACCACTTGAAGTGCGGAGAGAACAAGCGAGGCTTAGACTTTTAGAAAGGTTCAGAACAAACGAGTTTAACTATGGCACTGAAGGAATTATAATGGCCCCACACTACTTAGGTAGATTAGACCACAAAGATAAAATAAGGGAGATAGATTCCAGTACAGATAAATACAAATACTCATTCTTTCCCCGAACAATCAGAAATCATAATAGTAAGAAACCGAAGTTACTTTAGAAATATTAAAAACATTGAATTTACAAGTCGGAGCAAAGTTAAACACTGCAAAGCTGTTAGGTATACTTTCAGGTGCATGTGTATGTAAGATGTAGTTTGAGTGTTTGCATATGTGTGGGGTGTAAGTGCCCTTGTATGAATGTATGCCATGATTTTTTGCGAATGTATGAATTTGTGGTTCTTGCATGTGGTTTTTTTTCCTTTCTAAATTACGGATGGTATCCTAACACCCCCCGCCACACGCCCTTGCGGCAGCTTGCGGGGTAGATATAGATCATCGGAGCTATTAAATAGATAGGTAATTTGTTTGGGCTAGGATGCTCAGGGAATGCAGGAAGGGTGGAGAGAGAAACCCGGCGTCGGCATCAGTTTGCTGTAATAACAAAAAGGCAGCAATCCGATGAAATGCGTACTTCATTGGACACCCCCACATTGACCATATTTAGGGACCGGCATGCCACTGAAAAAAAATCCTACCTCCGCCAGAATTCGAACTCGGGCCTTTTGAATGTGAAGCCAGTACATTAGCCACCGCACTCCATCCCCAAAGCAGAAGAATAGATCAAACGAGTACATACGTATGTAGGCATTATTTTGGCTGCTGGAGCTTAACCGTTTATCTATCCTATGACTGTGTTTATATTCTTGTACTTTCAGGTACGCTATTTCTTTTTGTCTGGAATTTCTGAGGCGAAGTTCTTTTAATGTCTTCGTTTATTAACCCCGGGCCACTCTTTAGATGTCTATCATTCTGTATTCTCTTATTGAGACTTTTCTAACTTTGCTCGAGATTGTGGTTGGGAATCAAAACAATCCTGGCAAAATGTTCACCATGCCAACCGTCCGTAGGGTGATGTGTAGCTCACTCTCGTCAATGGCCTTAGGGTTTCCCTAATTTGTATCGGCGCATGTTGCCCTGTTAAGCTCACTCCATTCCCAAGAGGCGAACCCGAGGTTTGATTGAAAATGTAATAAGGGAAAGGTATTTAGCCACCTTCTAGATCCCTGCCCTATAAATTCCTATTTCTCCTCGGCTCCCTATTGAACTACCGAATTCAATTTAATGGCAGTTAAAATTAGACTAGGTCACCACGCCCTTCGACGCCTTGCCCTCCCTTTTTTGGACCCCATCCGGAATGCGGGCGAGGGTCCCGTTCCGTCCGGGGCCCGCCTGGAGCGGTCGGTCCGGGATGGCCGCCGCTGGAGGGGTGTGGGGAGAGGGAGAGGGGTGAGTAATGGCCCGAGGGAGGAAGACAGACAGCGGTGTATTTCGGCTGAAGGAAGGGGGGTGTGGTTCCCCCGAATGGGTTCGACGCGAGAGAGGAGGGTGTCGCAGGCAGTGAGCGAATGGGCTCGCTCGCCGACAGATCCTCTATCTTTGTTCGCCCCGCGGTCGATGACAGAAAGCACAGAGGAACTCAGGGACTGCTGATCAGAGAGGTTAAAATGATGCCTTGTTTACAATCAATCCGCGTTCAAAATCCCACGCACACATATCCGGGCTGACTGACAACGTGAAATTGATAAGTTACTCTGGGACTTGGAAAATATATGTGAAAAAGCCTACGTCAACTCGTTGGTTAAAGCAAAACAGTAGTTTAAAATTTTTTTAATTCGTTGCAAATTCAAAATATTTTACATCGGGAATATCATGAGCCTAGGATACGTATACACTTAATGGTGAATATTTGTTTCGTAAAATTAAATGCTTGTGTGCGAATCACCAGATAATTAAATTAAATTTAGGTTCGCGTATTTTCGCGAACTTTCTCATAGTTTTTTAAATTATCATTTTGGATGAATTAAAAACTATGACTATGTTTCTTTTATCTATGTCTACAACCAATATGTCTAATTTCCTTCCATTTCATGCAGCGAACGATATTATTTTGAGATATTCTTCTTGCATGGCCATTTTGTTGAGTATCCATGGTGGTGGGTCGTTAAGTATCCACGCATTTCGAGTCTCTTCCAAATACGCTGTCCCACTTTAGGTTCTTTAGACAAATTTTACAATTATAAGAATAAATTTTTTTGTATATCATTAATACAAACGCTACATCATTATTTTAGCGCATTGAAGTATCGTTGCAAATCGTATTGAATGTCAAGTCAAGTCAAGCTTAATAACCATAAAAATTTTAAGAAAATAGAAATTTTATGGTTATTAAGCTGTAGGCTGAGTATAAACATGGAACTTTGGGGATTTTAATTAGAACAGGTGGAGAATTTAAGATACATAGGAAATATTTTGGAGGTAGCTGCGTAGAGTAGGGTATTAATAGAAGAATTACGTTGGGCAAAGATGTAATTGCAAATGAGCGGGTGTTAATGACAGGTACCTTAAGAATACATCGTTTTTATAGAAAGCATGGGGAAGAGTTCCTGGAAAAAAAGATTTATTTAAGAAATTACCACAGCATCTCAAAATTCTTCAACGTAAATCACTGGAGCGTCGACACACTTTTGCCAGCGGCTTTTCCACGACTCTAAGGCTCCCTGGTAGGCGGATTCTGGAAGGTTCTTGAGGGTACGCGTGTGAAAGTTTCTTAGACGGCACTTAGTTTCCCATTTCGGTGCCCTTTGAGGGAGAATTTCACTCTTGGGAATAGGAAATAGTCTGCTGGTGCCAAGTCGCGAATGTAAGGGGGTTGGGGAATCGTCGCGATGTCGTTGTAGGTGGTCTTCGCAAGCAGGCACTCGGCTCTCCATTTGACCGTCCGTCAAGACCTTAAGGACAAGTTAAGCGCAGATCTTTTGCATCGCCAAATTTTCAGTGATTAAGATGCCTGCACTTTCATCTTGTCAATGTCAATACAATCTGCGATCATGGGTACACTTAACCGAGGGTCTGATATCGGCACTTCATGCACACGTCAAGGGAAATGAGTTACTGATACTATTTATAAAAACCTGGTGTGTATAGTTTGTATTGCCAGGGTCCATCAAAAACCTATCCCAGTGCGGTAGGATATTTCTAAATATAAATTTTACAGTAGATGTAGATTACCCTATGTGGGAATTAAAATATTATCTATGCCATTCAAAATACCTTATGTGAGCTCTTTCTCCAGCGAGAGTGCCAAAAATGAGTCTTATGAATTCAGATACTACGCATGAGATAAGCCAAGCTCTATTTGAATAACTACTTACACATACTAGGTGGAACTAGCCGCGTTAGATATGGTTAACGTTAAAGGTCTTGGTTTGGAATCCTAGCTCCTCCATAGTTGATCTTTGTGCGTCTATTTATATCTTAGAATAGTAGATTGCGCGACATATTCCTGAACAAAAAAATCTGTTGCTACTTTCAATCACTTTTTTATTCTCTCATGACGGTCAGTCGCTAATTATTCATTTTTGAGACAGGGATATCAAGAAACCAATATATGAGTCTACGTACGTTTAGGCAAACTAGGTTATGATTGGGCGAGGGAAGGAATACGGCCATGGTTTTTTAGAGATGTGTTGCAGGTGAAAATGAGGGAAAACAATCCAATGAATCGAAGGGGTTGTGCTTAAATTGATGTATTTTGGAAGCTCGAAATATGTGGGAGCAGAGAAGAAATGCTAGTAGTATTACGATCAAAATAAAAATTACAGGAGATAAAAACAAGGGTATTATTATGTAACACATAAGTAGAGCATAGTTAAAAAAAAGGTTTATTATGTAATTATTGTTTTTATACCTTCGCCTTTGTAATTTCTTGATATCCATAATTTCACTTTTATGATATACGTATTTTTCAAAGCCTATGATGTTTCATTAAAGTTATCAAATGAAATTTAATTAGTATTAGTTCCTGTACAACTTATGTGTTTTTATTATTTTAAATGACTTCTTTCATTCATATTCTGTAAGTGATTTTTACTGGTGCGACATCTTTTTACTGTTTCAATTCCAATTCTTTTTAAATATCTTCCTATTTGAATCTTTCCTTAAGCAAGTCTCCCCGAACGAGAAATCGCTCCCTTTCTCGTTCAAGAGGGTACAATCCACTGTTCCCGCTCTTCATCTCCCGTGGCGGTGAGCCCAGGTGGAAGGGGATGAGCGAGGGCGGATGAATATCCACAATCCACGGGGCTGAGTTCGGGAAACTCGAGGGCGGAGTGAGGCATTCACTTGAGGATTCGCCTCGGGTCCATTTATGAGCTCCGAGTACCCCGTGGGCATGGATCCCGATGCGGGCGCATGGCCCCTCACTCGTGGCCTCCTCACACCCTCCCCCTGCGCCACCACCCCCCTCAAACTCTCCCTCCGATTGCACCCCCCCCCTACTGCGCGAGTGCCGGAGTTCTCGCCTCCTCCCTGGGGGGAGAGCGACCCCAGGGAAGACGGTAGACACGCTGGGTAACGATTACGTTTCGCTCTTCAAAGTGCAGCCAGGACCTCAGGAGGTCCGAATTCCGTCTCGTCTTGGATGCCATATTCTTCCTCGACAATTATTTCACATCTAAGGGGGTGCGTTCCGTAAGTAAAGCAATTAAATTACCCGCGCCTCACCTATTGGCCGGAGTGTAATTTAACTACTTGGAATAGGTAGAATGGACGCTAAGATTTGCCTCGAAACCCTTCTAAGTATTCTCCAAGCTGTAGGAGCGGCAGAACGCCAGTTATTGTAAACCTATGTGCGCCGACCGTCTCACGAAAGACCAATCGAGCGGAAATTTCAAGTGGACTTTTGCTACGTATTGAAAATTAACTTGATTTTTTGAACAACGTCATCGCTGGTGATGAAACCTGGGTTTTCAATACGACTCAGAGATAAACGCCAAAGATCTGAGTGGCACACCGACCAGCCCCCCAAGCCCAAAAAGGCAAGAATGAGCAAATCAAAAATTAAAAGAATGCTCATTGTCTTTTTCGACAGTAAAGGAATGGTCCATAAGGAGTTTGTTCCTCGTGTACGGACAGGCATTTAACTCTGCCTACTACGTGAATTTGCTGAAAATACTCCGAAAAAGTGTCATCAGGACGAGTAAAGACATATCCGCTACCTGGCAACTCCATCACGACAACGCGCCTTGCCACAACACCCTACGAGTCCGCGAGTTCCTGGCCAAACACCAGGTGCCAATGCTGCCCCCCCCCAATAGTCCTGACATCACCACAGCAGATTTCTTTTCGTTCTCTCGGATTAAGGCAGCCCCGAAAGGAACCCGTGTTTCGTCCATAGAAGAGATCCAATCAGCCGTGACGAAGACCTCGCGAGAGGTCCCCGAAGACGCCTTCCGGGGCGCGTACCGGTCATGGCAGAGGCACTGGAATGAAAGTGTAGAGGCCCCAGGACAGTATTTTGAAGAATTTCAAGTGTTTGTGCTAATGTGTTCAATAAATGACTTTAAAAAATATAATTGCATAAATTTCAGAACGTCCCCTGTGCATCCAATCTTGCAAGCCGCCACGCGGGCTCACAGCCATGGATATTTGATCATCAGCCATAACTGTATTTAGTGATTTTTGATCGAGTCGTAAAAACTGCTGTGCATGATCATCTATGAAGCTATTGTCACGGCAGTGCGTTGGGAACCGAATTTCTATTATTTTCCGCCTGTTCGGCGGGCAATTTTCCTTTCACTTGTCATCGTCGTATCTCTAACGGAAGAGTGTATTGCGGAGCAGGAATATGCATCAAAGTTGAGTTTATACGATTTCAGCTTATCATTTTGTTTAATTCTTGCATTAAATATTTATATTACCAGTGTATCCAAACTTAAAATGAATAATTCCCATCACTAGTGTTACATTTTCATTTAGGTTATCGAAATTTTTCTTATAATGGGCAACTTTTCATTACGTTTTGTTGAATTTCGATATTTGATGCTTCTGGGCAGTCTGAAGTGCTCGAAACTCATTCGAGGTGAGGTCTAAACTGATGCAAGGTAACCTCCCCTTTACTTTTTCATCCAAATATTCCCCACAAATGGTTTAATGCAGCCTAATACATTATGTATTTGAAAGGTACACTTTCATTTTACCCTTCCTGCATTCACAATGGGAATTTAAGTTTACTGTAGAAGGAAACTTATTTTCCTCCAGAAAAAAGAAGGAAATTTATGGAACATTTTTTGATACTGGTTTAATTACAGTTTCGTAAGTAGGATGGTGCGGTGTAAAGAAAGCGACAATATAAATTCAAAAACATACGAGCATAATTATCAGGCACCGCAAAATATAGATCTTGTAATCTAAACAAAATTACAGCATATGGGAAGTTGGAAGAAACACTGGCTAAATTGACTACTTAAATTTGAGGCAGATGACTTATCCAAAAGTTTTAAATACATATTAGTGGCCTTGACTTGCTGTTATAGATCAGATCACGTAAGTAAAATTAGGGAGATATTCAGAGTATAGTAGATTGGATGGGTTTAAAATTTCGATTTTTCCTTGTACGATTGGGTATCAAAATTGATGTGATCGCGGGCGCGTTGGAGATTATCAGCAATGGTAGTGTATATACATACGAGTACATATACAAGTATTTTCGATATTCTGCATGAATTTTAAATGAACACGCTTTCATAGCCTTGTTTACAACATGTTTTGAATAATGTCCTGCTATTGAATAATGTTGCATTTAATTAGCTTCTTTCGAGTAAATAACTTGTTAGAGAGTATGATCGAGCTGATATCTTTGTAGAGGCGTAAAAATCGGCATTCATGGCTGGGGACCTAACACCCATTACCACACACCCTTGCGACGGCTCGCGGGGTATTATGTAGATATAGATCGCACGACTTCATCTGCGTGAAACTTGAAGGATTTGGAGCTGGGTTTATTCTCTTTACTGAGGAATCGATTACTTTTCTCAATGATTTCCGTTCATCATTGAGTTCCCTGTCATCCCAGTTCCTTTCTCAATATCGCTCTTTGGAACGGATTCTTTGAAATTGTAATAGTTCCGACTTTGGCATCGTCTAGATTGCATATCCATCTCACCTTAATGGAGGAAACTCCGTGGAATCCTCCGGGTGGGCGTGAACCTTGAAATTTTGAGCCCCTTCGAACCGCGCTCCGGAAGTCATTAAGTGGCAGGGGCGATGAATAGCCTCAGGTGACGAGGTCTAGCAAATTCCCCCTTCCCCCCCTGCCCTCCACGACCTTCGCTTCCATACACATCAGCAACGCCCCCTTCCCCCTTTTCACTCTTTGGGGGGCGGAGTGATGTGAGCGGGAACATACTTTTTCGGTTCGGGCAAACAACCCCCAAGCAAGACTTCAATGGACAGAGACCACGGCGAACACTATGGGGATCTGGCTGTACTCTACTCATTTTTCGAAGTCAACTCTTCATGGCCAATGTCATTTGAAGCCGTAGTAATAATATTCCACCATTTTATTAGCCATAAAGGATTATTTATTATGAATTCTTAAGCACAGTAGGTAAACAAAAGGCGAAGTTCTTGATATTATATAGGGAAAAGTTGCTTAGAAGGCTGTACAGAGGAATTCAAAGAGTAAAGTAAACATTTAACTTTGTAAATCCACATGAAAAACATACTTTAATGCGACCAAGGTTTCACTGCGGTTCGGCATCATCGGGCCTGATGCCGCATGGGAAAGTTTAGCAATATATCGAGCCTGATGATGCTGTACCGAAGTGAAACCTGAGTCGCATCAAAGTTTATTTTTTGTGAGGGTTTACAAAGTTTTATGTTGGCATTATTCATCATGGAACATTTCCACAAAGTCACGCCTGAAACGATTAATTAAATTTAAAGAAAGCAGAAGTAATAGGCAAAGATGATTCTTATTTAATAATTCATTTTAACGCCAAAAATAGCACTAAGGTCTTTTACGTTGGCTGATCTAATACACAAATAGCAAGAAGAATAAGCAAAAAAATTAAGCAAAATTTAAGAGGAAGATTCTGTCTGAGGAAAACCAGGTGATATTATTCTTGGAGACACGTCTAAAAGCAACAAAGTCGTCAGTAGCGACATGACGTAAAATACTTCAAGCTCTCGTTTGGTGGGCCTTCCAGGTCTAGGAGGTCCTAGGGAAGGCAAGAAAAGACACGAGTCAGTCGGCTTTGTAGTAGTAGTAGTTTTGAGGGGAGGTGACCGACAGCTAAGGTCATTTGCGCCATAGGGGAAGGACAGGAAAGGATGAAGGGTGGAGAGAAACCCGGCGTCGGCATTAGCCTACTCTTTACGAAAGGCGCCAAGGGGTCCGCAGTTTAACGTCCCATCCGACGGACGGCGTACTCACTCAAAGTGCCCTCCACAAAGCACCTCAAGTAGGGATCGAGATACCTCTGAAAAATATTCAACACCGCCGGGATTTGAACCCGCGCCCTCAGGGTGGGAAGCCAGTACGTTAGCCCCCGCACCATCTCGATCCCTCGGCTTTGTCCCAGGCCCCCAGCACTCGGGCGGTCGGTGGGGCATTGAGCGTCGAAGAGAGGAAAAAGGAAGGGTGAGGGAATAGTCACAGACGAATGTTTTTTCCTTCCCCGGGACAAACCGGAGAGAGACAAAGGGAAGATAGAAGACTGCCAGATTAAGAGTGGGAGTTAGGTTGTACTGATAAAAGCCCATTAATAAAAAATAATGCTGAACCAAAAAATCATCAGCTACTGTAACAGCGCAGTGCCTCTGCGGTCGAAGACTAATGAATGGAAAGGTTGAAGTCACCAAACAAAATCACGTCACCTGGAGGGCAAACACAAGTGAATAAGAAGAATACCCAGAGGAAAAATATGTATGATTTCGAGAAAGGTAACTTCTAAGGATAACGCCCACATTCTTAAGAAAAACCCTCAATTAATTATTAGGCAAACTGAAAATTATGAAATTGAAAATACATGAAAAATCTCGAGAAAAACAAAACATGAAAGCAGAGAATCACAATGGTACAACGGTGAGGTTAGAAGAGGTCTAAAGCAACAAAGAAAATTGCATTCGAAATAAAAGAATAGATTTAAGACTGCTGTACGAAACGCCTTTTGAAAAGACGCGGGGAAATGAACGGTGAAAATATCTAGGAGTATACGAGTTCAATTCCACCTAAACTCACTTCATGGATGGCATCTTAATGCCACGCGCCTTTGGGTCGGTTGGTGCGGTGTCGTTTAGCTAAAATTGTATATCTAATTCATTTGTGAATAGTCCGCCCTGCACGATTGGAATGCTACCTGATAGTAGTTGGTAACTGGGTTGCATGCTAGCCCATCTTCTTTTAATGGGATTCCTTGTGTACTTATTGTAGCCAGTGGAATGGCTACTAAGAGTATATCAGTTTTGATGAGTGTAACTAATACTGCACGTCTGATCACCCTCTTCCACTCGCTCTAAAGTGGATCGCGGGGTTCCATGCGTTTGTGATAGTATAAATTTATATGTAGCACGGCTTTAGACCTAACACCACCTGAGACACGTCCTTACGACGCATTGCGAGGCCGTGCATAGGTGCAAATCAGAGAAAATGAAGAACCGATTCAAAAGACGATTCGAGGACAGATAACTTACTATAAGGATGCTGATGAAAAAATCCAAGGAATAACATATATGTGGACCCAGAAATGTTTTTTTTTCCTGTCAAGTGAGCTTTGGTCTAAAGAATGTCAGTGTTTGATTCAAGATCAGCTCGACGCGATGGATGACGGGGATGTTTGAAGTAATGGCGAGTGGAACTCCGCCAGTAGGCAAGTTGCGGTCGCGGCAAAAGACCACTTGGTGGGCGGGAGAAAACTCGAGTTCGCAATCAGAGATCTTCGTTTCGGTCACATGATTCCACTTTGAAAAAACTACTGGTAATATTCTATCTCAAAACTGGAATAGAGAAATTAATAGCAGTGCGTGCGTGTGTGTGTGTGTGTGTATAAATATATATATATACTATATATATATATATATATATATATATATATATATATATATATATATATATATATATAATATTTGGAAGGCACGTTAGAACACAAATAAAATAGTCCTACTTGAATAAAGGCTCGGAGAAGGCCGAAAGCTGAAACAATTTACCTTGTGAGTGTCCTTTTAAGTGTTACTATTTTATTTGTGTTCTATTGTGCCGTCCAAATATTATACTGCTCCTGTGAATACTTCCGTATAATCGATATATATATATATATATATATATATATATATATATATATATATATATATATATATATATATATATATAATGGGCTGACACAACATAACACAAATAGAAAAGAATAGACACATATAAAAGAACACTTACACGGTAAATTATTCGAGCTTTCGGCCCTCTCAGGGGCCTTCTTCAAGAGAGACTGAAAATATGCTATGGATCAGGAGAGGGGAAAGAGTTATGGGCGTAGAGGGGAGGTGTGGAGGGGAGGTGTTTTAGGTATCTCGGTAGTGTTTTGGACCAACAAGGTCAAAGTAGTAGGGACGTAAGGAGAAGAATTGCGCCAGGCAAAGAGGCTTTCACAAGGAGGAGGGAGTTGATGACGGGGACTTTGAGTAAGGATGTTAAGAAAAGACTCGTAAAAACTTTGATATGGAGCGTAGCTATGTACGGTGTGGAAACGTGGTCATTGAAGCAGGAGGATAGACGTAGACTGGAGGCTTTTGAAATGTGGGTGTGGAGAAGAATGGAGAAGGTGAAATGGACAGAGAAGAAAACAAAAGAGGAAGTACTTGGTATGGTGGGTGAAGAGAGGGGTTTGTTGGGAGCAATCCTATGGAGGCAGGAAAAGTGGATGAAGGGGGTGTTGACCGGCAGTGGGATGTTGAAGACTGTGATAGAGGGTAGAATGTTGGGCAAACGAGGAAAGGGAAGAAACAGGATAGGGATGTTAGACGGGATGAAGGGAGGAAGAAAGTACTCAGAGATGAAGAGGGACCTGATATAGAGTAGGATGATGGATTTTGTGTTTTGTTAGGAGTAATAAAATATTTTTTTGGTAGTTGTGTCCATCCAAAAACCTACCTTAACCGGTAGATTACCTTTAAAAAATATATATATATATATATATCACATTTTGTGTATGTGTTTGTGTAATTATGTTGAAACAGAGCACTTTCACAAATAAAAAAAATGTAATGGAGTCTTATAACGGAAAGTTCCTTGCTGTGCCGCAATTTTATTTTGCCTACAAATGATGCTGTCTATGGGCACTGACGGTGCCACTGCTAGAGTAACGCTCAGGGGATAAGCAGAAAGTCCTGGTTCTTCTTCGGATATGGAAATCCGGGATTTTGGGAGATGAAATTTTCTTAAAATTTGGAAAAAGCCCCCTTGCTGATAAATGCATCGATTCGTGGAAAGTCGCTGTTAAATGGTTTATAATTACTATTTAAAATAAAATAGTCCATATCTTATTTGCTCATCATTTGAAAATAATTTAGGTATTTTAAAAGATATAAGTTTTTCCACCATTATTATTTACTGTAATTGAAATACCTGTTCATGAATGTAATAGTTCCGGAATAAACCCTCTTTAAGAGGTTACGCCCATAGAAGGAGTGGATTGGGGTCGGCAAACCAGCTCCTGGGGCGGACGGGAGGTACCGGAGTCCACGGCCGAGCGCGGAAAGAGAAATTGCCCGAGTACTAAACAGCTTCGATTGCGAGTGAACTATTTCTTTCGTGATGGGACTATTTATACATATTTTTCTTTTCTTATTCTCTCGTTAATAGACAGTCGATGGTTTATGACGCCCAACTTTCGATGAGGACGCCATCCGGTTCTAGAAAAGTAAGTGGGTGTAAAATTCACGCCGTAATTGTTTCCGTCCGACGGCTAGACGCCAGAGGTTTTACAGCCCAATGAAGTTGATGTTTTCAGTCATAATATATCTGCAACGATCCATCCAGACTGTTTTCTCAAGGAACCGTCCATTAATTTTGAATGCTCATTATCTTTAGCGTAAAATATATTGTTACTTTAAGATTGTATCGAAATTAAAACCAAAGTCGAAAACGTTAACGGTTAGATTCGAAGGGAATCAAAATAAATACTTAGGTGCCAAAACCGCCGTAAATTTTCCATGCACTCACCATAAAATTAGTGGATATCTCGTTCCTCTTGATGATTTTATTACTTTTATATTTCTTAAAAGACAGATTAGAATCACCTGCATCTACTCTTTTTACCATTCCTTAAAATGTTTAACAGTTGAAGTGCCCTGCTATGAGAACCGCACCTTAGCTGAAGCACTAATTGGGCTTACACCTTCATCTGAAGCACATTTTGGCACTACGTTGATGTTTCTCTCTGTGAATGAATTCTTTTTTATCATTGTTTAGTTAACAAATAATATAAATAACATAGATGTTTTGTGATTGCTCGTTTTTACTTTTCCTTTCAAATACGAATGAGACAACAGAAAATCATTAATTTTGATTCTTTACGAAAATTACCCCATTTCATGACATTTCATTCAATTCGCCTAAATGGGGGAGCCATGGTGTTTGTATTAGGGTGCTATAGACACAGTTCAAGGCCAAGAAGGAATTGAGTTTTGGTAGCATTAGTATATTAAATTGTCTAAGCACACAAAAGGCGAGAATGGCTGTTTAGTCTGGGTGTAATGGCTTGAAATGAAATGGCGAACCAATGAATCTCCTCGCTGGTCCCCCCTTGAAAGCGATTCATTGATGCTGGATGCTGAACGAGAGTCGGAATGCTGGCGCTTTCAGAAATGATATGGGGGCACTTTAGTAAATAAGTAAAAAGGAAAGACTGAGTCGTTCCAAACATTTGACTGTGAGAGAAAAGGAAGGTGAAGCACCTGATTTCCCATAGGACGGCGTCTCTTTTCAACTGTTTACTACTGGATTCGTCTAAAAAATCCATAATGATGCAAAGATAACGGAAAGGTTTTCCAGGAATATTTACTTGAGAGATGGAGTTGACAAAAGGGAAATGACATTGATAAAAAGATATGTTATGTCACCTTCCCTCCTTCTTCCTCCCCATCTTTGAGGAGATCTTTGATGGTCTTTACTTGATGATGAGTTTTCAATTGGGGTCTTTCAACACGAACTTTCAAATGGCAAAACAAATTTACGAGTAGCTTACATAATTGTTAACAGGGCCTCCAAGTAAGGAATAAAACGATCCGATTTGTGAAGAATAAATATGAAAATATCTTTCCGAGATACCGGCAAAATTATACTCTCAAATGCCCTCAGGTATTAATTGTAGTTGTAGAGAGTTTTTGATGATGATGAAAGCAATTTATAGACAGCTCCGAGGGTCCAAAGGAAACTTTAAGTCTCCCTTTACATCCCAAGAAAGGGAAGGATAAGCGAAACAAAATAAGTTGGCTTTATAAAGAGGTTGATCAAAATCAATCGTAAGATTAGCGTTAAAAGCTAACTTTCATCGCTGCAAGTGAAATTTAGACTTGATTCCAAGTGAGGACCGTATCAAACACATCTGGACATGTAAATAAAGTTTCATTTACGCTTTCTTTTGTGCTCAAACTTTATTTCCACATGAATATATAAAACAGTCACATACACACACACACACACACACACACACACATATATATATATATATATATATATATATATATATATATATATATATATATATATATATATATATGCATATGTATACATATATATATATATGTGCATATTTGTGTATATATATGCATATGTATACATATATATATATATGCATATTTGTGTATATATATGCATATGTATACATATATATATATGCAAATGTATATGTATATATATATGTGTATATACATACATATATATATATATATATATATATATATATATATATATATATATATATATATATATATATATATATATATCGCATGCAGACGACCCGCCCATCTCCAAAACCTTCTGAGATCCACAACCCTTTGGGGCTCCCTCTGACAAATTTCGTCACATTTCCCCTAATTGCAACCACCCCCGATGTAAAAACATTATTTATATTTTTTCATGCAAAAAATGCACTTCATTTTACATAGGCGAATGAATTACCCCTTTATCCATTCGAATGAACAATCAGCGGTACTTCTGCAATTCTGTCTCAGTCTCTTCTCTCCCTATTCCTTCACATGCAAATTTCCCACAGCCTCTCATTCGACCAGTATTTTTGTCTTAACATCCTAGAATCCGTCCCCGATTCAACAACCAATATAGAGGTGAGAACTCGAGAATCCGCATAAATACAAGTACTAGCTTTCCGAGCTTTTGAAATTCCCACCCTTAACCGCCATATTGAATTCCCCTCCCAGTATTCCCTGTACCTTCCCTCCTTCCCGCTCCAGACTCCATGTTTCTCTCAGAAAATTTTCAGTCTTACTTGAAGGCCTCGGAGAAGACTTATAGCTCAAACTATCTACAGCATGAGTGTCATCTATGTGTTTGGGTTACCTGTTATATTTTGTGTTCTAGTGTGCCGTTATATTGCCCTCGTGAGTGCTTGTATATTGTCAATATATGTATGTGTATATATATATATATATATATATATATATATATATATATATATATATATATATATTGTAGAAGCATTAAATGGGTTGAAAGGGAAGGAATACAAACAGGCGGTAGAGAAAATCATGGAGGATGGTAAAGGGCTTCGTACTATCGAAGAAAAATGGGAAATGATCAAGGAAGGGTTGTCTAAAGCCGAAAAAGACACCATTGGAACCGTTAACGCTAAAAGAACTAGGAAACCATGGATCACGGATAAGATGATTACAAAGATGGATGAGCGGCGAAAATGGAAGAATATAAATACAGAATTAGGCAAAATGAAGTACAAAGAATTGAACAATAAATTGAGGCGGGCAACAAATAAAGCAAAAGAAGCATGGTGGAAGACGCAGTTCGAGGATATGGAAAGTCTGCAGAGGAAGGGTGAAATCGGTGAGCTGTACAGCAAAGTTAAATCGTTATCGGGAAGTAAGAAAGGGAGATCAACGATAGCAGTTAGAGATAAGGCAAGTAAGGTAATAGTTGACGCAGGGAATATCCAGGAGAGATGGAAGGAATATATAGAAGAACTGTGTAGTAAAGAACTCAGACCAACAAAGTTAGACATTGAAAAAGAAAATGACGTAGAGGAAGACAGCTTAGGTCCAGGCATACTAGACAATGAGATAGAAAGGGCATTAAGGGAGATGAAACTAAATAAGGCCGTGGGGGTAGATAACATTCCCGTGGAACTTTTAAAATGCTTAGGAAAATGTGGGAGGAAGAGGCTATATGGGCTGATCCGTAGTATTTATGAGGAGGGAATCTGGCCGGAAGACTTTGTGAGATCAGTTTTAGTTCCTATTCCGAAAAAGGTAAAGGCCACGTCATGTGAGGACTATAGGACAATTAGTTTGATATCCCACGCAGCTAAAGTTGTTCTCAGGATCATAAACAAAAGGATAGAGAGTAGGGCAAATGATTACTTAGGGGATGATCAGTTTGGGTTTAGGAAGGGGAAAGGTACGCGTGATGCCATTGCAGTAATGAGATTATTAATCGAGAGGAATATAGAACATAACCAGGAGGTATTTGCCTTTTTCGTAGATTTCGAAAAAGCGTTTGATAGAGTGAATTGGGAAAAACTAATGAGTATATTGCAGAAAATAGGAATAGATTGGAGGGAAAGGAGGCTAATCCGCAACCTGTACAACTCTCAGACTGCTCAGGTGCGGGTGGGAAATGGGGAGTCAGGATGGGCAGTGTTAGGAAGGGGTGTAAGGCAGGGTTGCCCATTATCACCGTTGCTGTTCAACCTGTATGCAGAGGAAATGATCAAAGGGGCATGGGAAGAACTGGATGTAGGAATGAAGGTGGGCGGGGAATTCATAAAATCAGTTAGGTTTGCTGATTACCAAGCTTTAGTTTGTCAGTCAGCCAAGGGGCTGCAAGCATTGCTTAGTGAATTGGAAATTCAGTGCGACAGGTATGGGATGAGAATCAATATTAATAAAACAAAGGTTATGCGATTTTCTAGAAAGAAAAAGGCCAAGCTTAACATTAAAGTAGGAGGGCAAAAACTAGAGCAGGTAGAACAGTTTAGGTATCTCGGTAGTGTTTTGGACCAACAAGGTCAAAGTAGTAGGGACGTAAGGAGAAGAATTGCGCTAGGCAAAGAGGCTTTCACAAGGAGGAGGGAGTTGATGACGGGGACTTTGAGTAAGGATGTTAAGAAAAGACTCGTAAAAACTTTGATATGGAGCGTAGCTATGTACGGTGTGGAAACGTGGTCATTGAAGCAGGAGGATAGACGTAGACTGGAGGCTTTTGAAATGTGGGTGTGGAGAAGAATGGAGAAGGTGAAATGGACAGAGAAGAAAACAAAAGAGGAAGTACTTGGTATGGTGGGTGAAGAGAGGGGTTTGTTGGGAGCAATCCTATGGAGGCAGGAAAAGTGGATGAAGGGGGTGTTGACCAGCAGTGGGATGTTGAAGACTGTGATAGAGGGTAGAATGTTGGGCAAACGAGGAAAGGGAAGAAACAGGATAGGGATGTTAGACGGGATGAAGGGAGGAAGAAAGTACTCAGAGATGAAGAGGGACGTGCTATAGAGTAGGATGATGGATTTTGTGTTTTGTTAGGAGCAATAAAATATTTGTTTGGTAGTTGTGTCCATCCAAAAACCTACCTTAAGTGGTAGATTAATTTAAAAAAAAAAAAAAAATATATATATATATATATATTATATATTATATTTGTATAACATTTGGGCGGTGGCACAATAGAACACAATAGATAACATGTAAAATGACACTCACATTGTAGTTTGTTTGAGCTTTCGGCCTTCTCTTAGGCGTTCTTCAGATGAAACTCTGTCTGGCCGAAAGCTGAAACAATCTACAATATGAGTGTCCTTTTGCGTGTTATCTTTTTTATTTTGTGTCCTACTGTACCGTTCGAATGCTATATTGCTCTCGTGAGTGCTTCTACATCATCGATGTGTGTGTGTGTGTGTGTATATATGCTTGTTTAAATATACGTATATATGTGTATATATATATGTATATGTATATATATATATATATATATATATATATATATATATATATATATATGCAATGGTCACAAAGAATTGAAATTCTTAAATGCATAGCACCTTAGTTGAAAGGTGAAAAATTAGATGATTTGGAATTAGAAGTGTTGTGGTATCAAATGCACGCATCCTACCAGATAAAATTCAATAGATTTTCATTACTAATTATAGTGTCTAGCTAAACCTAGATGCTAATCCAGGGAAATCGGGCGAAATTAATGGCCAAAGCATGCAGTTGTGCATATGGAAGTAGCGCGCGGATGCCGTTTAGAATAATGATATGGTAATGTATTCCGTTGGAGTAGGTGCATTTGTCCGTCTCACTATAGCTTCTGCAAAACTCTTTGGGCCGCGTTATATCACGAGGAGGCGCGCTCAGGAATTAATGTTGAACGTAACTGATTGCGACGGAGATTTACACCGCAAACGGCGCAATAACTTCATCGGGAAGAGACCTTTTAACCTGTTGAATTTCCCTTACTTGCTCAGGGTTGAAACTCGGTGCGGAGGAATCCACGAGCAATAACTCCCAAAAATGAATTACGACACGCCTTACCCCCCCCTCTCCCCTCAGCCCCCCATTTGCCAACCTGAAACGGGGGGTCTAATCGCTCTCCCTTTGGCTCGCACAACTCTCGGGATGCAGTGCCCAGAACAAACCCGTCGTAAAAATTTATCAAAACACCATCTCGACTTTGGCAAAGCGCGAAAAAAATCATCACGACTCCCTCGTTGGAGCGAGGGATAATCTTTCCCGCAACCACCTTTGTTTACGCGGTATCTAATACGGAGGTGCCCTGGAATTAAACAAAAGCGCGGCGAATGCATTAAAGGGAGAAAGGGGAAGGTTTATCCGCGAGTGCGCGCGTCCGGGAGCGAGAGAAACTCTTTTCTCGTAGTTACGGCACAAAAAATCCCACTATTTATTCGTGCAGTGCATATTTTTTACCAAAAAGACGTTGCCCTCCGCAAGGGGCGTTCCCGCTCCCTCCCCTGGACGTGTTGTGTGTGCGTGGCATGAGGGCGTAGCAGTGTGAGTGTTCTTGTGTGCGTGCGTACGCGGGCGCAAGGGGAGCTTTATGGTGGAGATTTTTACGCCCGAATTCTCAGAATCGTAAATATATTTATAGCTCAGCGTCGGTTCCCTTGGGGGGGGGGCAAGTTGGACGAGTGTCAGTGGGGAAATGGAACGGTTTTCCAGGCAAAGATCCGCCCAGCTCCAGCGAGATACATACGGAGATTCTTTGACAGCGCGCAGTGTCATGCGTGGATTATCCGATGCGTCGCGTAGCGCTGCTGGTGAGAAAATTTTGTCTAGATGGATTTTATGGATTCCAGTCCATTTCAATTGGGCGATCGAGGCGACGTGGGGCCTTCTTCTCCTCCTGCTTCCCTTTTTTAAGTTTAAATGGATATCTCTAGCCTTCGTCTCACTGACATCTCTATCGGAATATTTATTTCATGCGCCTACTATAATGCTGTCTTTCCCATATTTTTACTCTCCTTCATATATCCTGGATCTGAATCTGCTTGCAGCATCATAAGTAGTTCCACCGATGTATTTTATTACCCAGACGAAATCGTCTCTTCTAAAATATGAGTGTAATAAATGTCAAATGATATATATATAGCAAGCTTTATCGAGGTTGCCGGTATATATATAGGGCATATTTCGGATCGGATTAGATTTAAATATAGGTTATATTTCTTTCAAGGGTAAGAAATCTCTAAGAATAGCATGGGAAAGGTTTGAGCAGGCAATTGAAGTGGGCATTAAGGTGATTAAGTGGGTTAGGTTTGCATATGTTCGGGCAATAGTGAGTCAGTCAGCCAGAGGATTGCGGTCATTATTGAGTGCGTTACAGGGAAAATGTCAGGGCTATGAGATGAGGGTTGATACAGGAAGTAAAAAAGTAACGAGGTTTCAAAAAGTAGGAAAGCCTGGTTAAACGTTTATATAGGAAATACATAAGAACAGGCGGAGGAGTTCATGATTATGGGTAGAATTTGGGATTAAATGGGCATAGAAGTTGGGGACCCTTGAAGAAGAATTGAGTTAACAAAAGGGGTATTTACAAAGAGATAATTGACGATGGATGCGTTGAGTAAAATTGTGAAGAAAAGATTTGTAAAGACATAAATATGGAGCGTAGTGCTTTATGCACGTAACATCTGGTTTTGTGGGCAAGAGGATGATAGTATGTAGCATACTTTTGTTATGTTGGTGTGGCGGTAAATGGAGGGAATAAGTTTGACAGAGCTGATAATGGACGCTAACGTTTTGGATAGAGTAAGCATGGAGGGGAAGTCACAGGGAGAAATTCAAAAAAGTGGAGTGGTGAAAAGTGGAAATTATTGAAAGGTAATTGTATTTTGAAGGCGATGGTGTAAGGGAGGACGTTGGGAGAGTAGGCTGGAGATTTATTTTCCTGTAATTTGAAATGTACGTAATTAAATAATTAATGTAAATTAGTTTTTTCTGATATGTACCAATGTATATTAATATTTATCATAATATTTTTTTAAATCCCTATTATTCGAGGTTAAAAAATAATAACCTCAAATGTTCTGCAAAAAATTGTTAGCAGTATCTGAAGAGAATCAATGCGCTCGATTAAAGAAAGTTTCATTGAACATTTGAGGTAATGGAACTTTTTGCATTATCCCTCTACGACTCTCGAGGAAAATCTCGTTGTTTCCGGTAACCCTAGCAGTTAGAAATTATCATGTGTCTTGCCAGGACAGTTCTAGAGGTCATCTGTACATACGAAGTCCTTCCACCACGTCAATGTTACAGTGCATGGCGAGCGATGCAAAGACAACTAAGATGCAAATTCTTGTAACTTCATTTGTTTCATAAATTGAATCCTATTGGTGCATTATTTCCGGAAATTCACTAAAACCTGTGCTTGGTTCACATCTGATTTGAATCTCCATGAGTGTGGCCAATGCATGTGTTATCAATCAGTGACACTTCGTTGATACGTGCAACCTAACGCTTTTTCTTAGAACGATCAAACTTTCGCCGATACGTAAAATAGTATGTCTGAAGGCAAATCTTCCATTCATAATTTGAATTGTAGTACACCGTTGAATTTCATATTGATGGGTTGATTTTCGTATTGATTTATCGAGCCCCTCGTGATTCATGAGATTTTAACTCCGATGAAAGCACTATTGCAGCTTGCGCAAACTGGAAACAATACACATTCGTCGTTCCCACCGTTTCATTTCGCGCAGTGCAAATGATAGGGCACGGTGGAAACTGTTGCCTTTAACCGAGAAGTGAACCAGATTGCAGAAATGAATGTGAGCCGTGAAACAACAGACTTGCTATTCTCGCTAGCGTTAAATGAAAATAAATCTCGCTTCATATCCGTACCGCTCGCTGGCGGAGCGTACAATGGCTCCTTGTGGTCAGTGGTCCTCCCTGCGGGCGCGTAATAACTTGTAATTCGGAATGGGTAGCCATTCATTCTCCTGTGGGGTGTATGCGGGGGAGGAGTTGGGATATTATATGCTCCTGCCGAGAACGTTCTGCTTTATGGCTACGGTTTTTACCACCTACGGAATGTTATTTTTTCCTTCCGATTTCGAATAAGAATGGTAATAAATTGTTCATTCCCACTGAAATTCTTGGAAGCGAATTGATGCTCAGGTCTTTATCGCAGCTTTTCCCTGATACGCATTCATAATCATCCAAGAATTTCCCATGGAGGTCGCCCTGTGCTTGCGTTCACGTGTGGGGGGGTTTCCCATGTCCTGATCCATGAATTTTAGATATTTACTGAATATTTGGTTACGAAAAACTTACATTATAGAGTTGGATCACCGAGTTGGGTATTCCTATAGCCAGTAGATATAACTAGATAAATCATAAACGTTTTTCAATATTTAAAATCTTTACGTTTCCTAATCTGTCTACATTTTTCATATTATTTAAAAAAATTAATTTAAATACTTTTATGGACTGTGGAAAAGCTACAATCTATGTTTAAGCTAGTCCAATGTCTACTGCCCTCCCATGGACTACAACCTTGGCGTGGTGGAAGGGCTTGTGCCTTCCGATGACCCTTAGAGCTGTCCTGGCGGGAGTAATAATTATTGCTCCTGGTAGGGTCACCCATGCCAGATAGGTCGAAGGTTAAGAGCCAGACGAAAGGTAGTCCACGCAGCGTCTGTTCCTCAATGAGGCGGCTGCAATGACGTTTGGCCCCAGTGGGGTGGCCAGTAAGTGATGGTGTCACGTTAAAAACACTATTGAGGAAGGACACGGGAAACCACCTCAGTTATCATTCCCAAGATTACCATGATGGACTATATGGAGATTATGAGTCCTGGTAACTACGGGGCTCGACCCAATCGGCCGTGTGTCGTGCCCGGCAGCGGGGGAGGCAAGGCAAGGATAAGCATAGGCTGATGGTTTTGAGAATGGATACATTGCGGGGAATTGAGTTGAATGCCGAAAATGACTGACAGATTATTTGTAAACTTGGGAAATGAGTGGAAGAAAGAAGTAGTCTGGGTAGGAGGTAGGAGTATATTAGGTTGGAATAAGCAGGTGGAAATTGAAGAATTAAGGAAATGTTGAATGAGATATTGGTAGGTAGTTGTAGGTTAAAGGTGGTGATAACGGGAATAATGTTAAGAAAGCCGGAGATATGCGCTTTTAAGATGGCTTAAAAGGAAGTGAAAGGTATGAATAACCTAAGGAGTAGACATTAATGGCAGATTAAGTAAGTTCAACGTAAGGAGGAGTAGATGACAATTGTTAAAAACAGTCAAAAGGCAAAATTTGATGGAGAGATTATCCATGAAGTGAATGTTGCGTAAATTTTACTATAAAGCTTGTCCTTAATCAATCTTCGTTCATGTTACAGTATGTGGTTTCTTTTAAAAAGTGGCTGTGTAAAAGACAAACATCAAGATAATCAAATTCAAGCAGGAATATAGATTCGTTTTTGTCGATGAGGGTGGTAAAGTAAAATCAAAGTTGTATGAAAATACCTATTGAGAAATCTCCAAATCCATTCTAAGTGCAGCATTAGAGCATCCGTAGTTTCCAAATTCTCACCTGCCCCACGGGGAAAGTTAAGACATAAATGTTCTCGCAAAAAAAGTTCGTAAGTGGATGAGTCCGAGAGGAAACTTCGTTCCCGAATGGAATTTTGGCGAAGGAAATCTCTTCCCTTCGGTCGAAGGATCGCGGATGCGCTTAACTCATTCGGGACACGCGCAATCCTTTGAAAGAGGGCGAGAGAAATTCTTTCTTTATTCCACCCCTCCTCCTCTCCCAGGAAAACGACTCTCGCTCCACCCACCGCCCAGGGGAAGAAAGAAAGAAAGATAAAAGGAAAACTGCCCACATTTAGTCCCACTCCCCAGATTGCTCGCTTTTTTTTATATATCCCGTCTCCCAATCCTTCTATGGATACACGCACTCACACACACGGACAGGCTCGCACATCCGATCCTCCTTGCAAACGTTTCGTTCCCTTACATTCGGCCTTCTCCTTGGGGCACATTCGGGGAGTTTCGTCTTCGGCGCTTCGGCTGGGATGCCGGCTTCGTCGTGGGTGGGGGGGGACTTCTTTACTGCCCCCCTTCTTTACTGTTGGGATTGGAGGGAGGGCGACGTGAGGATAAAGGGAAAGGTGCCGGGCATCTCAAAGGACGTGATAAAAAAAGAACGGGCGTGTGGGAGGGGAGAGAGGGGAGGGCGCGTGGGTGGTTATGATGGGGCAGGGCCGGGCGTTTGGGAAGGGGGAGTGCGAGTGGCGAAGAAGATCTCCCATTTCTTTCCTCGATTGTGCCTCCGGGTCCCAGTCCGAGAGGCACGTCCGAGAGGAGGAAGTCTTGATCGGCGGAAAAGTTGCGATGCCCCCACGTCGTTATGAGCGTTCCCGGCCGTGAATCACCTGGCTCACCCGATCGCCCCCACCGGTGGAGGCATTCTGATGAAGTCGAACGGTATCACGTTCTCTTCGAATTATCGGTGTATTCAGAGTTAGTTATATTATACTTTTACAACACGCAAATAAGTCCTCGTAGTCATTGTATTTTGATGGAGGCATTTCTCAAGGAGTTCTTGGTTTTACACTCGAATAACTGGGAAAGTATCTCTTATACGCTTATGCTCTTATTTTCCAGAAAGTTCGAATACTCCTCATCTGGAAAGTCTCTTGGACCACATTCCTCCATGTCTTTTTCAGGGTACTCCTTCCACTCCCTTTCAAGATGTTTTATCTTCTCCCGAATATCTGTTTGGCAATTCTACTCTCACCCTTTTTCCTGCTTGTCTATATTCTGCGCATAGACATTCTGTCACAATCCTCTCATACCTCACAATGCCTATTTATCTCATTCTCTCCTTGTATCACACACCTTTTTAACCACATACAATCGTCAATCACCCGTCATAAGCCTGCCTCATTTAGCCAATAATTCTTAACCTGCCGCACCCAAGTTTCGGTTCAATGCGTACTGAAAAGTGGAGAGTATATTTGACAGCCATTTCTGCTGAAATAAACACGTTAATATTTGGATTTCCTCCTCGTTCTCCCTCAAACTTTCTGCCAGCGTGCTCACATCTCTTGGTCTTTTTTTCCCTTTGACCCTACCATCTTTTGCAAAAGTTCCAACAAGACCTACAAAACTCAATAATGGACTGATTCATTTTCCCTCCTTGTGTAAGCATTCTTCCATTCTCCGTATCTAGCGTGACTAATTTAGTTATAAAATATAATTAAACATAAAATTCTACCAAGGTATTTAAGACAAAAAAAGAAATAAGTAATTAATATTCAAATATTGTTGTTCCCATCGACTATATTGGAGTGGCCCTCCACATTGAATTCGCTCATGTAAATGAATTTCAATTATATTACCACACTCGCATTCGTTAAAGACTTCATGGTCGAACATAAGCACTACCTTCTTATAAAAGATTCCTTTTGAATGAATTGTGAGTAATTGCCGGCAAAAGGGAACATATACTCCAAGCATTGTCCGCTGTACAGCATAGTGGGAGGAATTAAAAAAAAAGTAAAATGAAATGTGATAGACAATAGGAATAATCAAGGTACTCCCAAGTTATTGTTTTGTTGCTTTTCCTCCTGAATTTTATAAAATGAAATTTGTTGTCTTCGGCGTAACTTTATTGAATTTGCGTTACACATTGAAATGAAGCTATTGACTTTGTAATTCCACACACTTCGTAGAATAACAAAGTCACAAATTTCATTTCATTTCAATTTATTAAATGAGTGTAAATGAGAAGGTATAAATATGAGTAACTAAATTTTTATTTGTTTTACTATTGATAAAATATGTATTTAGAAGTCCCTTTTGTCCATTGCAATATTTGCTAAATAAAAACATGAGAAAAATATTAGCATTCCATAAAAAATAAATGACTTCTTGAAATTAGAGAATGAATATTTTTCACTGAGCTAAGAATTAAATATGTAACACCAGATGCAACGAAAACACTATAATAATGGTGATTCAGGAGTGGATATTTTATTAATCGGGATCATCTGTCAAAGTATTCAGAGATATAAAGAACTGGGTAGTCACGTGTGCTCATGTTATGCAATAGTTTGGTATCATAAACGTTGTCGCGTATAAAAAAATTGAAATTTTGACCTCGAATTTCCTAAATGTCAGTAAGGATATTTTAGTAATTTCCGAGGCAGTTCACCGTAGGATGAGCCGGGGTGATTGGTTAGTATGAACAACTGGCTCTGCTTAGTGTACTGATCTACAATTTCAGTAGAAACATTTCTCCTTTGGACACCATACAATCATTTTCCTCAGTTTGTGAAAGATAAAAGTTACTGGATGAACTTGAACACTCGCCTAGGGGATTATTGAGTGACTTATCATAAGAGGGATGAGTAATCAATCTTTCAGAGATTACCGCTACCATTTTAACTGCTGAATGCGAACATGTGGTAAATAAATCGCATAATGGAATGTAGATTCTAATTCATGTTGTCATTGTCCAATCCACTAGTCAATCCCTTGCAGTCTTCATACATGCGCGGGTGTATAAGTTTATGTAAATATTTTGTATGCTATATGTCACATGTTATATTTGTCTCGTCGAAAATTTTATATGGAGCGTAGTCATGTACTGCGTGGAAACGTGGGTGTAGAGAAGAATGGAGAAGGTGAAATGGACCGAAAGGAAAACAAATGAGGAAGTACCAGGTATGGTTGGTGAGGGGAGGGGTTTGTTGGGAGAAATCCTAAGGAAGCAGGAAAAATGGATGAAGAGCGTATTGATCGGCATCACCGTAATAGAGGGGAGAATTTTAAGAAAACGAGGAAAGGGCAGGAACAGGATAGGGATGTTGGACGGGATGAAGGGAAGAAGGAAGTACACAAAAATGAGGACTTGTAGAGTAGGGCTCTGGATTGTGTTTCGCTAGGAGTCACAAAATATGTATTTAGTAGCTGTTGCCCATCAAAAAATACCTTGACCGGTATATTACTTACGTAATTACATACGTGGGCGATTCGAAAAGTAAGGTCTCCTATTTTTTTCTTGAAAATTCAAATTTCTTCTCAACTTTGTTTATATTGTAGTAAAGGCTGAGCATTTAGCTATTTTTCTACATAGTCGCCTTGATGATCAATCACTTTTTTCATCCTAGTGACAAGCTTTTTAATACCGGCGTCGTATCTTTCTCCCGCCGCGTCACGATGCCAACTGATGACTGCTTCTTGCACTTCCTCGTCTGACTTCAATTTATGTCCTCCAAGGGGTTTTTTGAGAGCAGAAAACAAGTGGTAGCCACTGGGAGCAACATCAGGGCTGTAGGGAGGGTGGTCGATGATATTCCAGCCGGATTCATTGAGTAGGGTGGTCGTTTGATGTGGCACATGTGGACGCGCATTGTCATGATGCAAACACACTCCTTTGGTGAGACACCTTGTTGTAACTGGGGACCTCCGACACAATATTCTGCACAGAGAAGTGGCCACTCTCTTTATTAAGGTCTTCCTTTATCTCATGAAGGGTAATTCTCCGGTTATTGCGCACCATCTCGTCAATTGGAGCCACCGTTGATTCCGACAAACTCGGCCGCCGCGACCGCTGCTCATCGTGGACGTTTTCCCGGCCATCAAAAAACTCCATGCACCACTTCCGCACGTTTTTGATGTCCATACACTTCTCACTGTTCACTTTCACTAAATGGCGATGAATTTATATCGGAGAAGAAACCGTCAATTGGCTTTGCAAAGCGGCGGGAGGAAGGTACAAAGCCGGTATTAAAAAGCCGCTTAAAAGGATGTGAAAAGCGATTGATCGTCAAGGCGACTATATAAGTAGAATAATAGTTAAACCCTCAACCTTTCCAACGATGTAAAAGTTGAGAATAAATTTGATTTTTCATTAAAAAAAAATAGGAGACCTTACTTTTCGAATCGCCTTCGTATATATGTATACGAACCTTCAGGGTATAAGAAAAGAGCACTCCGCGCGTACTTTTGCAGGAGTGCCTTGGAAACGCGGGTGATACCGAGAAAAGGCGCAAGTTTGGTCAAAAACACGCAAAAGGCATTCGATAAGATTATGGTTCACGGGGGGCTCTTTTCTTTCCAGTCTCCAAAAATACTCTTACCTCTGGTGAACAGCCCTTTTTGTGGGATTTTTCACAGTTTTTCACTCCCCAGTCACCCTCGCAACTCCTCAGGAGACTACAAAACAGATATAACGTCGGCTCTTTTGTTGTCACAGTCCCGTCTACTTAAGACTAGGCAGCGTGCATTTCCATCGGTTCACGTGTGTGTACGGGAGGAAAATATGTAAATCCAGTATTTGCCTTGTCCAGTTGAACTTCTCCCGTTTGTCCGGCCCGGACGATTCGTGACTGTTCTGAATCCCAATCGACACATCTCTTCGCCTCCTGATGGTACCCCTCCCCGGAGTCCGCTTGTTGGAAATTCTGATGATTTTCCGCCGCGAAAATATTGGAACCGCTCAACCCTCCCGAGCTAATATTGTGCCTTGCTGTTTACTTTTTAATACGTACGTAGAGTAGCGAGTGAGTGGAAATTGGAAGAATGGCAGTAATCAATGTTGACAATATCCTGGCGAAAACAACAGAAATATAAAAAATTAAAACTCAACTGTGTAAACTTTCGTCGGCGTGTTAAGCACTGAACTGGGTTTACGCTCCTAAGGAGGAGAAATAGATTCGGGGGCGGATCTAGACTTTCGAGTCAAGGAGGGGGTGGGTTCTGTCGTGATTTGTGATAGTGAGATTGAAAACCTCCAATAGTTTTAAAAAAAACTTTTATTCTATTTTTTCCCCTTTTTTTTAGCTTCAGCTTCAGGTTATTTTTTTAGCTGTAAAATTATTTTCAGAACGAAATTTTGACGTATTTCACAGCATATTGATTGCGGCTTCGATTTCGAGTTCCATATTCCCACAGAGTTTAAGCAAATCTAGGTAAACTAGGCGGATTTCAGGGATGTATCACATGGTCACTCCGTCCTCAATCCGCTGCTGAATGAATTCTATGCGGATAATTGGGAATGCGTGTATTTTTTACGCATTATTCAAAGGTTAAAGACTAAGTTGATTTTTATTCGTCGCGGAAAAAATATTGAAAGCGAATAATTTGAGAGCATGCAGTTTAATGGGAGCATTTGACTGTGCCTCACGGTCGATTATAATTATCGATTATAATTATCAATTGAATTTATTTCTTTCGTCAGTTTTCATTAAGAAATGTATGGTTGCATTCCTTTTGTATGGGTTCCTTATTGTTTTTCTCCATACGCAGATTTGCTTCTGCCCTCGGCACTTCATTTTCTAATACCATCCTCCACTTACAAACGCCCCTGGGTCCGTTTTATGAAGTTGCAACTCAGTTGAAAATTCATTATAATTTGCACACTCGAAGTCTGCTGGAGGCAATAAAAGGAGCAACCCATGTTAATTATCAGGGAAAGTTCATGTACCCTGAATCACCCTGTGCGCGAGTTCGAAAGTTTTATTTACCCTGAAGACTTTTCTGAGGGCTTGAAAATCGACTTGAGAAACTTGCCCCCGATAGCTCCTCCGTCTTTTGTGATTGCCTGTCCCTCGGGATTCCTCATCTCACATTCCCTTTCGCTTCTCTTGCTATCATGATGCCAACAAATCCGTTAAATCTAATGCTCTGTTCATTCCGCATGGCGATTCGTTCCCGTGTAATAACTGAGAGGCATTATTTAAAAAACTTTCATTGACATATATTAAAGGGAATGACTTTTATTAAATGAACACCCCGTCAAGGGAAACACTCTTTTTGGGAATCAATTATAATATTTATCTATCAACAATCTTTTTATTTCTTAAAAGCTTTTTTTAAACCAAATATTATGTTAAATGCTGGAGTACCAAATAAATAGATATAAACACAATGCTAAACATTGCATTTTATTTTTTGTTTCACGTTTTTTCTGTGTCCATGCTTTTCTCAATGTGAACTATTGACTAAAATTACTCTAAATGTTTTACCTATTCTTTTTTATTGTTTCTCACAATTTATTCCGTTCAATCTCTCCTCACTCTTGCCATTTAAACACCATCCAAACAGGTTTTGTCAGGAACTTCCTCAAAATCTCCGGGTCAAGCGCCATCTAAGAATTCTTAGATCTAATAATTTCCGTCCACATGGTTATGATACTCATGATATGACAACATAATGACATATTGTTACCATAGAATTAGAGTAAATTTAAAAATTGAGTATTTTGCCAAGTACGAAGTCATTCAAGCTCTTTCGGTAATCAGACCTTTCATTTTGTGGATTCAAAGAATGTGTCTCACTTCTTGCTGAATAAAATCTCTGGCCACCACGTACCCATCCCTCGATTCTGCAAATGCAATGAGCGTTTAAATTACCCCTTTAACGAGAGGCACACTAAGGTTCCGAAGTCCCATATTTCAGCGCCGGCAATCTAGGTAATCCGGTTCTTAGCGCTGCCGTTTGCAATCCGTCAATGTCACCAGGGGGACGTGCAATGTTACTCGCACTTGGGATAATCCGAGGAAATCAACATTTCCGGGAAAAGTCAGGGTGTTCCACATCCTTGGCCCGTATTTGAATCGGTTGTGTTTTATTTTTAAACGCCGGCTGGATGGGTCATAAAAACCTTTATGGGCCTAGATCTGGAAGGTTGTCAAATTTTAAATGCGCAGCGAAGCCATTCATCACTGAACATTTAGTTCCGCCCCTCTGCTTCCTCCCCCTATGACCTATGAATATTATAATTCCTCTCAATTTATGTATTTCGCAGTTAGGACTGTGGAAAGACGAAAATATAAAACAGCGCGCAGTTCAAATAATCAGTGCATCATCCGTATTCGCAAAAGCAGTTCCAAATGGGCATTTTTACTCCATTCGCTATAACTATGGAAATGCTCGATTTTTTTTATTAAACGGCCCTTTATAGGGATATTTCAATGACGCATCAACAGGGTTATATCAGGATAAATGATGATGGCCTAATTTCACTCCTGTCGCAAATGCCCTCGGATAAACGAGTCAACTATCCGTTAAGCTTATGATAAAGAGCTAAAACCATTTCCTATCTAACCCCCAAAAAATTCTTCCTTTGGAAAAGGTGAAGGATTTTTTAAAATATATTATTTCTTTCAATGTGAGAGTAATACGTTTGCAGATTGGGATATAAGAAGAGGACTCGGAGAAACGTTAATCTGATGATAATACCATCCTCACGTATTTGTCACCAAGACGATGTATATCCCAGCCAAAGCATAAGATGATAGTGCAATAAATAATGCTCCTACGTGCATCTGGTTTGGTATTCTAAAACATATAGAAGACATTTATTGGCGGGGGCATAAGTTTGGAGGCACTGTGGATGAGGAAGAGCTACTTTAGCCAAAATAATTTGGTCTTAGGGGTTAAAAAAAAGCGTACACAATTGTTCACCCTCAAATGTTTTTAAACAAGCATCAGTTGAACTAGAATTATTCCTTCTATTTAATACGAAAATAGGCTCTCTAGAAATAGAAAATTAACAATTTTTTCACGCCAAAAATTCACCTAGTAGCAGTATTTTAGTAAAATTATCGCCTCTTGCACATTAACGCTCATCCTGCTGGATAGAATGTCTTCAATTGCACATTGCAATTCTAACTATTCTGTCGGTTGATCACAAAAAAGTAATAAAAATATTGAAATACCAATGAGGATAAGAAAATTAGTCTCATATATTTTCTGAATGAGGTCTTTTTAAAATCTATGAAATTGTAAACAATTCTAAATAGCTATTTGCTATTAGCTACCAGATCAATTACGAAGGAACAAGCAAGAGCTGACTAGAAATGGCGAAAAAAGTTTTCCATCCCAGAAAGAACTATTGTAAATGGTTCTAGAGTAGGCAAAAAGAAACGCTTTGTTATAAATTTTAGGTGGGTGTTTTCTGAGGATGTGAGACGCAGACGATAGGGTCCAAAAGGCAAAGAATTCAAGGGATGCGGAAATGTGTGCTGCGGGAGAATGGGGACAACATTGACGGAGTAAAAGATGAAAAAGTAGATTCGCATCCACACAATACACAAAACGCCTCCGTAGGTGCGTGTGGAGGGGGTTTTCAGGGCGCCAGCAATATTAATTCGTGGAGTTCCAGAAAATTAGCTCATACATTTATTAAAGTATAGATTAGCCCATATAAAAAAGCTAACTTGCGAATACACCATTACATTCCTATACACACCATGAAATAATTGGCGTGTTTCAATAAATCTTTGAATTGTAGTGTTCAGCTTAATATATTCCGGCACTAGGGTTTGATTTTGTTATGACTGCGTATCCTGTGAGGGAAGAACGAATGCCTTAATCTGTCTGGGAAGGTGTCTAATTCTCTTATTTGATCGCGCTGATCGAATCTTCCTAGTTTCTTTGGATTCATATAATTTACTCTATGCCTTAAGAAAACTCATCTTTGTTGCCTCTCTAAATGATTAAGTCTTGCCTGCTCTCTCAAAATGTAAAGGGCTTCCCAACTTAATTTTTCCTGTACATTCATCACGCTTAGCCTCATTTCACAGCATTTATTTTACGAACCTACCAGATTTTTCCTAAACCTTACGCAAATCTTTACGTATTTTTGTCTCCCATTGATCATTGACGATTTTCGCATATTCCATTACTTATTTATTACGTTTTTCCACTGCGCATTCAATGAAATCTAGGCTTATGGCTTACCTAATGTGGTGAATCCCATGGAAAGTTTGATATTATTGTGAAACCCCTAGTATTTGACCTAATCAGAATTGCTGAAATCGATCCCATCTGTTTTCCGAGTTACCTCTTATCTTTTCTTGTCTTCCAACACCTCAGTCCTATGCATTTTTTGCGATTTATTTTAGGCCCTCAATCCTCACACCACTCCAGTATTAGGTCAAAATCGTCAGTGGATAGCACTCAATTTGTCGATGTCCGTGTTCCTTAGAGCATCACTGTGTCGTCTTCAAATAATCTGAGATTGCTGTTGACGTAGGAGCTTATGTCGTTCGGTCGTAAGTGCTCTGTAGAGAGGCCTGTGGAGGACACGAATGGGAAGAAGGAGGCGGTAACTAATAGGACACATTCTAAGGAATGATGGTTAACCAAAGGTCATCAATAAATAAACCATAGAAAAGCCAAGCCAGAGAAAGGCCAAGGCTGATTAGCAAGGGGTAGGTGATGGAAGATGTGATAGGAGAGGAGATGAAGAGATGGCCAGGGAAGAGAACACCTCGGAGAGCTGCTTTGATTAAATTTCAAATAAAAAGTCCTCACCGATTAATAATCGATGGATTAGAAAATTAAATTCCTTTTAGAAGAACCATGTTATTGTAACAAATTGTTCATAGATTTAATTAAGATTTTGTGGCCATTTAGCTCAACTAACTAAGATACTGTGGCATTTTAATTTATTTATCGTAATGCTGTTAACTTCTTTGTCGCATATAATGAGGATAACTTTACAAAATTTTATAAACAAGTTCCAAATACACAATGGAACTAATTGCTTTACAGTATTTACGTTATTTTGATGCTAATCAAAATCTATCCAGAACACATCCTCTGGGTAAATATATTAAATTTCTCAAATCTTGCATTTTTGGCTCTAATAACGCGCACTTTCCCGTCGTGGTCTTATATTTTCTAAAGGGTAATGATCTTGAATCATGTTTGAAGGATTTATACAAAAAGAGTCTAAGGTCACTAGAAAAAGCACGGGCAAATACGGTAATAAGTATGATAAACGGAACACAAGGCACGCGTTTCGGTCCGGCGAAGAATTTATGGGGGTTTCCTGAGGGTGAGGTCATGTTGCGGTCTTCCATAATGGCCACCAAAGACGTATTTCCAAGGATCCGCTACTTTATTCCGACATCACGTCCTTCCGCTTGATGTAGGGGAAATAATAATAGCCCTCGCAATGTAGCCAAGTGAGCTCCGACGGCCTCATTATGATTTAAATCGCTGGAATTAAATTCTCATATTAGTCCGGAAAAGATTTTTAGTGCAAAACCAGAGCATTCTTGCTCGCATTAAGAAAAACTTGTCAACCACATGAACCCGGATGAAAATTAAATCGAGGATCACTTGTGCAGTTTACAGTTCTCTAATCGTGGTTAATAATTTTTGGAAAACTTTGCAATAAATATCTTCAATGACTCCATAATTATTTCATTTTTTCTATACATTCGCTCTTTTTTTACCAGACGGTGCCTTTGATGATGCAAAACGTAATGGACCCGAGAGAAACGATTAATTCTCCATCATATAAAGCTACGGTTATTCATTATTTTTTCTAGGTCATTCAAAATAAAACATTTTACTAAAACGTGGATGGAGATTGCCTTGGCTCGGGTCCATTTTATGTGAATCCCATGTCGCATTTGTGACGCATGGGATTATATAACGCGGTCATTCGTCCATGTACCGAAATTTCCTGAAAATCATCCGGATGATATATTTAACTATTCCGTATCTAATCTAATGTTGTCAAACGATTTTTGGCCACCGGAAGATTCATTGTCCATCGAGAAAATATAACTATGTGTACACATATTCGAAAGCCTGCGCTGTGGGCAAAGGTTAAAGGAGAGAGACAGGACGAAGGGAAGGGGAGCGGGTATTTGAAGATTGTTTCTGGCAAGAATGCCATAAGGGGTAAGGGGATGGGCTGAGATGGGGCGCGGTTGTAGAGGTATAATAGTAATTTTGAACATTTCTGGGTGAATATATTTGTGGATTATGTTACGAGAAAGGAAGATAAATGGAACAAAAAGAGAAAAAGGAGTCTTAGCAGTTATGGATCTGTCTGTCGAGTGATTTCAAAAGGACTCTTCCCAATTTTTTTAACCTCTGCCTCTCCCCTCATCTGGATACAATGTTTCCCTTTCTTTGTATCAACATTGAGATTCAATCTCTACCTTTATTTGCTTCGAATTGTCCGTCGTTTAACTATTAGCTGAATATAATATTTTCGCAACGTGTGTGACAATCAAAATGTGTACCTCTTACTTATCATCCTCTACTTGCTCCAGAAGAGTTCATTCATTCGTGAAGTCACCTTTGCATCACATTCCCATTCTCATGAACACACCATCATGCCTCACATTTGTCAATCCATTTCAATTTCTTTTTTCTCATCCATGACCACATAAAAAATTTTTCAGATTAATTTTTTCTCTACCGTCTATATTTCACATTCATACAAAATTACACTCAAAACAATGAGCTAACCTCTTTATCAATTTAGGGATTATCAGGATAAAGTACGTAGATATTTCAGAAGTACACAGGAAACTAGGGCGGGAGACCTTTTCACAGACGCAGAGAGTAAGCGAAATTTTAGAAATAGAAAAAATTGCGAGGAGGCACTTTTTATGAAAGACCCTGAATGAACGTACGAATTAAAATTTATGGCAATGTTGAGCTAAAAAGATAAGATACTTACAGTTGCAAAAATACTGAATTGATTATTGCAATCTCTAATATTTCTGATTTATCATACTTTTTCTTCATTATCATTTCTTTCTAGCCACAGTGAAATTTTATTTTTTAAACCTAAATATAACTAGCTTCACCCACGCTATATTTACGAAGGTAAGGATATGAATATTTAATACACCTGAATGTACTTAAGGTAGTAATTATTTACAAATTCCAATTTTTGAAACCTAGCTCTATCAATTCATTTTAGTGTTTCAAAAAACTTTTTAAGATGGTTCTTAATATTAGTTATTCACATTTGACTCCGTAAATGTATCTTTTAATCATGTTCCAATTTGGAAAGCTTATATTACCTTATATTCAAATTTTTCTCGAATCCTTAATCCACTTTTGTCTTTTTTTTCTATTATCTCCGGAACTTCTTGAACTTAAAGAGTTTTACATTTTAATGTTCTTCCTATTTTAGTACTGGCCCTCCCTATTGTAGTACTGATCCTCGTGCCTTGATTCATTTCACGAGCGTTGTGTCTTACAATCAGAGAAAGAGGATTCCAATAAGCCTACTCCCGAAGCAGTCCTCCTAATTGGTTACTCTGGAACATTATATCTCCTGACTGAGATATTTCAATGCTGAGTATAGCAACAAGCTCCAAAATTTTGTTTTTAAATTTAAAATTTGGAAATTTGCGACTGATACGGTCTTTGGCAAGGCAGATAGCTTGGTTATATATGGGTGATTTTTTCTCAGTATCATTCTTCTGTCACCTTTAAAAGCGGTTTCAGATTAATCCCTCTCCCACGCGTTTCGTTTGAGTTTCTCATTCAAATCAGAAATTGAAAATGATCTCCCTTCCTTGATTTCTCTCATGGCAGCTTGAGCAGTTGAAATTCTTTCTCGCCCACCAATTCTCAACTCCAAATTATCTCTATGCCTTCTTTCTTCGTCAGCATATTAATGCGCACTATCGACGCAACAGTCTTCGTTGCCATATCTCTTCCCTCCCGAATCAGTTCAACCTCCCCCCATTGGTGGTTTACCTTCGCCTTTCGCTTTAACCCTCTCATTTGTTTTTCTTTTCTTCTCATCATCCTCCTAGAAGCAATCAATCCTTCCCGTTCCGACTCCCTTCCTCTTCGCAGCGCATCATTGCCTTGTTTTTTTGTACATCATCAGAAGGAACTCGTTTAACAATCCGACGTCATTTTTGCCGTCACGGGTGAGCGCGGACTCGCGGAATAAGAGGGGACGATATTCGCGCGGTGCGTGATGGATTCTAAGAAGTCTACTTTCCCCGTGACCGTCCAAGAATTCCGTTTGTTGAGCGGTGGGTGCTCTGCCCTGTGCTCCACCCCATTTCCCCCTGATCGTTGAATTCGTGGATTTTCTTTACAAAATGATGCTCAAAGATTCATGAAGGCCGAGGAAAATTTAGGAGGATTAAATTTTACGTACATTTAATCTCCATTAGTTTTTCCATAAGAAATATCCCACCACCAAGGATTCATTTTGGATTGCCTCAGCAACTATATTACCTTGTATTGCATCTGCTACGTCTTACTCGCCCTACATCACCTCGCTACGTGTCTTAATGTTGCCCAAATATACGTATTCTCTTCATTCTGATTTCCCTCGTCATAAGCACTCTCTCTTCTATCGCGGGCTATAACATTGCACTTCCTCTACATATATGGTTTGAATGAAAAAATATCGGCAAAAGTTTCGGAATAGTAGATTTATTTCAAATATTGCTGCAGTGTCTTAAAATCCTTCAAAGTTCAAGTACATCCCTTGAGAGCATCGACACACTTTTGCCAGCGGCTTTTCGACGACTCTTAGGCTCCCTGGATGGCGGATTCCGGAAGGTCATTAAGGGTACACGTGTAAACTTCTTTGAGAGCACTTAGAGGGCCACTGGTGGTTAGGGTAGGGTCCTTTGAGGGAGGATTTCACTTTTGGCCATAGGAAATAGTCTGATGGTGCCAAGCCGGCATTGCAAGGGGGTTGGGGAGTCGTCGCGATGTCATTGCAGAAGGTTTTTGCTAGCATACACTCGACTCTTGCTTTTTTTGGGCGTCCGTCCAAAAGGCCTTCGAGAAGACGAGTTTAGCGCAGATTTTTCGCATCGCCAAATTTTCGGCGATAATAGTGTGTGCACTGTCATCTTATCAATTCCAATACGATATCTGCGATCATGCGCACAGTTAACCGAGGATATGAAGTCAGCAATTCACGTACATGTCAGGACAAAATTGTTACCGATGGTTTTAATACCAATCATGTATTTTCTCCATCCAAATTTATAGCCTTCTTGGAATTTCAGTTCCATTAACTTTCTTTCTTCTCCCAATATACGTGAGACTTCTTTTTCAGCATACTCTCGGTACAAAGAGTATTTTTTTCAATTTTTCACCTTACTTGCTTGTCAAGCACCTTTAATATCTGCTAGTAGCGTATCGAAGCTTCGGCCCTAGTGTATCGAAGCCTAGGTTTCGGATCTATTTGGCGTCATGCATGACAAAAAATTCCCATATAAGTTCTTTAATTTGCGTGTATGTCAATAATAACCTCCTATGCAAAGTATTCTTTTTAATGCATTTTTCTCTTCTATCTTTTAGACTTTAAACATTTTCCTCGTAAATACTGCCGAAATGTGTAAGCAACTCTTCTGGCTCTGTTAATTACCTCCTCTTATGTAAAACCGATACTTCTTACTTCCCATTAATCTCATCATTTGCCATGTTTTCCTCCTGGTTCATGGAACCTGGTTTTTCTGGTTTATCGCTGTTGGCGGTGAGGTAACGCCCTCGCCTGCCAACCCTGAGGTCGCTGTTTTGATTCCCCGACTAGTTAGTTTTGCAACTTATGGCTCGGGTGTTTATTAATTGACTTCAATGCATGTGTGATGTTTACTGGCGAGATGGAAGGAGTATGGATACTCAATTTCGTCACAAGGAAGTCTTAAAATGAGCACTTCATGCATCTCGTGTTGGACGTCGAATAAATCTATAATTAACGCAGTCCCTTGGTTGTCTCCCTAAATCTTGGTTGGTCGTCTCCAAACCTAACTGATTTTGATAGCTATTTTGCCCACCTAAACTCCACACTCATAAGCTTTCATTCCACCTTAACATTTGCTCAACAGATCTGCAAGTAACTCGTGTAAAACACCAGCGCTAATCTTTACTCGTCTTTCTGTGAGTATCCATCGTTATACATAGCTTTCATCTCAATTGTAAGTAAATTATAAAATTATGAAATGTTGCTATTAGAGTTTTTGGCTTTAAAACCTTATTCATAAGGTCTTCGTCAATTCAATTTTCATTTTGTTTCTATTTGTTTGCCGGTATGATTGGAATTTTTAAAAATCGAAAATGGTAGGGATCCTATAAACCATGATAAAATATGTATTGAACAGGAAAAGTCCACATGGCGAAGCAATAATATATTTTTAGGGACAAAATCGTTAACGTTGGAATAAAAAACATTTTTTACTCATTCATAGATCTTTTTATAGTGAAGTCGGGAACGAATTATTCTGCCCGAATGTCCTCTTTTCATATATATTCGTTTGCAACACAAACCCTCAAGGAATTCAGCGAAGAATGTTCAATAAATTTTTTTTAAATAACATAACAAAAATATTTTGTCACTCTAAATCATCTACAAAATGTTTATGAAAATAAGTACCGGTTCTTTGCATTATTCAAGCGTTTTCACGAAAAATGTTATTGTTTTAAAGAAAATTAGCGATCACACTCTTGGGGCACTATGGTTGAAAATCTAGCGCACGTTATTTTTTTCGTTATAAAACTGCAGTTTTACATTAATGTTTTTTTACAGTAGCAAATTCGCGTAAATATTTCTCTTGGGAAAGAAACTGACCTACTTCTCAGCGCAATCCACAAGGAAACGAGCCGAAGGACAAAGCAGTACAGCGCGGCAAAAGGGACTCATAAGGGATCCAGTGGGCGTCTTTCGGAAAATCTTCCATCCAAAGTTCAAAGGGGTACAGAACTGCTCCGAGTCAGGCCGAGTACAAGGCGTTTCTTAAGAGCACAACCATCTCATATATTCATCTTCGCCACCCAAAACAAAGCATGCGAAGTGAATCAAAACGTTTCGCTGAAGGTCTTTCATGGCTTTGAGAGAGATCGGATGTGTGTCATTTTTTCGTGAAACAGTCTCCCTTCCTCATGGCTCACTTCTCAAAGAAAATGGACCGTTTAAAATGTCGAAACAAGAAGAATGAATAGCATGATTTTGCGATAGCTTGAAGTTATTTATCGACTTTTTTCTTAAGTCTCCCTTTATAAAACCATGCCTTTCCTCTGTCGGGCTTCCTTTTTGTATTTCCTTCGATTGACGAAATGGGGTCGAAATAACGATGACTTACTATTGCTCCCGCCCCCACAAAAACCCTGAAAATCCATTTCTACCGGATTTCATGATTTCAAAAAGTTTTGACTACCACCCATCTCAAGGCTAAAATAGGAAGCAATAAAGAATAATATATCTCGCTCACGGGTGTGAGATTCTCAAAGAAAACATGATGCTTCGAGAAATGCATTAAACCCCTGCAATATCCAGATGAACACATTTTTCGCTTTCATACTTCCTAACATGAAACATTTTATCTGCGGTAATAATGATGACGTTTTTGAACTGCGGGGAATTCACTCATCTGAATTCCAATACACCTTATTGGCATAATTTTTAATATCTCTTATCCCAAAAGGGATAAAAAAAGTCATTTCATAAACCTTGCGGGATACTCATATTTATCAATCCTAAGAACTCCTTAGGGACATTTTCTAAGTCCCTAACATATTTACTTTTTTTGAGAGGAAGGAGTAGACGGAGAACGTCACGGGTGAATATGGTTGAAGAGGTTCTCAGGACAAGAAGTATTAGAAATCGGCAATGCGTGCGCAGCATAGGGTAGCATGGAAGTTATTGGCAAACAATATATTTCCTTTCGCAACTTGAATTCAGCCTTTGTTGACAGTGCCTACCTAAAGACAGCGCCGAATAATATGCATTCCGTCAATCATTTGTTTGCCGTGAAACCCACGATTCTCGTGAGGGAAAAATATTAGCTGCATTCAGTATTGATATCAATTAAAACACCGGGAGGTGCACGTGAAATGTGGCCGTTGGATCCTCTTTGTTGCTTTCAATGATGGCGAGAAAATCGTGTATGTGGAGCTTTAGAAACCGGTGGGATAAAATGTTAAAGCAGTCTGATTTTGAATGCTTCGAATCGACTTTGATTTCTAGTATTTGATAATCGTCTCTCGTCACAAGACACCGCATCAAATAATGCGTTATATGTATATCAGAATCCGAGGCTTTTTAAGCCCGTTGGCTCGGAAAGCCTCTTAGAGTGGGCGTCTATGTCTGCTCTCTGCATCGTTCATTCTTCAATTTTAAAGGTGAAGTCATATCAATTCTCACCCACGCGAATTTTGATTTTCGTCTTCGATTTTGGTGATAGTTCACCATCCCCTGTGATTTCTATTCTTGAAAAAGAATGAGTACTCGGCGAAATTAAGTTCGGCGTGATTATTTAGTTCTCTAAGACAACATAGTCCATGAAAGAATTCTCCGTAGTCCTGATTAACACTAACCGTCAAGATTGCGAATCGGTTCTGCATTCTCAGTCTCTCAAGGTAAAGATTCATTTTCTTCGCACTTTATCGGCGGAAGTGTTATGAGTACATTGTATTTCCCTCCCGATTTGCAGTAAAAACTTTGTATTCATGTCACCTGCGGATATTTATCCATAAGAAATTGTCTGATTTCAATGAATAATGCTCAGTGATGAACAAAAATGCATTCAGTCCATCATAACTTTGATCCATGGAATCATTTATAATCCCCTGAGTTCATGTATGAAATATAATTTTTCGACGAGACATGTTTTAAAAATAGACTACCTTTCAATGTGTTTACCTATGTCAAAGATTAGAGGCAGAATCCGTAGTGAGCACTTACGTTTTACCGTGATAATAATAGTACTTACTATACCTCTTGTAAAACTATGCTAAATATATCACCTGTATTTACGTGGACACTACCAGTATGCCTACTTGTTTATTTAAGTCATTCCCTCCAAGAAGGGTACGGTTCAGTTGGTAAATGGGAAACTTGGGAGTTTGTCGAGTAAAAGCGATAGTGTTGGGATCTCCTTGGCCCCAACCAGCTAGCTCCTGTGTGCGAGAGCGTGGATATGCATACCATTAGCACCCACGTCAACTCGGGGCTTATCGCCCGGAGTTTCCCTCGGTCAATGGAGTCCCGAAATTGCATCCACCCGGCCCCGCTGGCCGATTGCACTTCGCCGGCATCACCTCCTGACGTCTCGCGCTCTAGGCCAGCCTCCTCTCTCGCGTCGTCATCATCACCTCGCCCTTGTCTCCACGGAGTCCAAGGGGTTGCACCAAGGAGGTTGAAGAGCACCGTCTGCCCACCCAGAGGATCCGCGGACAAAAAGTCGGAATCGGAGGAATTTTTCACAGGCGTTCCTACTTGGGTGCCACGTGGAAAGGACTCCGAGCACGGCACGCTGTCCTTCGGATGGGGCCTTAAATTGTGTGTGACCCCTTGGCACCATTGCAAGTGGGCTTATGCTGATGTTTCCCCCGTTCCTTGGAAAGCCCATCTCAACCAAATCACGCACCTATATTCCCTCATGACGCAAATAACCGCAACTATCGGCCGCCTTTCCTCATATTTACAAATACTGGAAAGGTGTTTGGTATTGAAAAATACGCCAAACCTGATACCTTTACAATAAAGGTGCCTCTTTTATGTGCGCAGTTAGACTTGCTCAATATGTTTCATTTCAGAATATTTATGTATTACTCTTAGAAAGTCCCCATTGTTAAGGAAAAATTTCCTTAATTTAAAACAAGTGCTAAATTAGAGGAACATAATTTAGACTTAGATTTATCATAAGTTGAGCACTTGAATTCTTGTAATGATTGTTTACATATCGACAATTAGCGTTATAATAATTTGTACATACTCAAGTCTCCTCAAGGGGTTGCACTTCCCTTTGTCTCGACAGCATGATGAAGAGGAATGGAAGAAGTGATGCGAAGTAAACAACATGCCTCTCTTTTTCCGAATGATTTTTACAATTTATCTTCATTAGCAAAGTATGAAATAAGGGTTCTGATTCGGGTTTGATATTTATTTTATGTGTCCATAGAAATGGACAGTTGTTGTCACTGGCCATTGAAATAATTTAAAATATGCGTCGAGATTGTCCTTTTTACTTAAAGGCGCAACATACTCGAAAAGGGCGGTCTCTTTTAATCTCTCTTCAATCCTAGATTCATCTTAATCCCTTAATCAAAGTTGAGAATTTTTGAAATATGAATTAAAAAGTTTCAGTTGAAATGCAAAAAAAAATATTATGCTGTGAATGAAAAAATTATCACTAGTCTTATGAAAAATATCTCTTGAGCACGTTTCAATGCTAATTCATGTGAAAGGCTACATTCATGCAAATGAGGTCCACATCATTATGTATAACCTATCTCTTGGGCTCTAATGATATGAATATGCCTTTAAAAGACCTGGGAAGTATTCCACCGAATGGGTTGCCATTTTTCCCAAGGAGCGTGGGGCTTTTCTTCGTTCATCATAGGTCCAGGCGTGCGTCGCAGAGTGAGAAACTACATGTCCATTTCGTACTACCTGTCCGCATTCGTCTGCCCGTAAATATTTCACCTGAATGAAAGAGAAGGGACGCTCTTTTAGTATCTCGTCGTTTTCCATCTCATGAGAGCAGTTTCAAAAGGATTTTGTCTATATTTGTCTCCCACGAATTCACTGTAACAAATTGTAGACTGATTACGGAACTAAAAGTAATTTAAACAAAACGGAAAAATGCAGAGAAAAATTGATGAATATAAGGATGATGACAAGAGTAATAACTCCGTAAGCATGCAATTCTTTCAATTTAAGAGTGATGCTTTATTTTTGGAAGAATGGTGCAGATATCCACCGTTGTTTTGCATGAAATAATATTTGACTACTGGTTGACACGGCCGTTGAACTGGACCTTGAGTAAAGATCATTTAGCACTCTTCATTTTTGTGTGGTTTTGTTTTGAAGTCTATATTCTCATGCATGTATGTAATATATTCACGCCCATCGCTTTTCATTTTTTTCCACGCCCCGCGCATTGACGTCGAACTCTCAGCTTCTTTGGTTCGCGCAAACGGCTTGTATAGGTCGCGCCAATAAAAATGATGCCAAAAAAGTAATTATAAATCTACATTTCATTTAAATTCCAAAAACTTTAAGCTACGATTTAAGCTACAAAATTGAAGAATGATGGTTGCAACATCGTATCGCAATTTTAAAAGTAGCTTTCGAAACAATACTAAATTTTCAGACATTATTTTGTGGGAATTGAGCAAAATTAATCGTTATAAGTCCGATTTCAATGTAATTTATACCGAACTAAGCTTTGCTGATTTTTTGGCGATTTTTTTAAAACTTTAAAAGTATGGGAAATCAAATAGTAAATAATTTCAAATGACGTACGATTGTAACTAATGGCCACTCTTCGAGGCTTTGGAGATGCTTTTTCTAATTTTACCAGGAACTACCACATTCTGTGAGATGTGATACGCTTTTGAAGAAGTTTACCCGTTTCATCATGGATTCAAGAACCAATTCCTTCTCATTGGTGAAAACCACTCCATATCAGTCGGAAATTAGTACTATTGGATTTTCAATTGATCCTGTAAGTACTTTCCGAGTTTCAAATACTGTAATGGGATACTTTACATCGTTCTCTGCTATTTCGCTCCGAGGCATTGGTAACCAACCGAAAATAACTCCCTTTCTGCATCTGCCATTGGCCGGGAGTTGACGTGCGCGTGGCGTCGGGGGGGGAGGAAGGCGGAGGGGTCGGCCCTCGTGACGCAGTTCTCCCCTTCCGCGGGGCGAGCACGTGAGTCGAGAGGGCAAAAGGGTCCACCGAGAGCCGACGGGGACGAGTGGCCGTAAAAAGGGATAGGAATGGAGAGGAAGTTGGGCGTGGGTGTCCACATTCAATAGAGTAAAGTGAACTGTTTTGCGGAGCCAGTAGGAAAAAAATGTGACAATAATATCCTCCCTGAAGCAAAGAAGGGAAAATGTTAAACGCAGAGAAAAATAACTATGACAGCCGTCCCGGAGCCTAAAAATGTCGCCGATGAACATGATATAGACGGCACCGTACGAACAATATAAGCATCGCTTTTCAAGCACAAAGGGTTGCTGGCGACTGTAGTAGAACAGAACCTGCGTCATCCAATCCCAATAAGAATTCAGAAAAAATAGGACTCCACCGAATCTTATACGCTTTCATAATCCGTCTTATTTTTTTTCAACTCTTAAGATGAATGGATGGGGTAAAACTACTCCCGGTACTCCGTCTAAAGTAAAGGAGATAATTCGCTAAATGTCTCTAGACAGTCTGCCGTGACTTAATGGCAAACACATCTCATATTGTAAATATTGAGATCGCACCTTGAAGAGAATTTGCGGATGGATGGCTTCAAACAAAAGCTACTATGTAGTTGGAACCTTCCAAAGTTTTCTTCCAAAGGCACCTCATATCTCATAACTTTGCTGCATGGTTGAATTTGTTTTTCTGTAAAATGATTATCTTATTTTGTCGAATGAAGAGTCCAACCATGTGGTAATGCATTCATACTAATTGGTTGAGTTCGAGTTCAATCCAATAAATACGCGAACTGAGGCCATAAAAACTTTATTTTGCTAAATTTATTTTACGTCGATTGTGTCCCCTTCAAAGTACTCTCCATTCGTTGCTATGCACTTATTCACTGTTTAAAGCACTCTTGGAATTCCTCGGCAGTTAGGCTTTTCAGTTGTTTCGTTGTTTCTTGCTTCATCGTTTTGTATTAGCATCTCGCCAGTGATGTCCCCTCGTCACATTTTTGCATTTTGGGAACAGGAACGCAGGGGGGGCGAGATCTGGCGAATGAGAATGGTCAAGGTTGGTGGTTTAATTTTTGCCAGAATTAGTAAACAATCAATGCTGAATTTGCAGATGCGTTGTCATGGTGAAGGACCCATCCATCACGTTCGGTTAAAATAGTGTGCACTGTTGATTTTCCTGAATTCAGTTCATCAGCTATCATTCAGAC
>NW_027287052.1:3115528-3580786 GCF_022747635.1 Hetaerina americana | reverse complement strand
TAAATATATTATATATTTATATATATATTATATATATATATAATATATTTTATATATATATATAAAATATATATAAATATATATATATATTTATATATATATATATATATTTATATATATTTATATATAATTATAATATATATTTATATATATTTTATATATATATATATATTTTTTATATATATATATAAATATATATATATATTTTTTATATATATATATATATATATATATATATATATATATATATATATATATATATATATATATAAATAATATATATATTATATATTTATATATATTTTATATATATATATATATATATATACTCATATATACAGAAACATATATAAGGAAAAGGGATAGGAACACGTATAAAGGACGAACACATAGAGGTGGGGAAGGCGGAATCGAACGGATCACAAGAGTAAAAATATCTCCTCAACCGGGACTCGAACACCGGATCTTTCCACTTGCCCCCCCCCCCCCGGGCGGATGCTCTTAACCACTTGAGCTATCGAGGATATGTAATTTACCCTGAGATCCGTGGGTCTTATATGTCGCCAAGCGCCCCGATTCTTTAGCCAAGAGATGGCGTCAGGGGGCTGTTTCACCCACCAAAGGAGAAATAGACAATACACAAGAGGAAAGGACAGTGGTTAGAATTCATACAACATCATACAGGAAAAGAACAGTGCGTTTCGTGGCACGCATAGCCAGAAGAAAGAGATGAGCCACATTGGCCAAATACACATTCAAACACGAAATCCCGCCAAACGGCGAATAAATACTCATATATACAGAAACATATATAAGGAAAAGGGATAGGAACACGTATAAAGGACGAACACAATAGAGGTGGGGAAGGCGGAATCGAACGGATCACAAGAGTAAAAATATATGTCTATTTCTCCTTTGGTGGGTGAAACAGCCCCCTGACGCCATCTCTTGGCTAAGAATCGGGGCGCTTGGCGACATATAAGACCCACGGATCTCAGGGTAAATTACATATCCTCGATAGCTCAAGTGGTTAAGAGCATCCGCCCGGCAAGTGGAAAGATCCGGTGTTCGAGTCCCGGTTGAGGAGATATTTTTACTCTTGTGATCCGTTCGATTCCGCCTTCCCCACCTCTATTGTGTTCGTCCTTTATACGTGTTCCTATCCCTTTTCCTTATATATGTTTCTGTATATATGAGTATTTATTCGCCGTTTGGCGGGATTTCGTGTTTGAATGTGTATTTGGCCAATGTGGCTCATCTCTTTCTTCTGGCTATGCGTGCCACGAAACGCACTGTTCTTTTCCTGTATGATGTTGTATGAATTCTAACCACTGGCCTTTCCTCTTGTGTATTGTCTATTTCTCCTTTGGTGGGTGAAACAGCCCCCTGACGCCATCTCTTGGCTAAAGAATCGGGGCGCTTGGCGACATATTAGACCCACGGATCTCAGGGTAAATTACATATCCTCGATAGCTCAAGTGGTTAAGAGCATCCGCCCGGCAAGTGGAAAGATCCGGTGTTCGAGTCCCGGTTGAGGAGATATTTTTACTCTTGTGATCCGTTCGATTCCGCCTTCCCCACCTCTATTGTGTTCGTCCTTTATACGTGTTCCTATCCCTTTTCCTTATATATGTTTCTGTATATATGAGTATTTATTCGCCGTTTGGCGGGATTTCGTGTTTGAATGTGTATATATATATATATATATATATATATATGAATATTAATATGTAATTCCCGCAATAGTAAATTGACATGGCCATTGTTGCAATTACATTTTATTATCGCTTATTTTCTAAGATTATAGCTAAAATTGTACTGAAATTTATATGATGCAAGGTACCCTGGGCCTGCCTTCATGTGTTACACACGACTATATGAGGTAGTAAAACTCTGAGTAACTTCTTTTCTGTATTCATATATTATATCGTGTTGTAGAATTAGTGCTTTTCTCATGCTCTTCTCTCTTTTCCTTACCCTACATATGCCCCGAATTCTGACTCATAGTCAAACCATTTCTGTGGTGAGTTGCCTTCATTTCAACTCCGCATTTGCCGTTTCGCGCGCAGGGCCCAAATCTCTTCCGTGCCCTGAAGTATTATCTCGTTCATCCCGTCCGCGGGTGATCCCGTTGAGGATCGGGGGAGCGTGGAGAGATTCGTCCTGACCCTTTTCTCCTCGCGTTTCCTTCGCCTCGGACACCCATCCGTCCACCCTTTACATCGACCCTCGCCAACGCCCGTCCAGCTTCTTAGCGCACTGCCTGAAAACTGTTAGGTCAAGACCTCCTCATAATCCCCCTAACCCTAACGCCCACCTAATCCCCAAGCCAGACCCCTGCCCCCACCCCTGCCGATCAATGACGTTCCACACCTCGGTGACTCGAGTGAATTCCCGTCCGGTAGTGGTCCATTCCCCCCGTCCAGATGATGACTGACTCCCCGGATGCGCTAGAAGCTTCTCCCGCCATTTCTAGCCCAACGAACGCATTCCCACCTTTCGTGGAGAATTCCCATCATTACTGTTTCAAGCATGCGATTTCTAGCCGTTAATACTCCAATTTTTCTGTTTCTTTAGCCTTATTATTTCTCCTTTTGAAGGAAATTCACAAGCGTGGAGCATTGAAATCTATCAGACTCTTAAAGATTTTTTACTTTTGTGGAAGAGAATATTTGATGATATTTGCGCTGATAGATGGTCGCATAATTATACATTATAATGAAATAATTATCCATAGTAACTTTGTTTTGAATACTTAAATGCGACGTAGCAAAGGCACAAATATGAGCCGATTAAAATTTCATCCCATAAATATAATTATATCATCAGAATATTATCAGCAAAAATACACGTTTTAAAGGAACTTTTCGTGAAATATGAAAATAGTGTGCAGTTGAAAAACCAATTAATAACCAACTCACCACACGCTTAAGTGATTCTTCCTTGAATGTCTGGAGCTTGAATCTTTGAATAGGCGCACGTGCTTTCTTCTCCTAACGTGATTAAATCGACATGCTTCTCGCTCTGGTCTAATGGAGCCTCAGCCGTATTCAGCTCCTGTGCAAATTTCATTAATTTTGCATGCACGTCTTTCCGTAAGTTGAAGATGAACAGCCGGTGATTCGGGGCTGCATCTTCCGTGCGGTTAAGTGTGACAACTGGCATTTCGTAGTTTGTCTGCTTTCCGCTGAAATTATGTTAATTATTTTAGAAAGGCAGGTAGTGAAACTTTATAAAACCATTTCTCATTGCCTTACATCCTAAGTGTGAAATGAAATAGAGATCCATTTATACTATGTGCGAATTATAGCAGCAAAAAATGCGATATATCTAAAGTAGATATTCGTATGGAATTGAGTTACCATTGAAATATTTCTTGCCTTAATTTATTGTTTCTACACTATTGATGTAATTAAAACTGCTTGCCTGAAAAATCGTAAATTTAACAATTTATCGATTATATTATTTTTAAGTAATGTACCGTTAAAGGTAGGTTTTGGATGGACATAACTACCAAAAAAACATATTTTGATTCCAAATAAATCTCAATCCAGCAGCCTACTCTACATCAAGTCCCTCTTTATCTCTGAATATTTCCCTCCTCCCTTCATCCCGCCCAGCATCCCTATCCTGCTCCCGCCCTTTCCTCGTTTGCCTAACATTCTCCCTTCTAATACAGACTTCAAAATCCCACTGTCGATCAATACGCCCATAATCCATTTTTCCTACCTCCCTTACATATATCCCCCTTTCCACGACCAACATACCTAGTACTTCCTCATTTGTTTTCCTTTCGGTCCATTTCACCTTCTCCACACCAGAATTTTAAAAGCCTCTAATCTACGTCTATCCTCCTGCTTCAGTGACCACGTTTCCGCGCAGTACATAGCTACACTCCATATCAAAGTTTTAACTTTTCTTGAGATCCTTACTTAAGGCCTCTGTCATCAACTCCCTCCTCCTTATTGAGAAAGCCTCTTTGCCTAGCGCAATTCATCTCCATACGTCCCTACTACTTTGACCGTGTTGGTCCAAAACACTACCGAGATACGTAAACTGTTCTACCTGCTCTAGTTTTTGTCCTCCTATTTTAATGTTTAGCTTACCCTTTTCCTCTCTGAAAAATGGCATAACCTCTGTTTTATAATCTATTTATTCTCATCCCATATCTATCTCACTGACCATCCAATTCACTCAACAATGCTTGCAACCCCTTTGGAGCTTGGCAATCAGTACCCCCAACTGAATTTACGAATTCCCTCCCTAATTTCATCGATATCTCAAGTTCTTCCCTTGCTGCCGTAATCATTTCCTCCGCATATACGGTTAACAGCCCAGGTGATATTGGACAACCCTGCCCTACACCTCTTCCTAACAATGCCTATCCGTACTTTCTTGCCAGACTTCCCGTACCCCACTCGTACTCGAGCAGTTTGAGACATGCACAGATTAGCCTCCTGTCCCTCCAATCTATTCCTATTTTGTTCAATATACTCATTAGTTTTACCCCATGCACGCTATCAAACGCTTTTATAAATCTACGAAACCAGCAAAAACGTACTGATTGTATTCTACATTCCTCTCGATTAGTGATCTCATTACTGCAATGGCATCACGCGTACCTCTCCCCTTCCTAAACCCAAACTGGTCATCCCCCAAGTAATCATTTGCCCTTCTCTCCATCTTTTTATTGATGATCCTGAGAACAACTTTCGCTGCGTGAGATATCAAACTTTATGTTCTCTAGTTCTCACATGGTTTAGCCTTTTTCCTTTTTTGGAATAGGAACTATAGGTGTCACAAAATGTTACAAACATTTTAAAATAGCCCGAATCTTGAGCAGTGTAAACGATATTTTATACAGTTCCTTTAGAACAAAGAATTTCGTGCTAGCAGCGTGGAATCGGACGACGAACAAATACAATCATTGTAATGAGAGAAATCTTGTAAATTTTTCGATATCAATTTGCTATCGAAGCCATATGCAAAATAAACTAGCTGTTTACAAATACCTAATAACGTCATGTTGTTTTAAGCCTTACTTCGTAATATCAATTTTTTTCAGACGTAAGTTACGATTTGATATAAATTTCTTAAATAAACGGTTGTATTTGCTGTTTTAATAAAATCAATTTCCACTCAGCATTAATGAATGCGTTCTCCTGAAATATAGCGTGGCCTGTATTGTTCACTGGGTGATTGTTTTGAAATTAAGGCTCGATTTGCCACTTCCAGGAATTGAACAACGCTTATAGTAACATTCTTAATTAATGTTTTTCCATTGATTTAGCCTGGCAAATAGGTCCAAGTATCTGTCCCTCGCTTAATTTATTGACGTAATAATATTATTCTGCGTCCCATTGGTTGTGTGGCGAGAGCGAAAACGTGGCACAGAAAAGGCCGCTTTCAGAATCCATTTTCACAATTTCTGTGGTTCTATTTCAGTTGCTATGCCGTGGGGCGCTGATGGTATCTACCATACTTTATTTTCTAGCTCCTCTGAATAAATCTCCTTTATTCCTTTTTAAAAATGGAATTTACAATGTCCATTTTATCAAGATGTCAGCCATGAGTTTTTTTTTCTCGTTTAAAATTAAAAGGATGCCCTTCAGTCTCCAAAGAAATTCAATTTTTTTCCAAAAAGTGATATCATACCGTTTCGTCCTTTCCCTGCCGTTTCCATCGTTTTCCATATAAAACGCAGCGTCGCTCTATCGCCGAGACATCTATTTGTTTTTTTTTTCTTCGGAGATGAGACTTCGCACGCTGATCAACACGCTCTGTTGGCATAATTGAATAATTATCCAGGAGTGCTCCCATGAAATAATTGCCACGGATCTCACTACACGTCGCCGATAGAAAGTCGTATTTCACCGGGAGAGGTGTGTCCATTGCCGTCCATAAAAGTTTCACCTCACCGACGAACTATAAGCAATCCCATTTTCCGAAGAGGAAAAAAAAAGTAACCTCTTCCTGGCGGTGAGAGTGGCCATAAAAAGGGACGGTGTTGTGTTGGCCACTCCATTGTATCTCGCAGCAAAACTCGGGCAATGCCGCAAGTTGCGACGAGAGAAGATAGCGTGCGGACCGAATGAAGTTTATGTTCTCCTCGGGGGTACTCTTTTATATCTATAGAAAGTGAAGTGAACGGCGTTCACAAAGATATAGGGAGGATTACGGGGACAGTAAGTAAGGTCTCGCACAATAGCGGGAGATCTCTTTACGATTTACGGAGTGAGCCAGGCCCTCAAACACCCAAACGGTTGGTGGGAAGTCCGGACAAAAAGATTCCTGCCAGGCCGATAGAAGACCGCAGCATGGGCCCTGATGACGGGACCCCGAATCGATTCGAAACCATTAGAAGGAATGAAAGTTCATTTCCCGTATCGTCCTTGTATTTACTCGAAAATACAGCTCTTTCCACCATTATGGAGCAAATTTCATTGTGAGCAGAATCACTTTCGGCAGAGAGTTTACGAGGTTGACGCCGAAGCGTTTGATATCTCGCGTAATTAATGGTCACGCCCCATTATGTTGAATTACCATTTACTCATTTTGCAGGACTGTAGAGTATTTTTTTAAGACTGAAACGTGTTGAATCGTAATTTTCAAAGTGCTCACATCCTTGTCAAAAATATTTCCCAATATTTTTTTTCTTTCGAGATTTTCCGAGAATCGACGCTCGTGAAATTTACGCGAAACTTTCCCTCTTCTGTAATTTGAATGGTTCGAATTTATGTGAATTATACCTTGTTTTCAATGTAAATTCATGAAGAAAATTAACTTTTCAACCTACCTTTAAGACCAAAAATCAGTTTTGTAAACGCTATATGTAGTCGACACATGTAATCAGATTAATTAAACCTATTCATAGATAGATAGATAGAGGTCTTTATTTGGGTGAAACTGTACAAACTGATCGTTAAAAATTCCGCGGTTAAGTTTTTCGTTAGCTTAAAGATGCAGGCATTACCGCTTGCATGTTCTCGTTAAAATAGTCTGATTTTTATAATGAGACATGTCAGTAATCTACACGGACGGTAATGTACGGACAAGTTAATGAAACTTCACGTTAACTGATGATCTGATTTAACAAGTCAATGTAAAACCGGGGCTTAGAGTGTTAGGGAAGTTTCCTTCGAGGAATTATTTCATGGTAAAGCTATAAATCTCACCGTGTGGATTTATACACATCAGGTTGTTCATGTTTTACCTAACTCTTCCACCTTTCCATACTTATCTCCATGCATGCATTATCTCTTTACGCTTCTTTTAACGCATTCAATATTTTTACGGAATGAGTTTTCCGTTCCTTCTAATTTAAATTTCATCATAACGCGCTTGAGAAAACATATTTTGAGCACTAAACCACAATTAAATTACATTGTGATTTGAAAATATTTGAATTTTCTTCCATCTATCTGAATTAGCGCGAACTGAACTCGCTTCGCACGTCATCTCTTCCTTCAACGCGAAAATCAGACTGCGCATAATCAATCTTCACTCCGCACGACTCGGTTGCTTTCGCATCCGTCGAACACGTCCCGTCCTGAGGATTTAAATTTTAAATTAAGCCAGTCATATTTATTTTTATCCATTTACTTACTGCACGTAGCAGTTTGACATTATTTTATGAAGTTAAATGAAATCACTGCTTCGAAGGCGTTTCACCGAGCCAATTTATTTACATCTATGAAATGGTTTTTTTGTCATGTGAGCCTGAAACCGCTTATCCTTTCACTCCCGTTTCATATTTAAAAGAATCACAAATTTGTGGGTCGCCATTCACTTTGATTTAATGGGAAAAGTTATTTTGGAAAATTATTTTCTATCCATTCCGCTGAGTTTTATATTCCTAGAGAACTTGGTGGAAAATGCATGATTTTCTCCTCTGTGATGAAGATACATTGTCATTCATTTTCCCTAACTTTCTTTATAGTACTCCGGTAAATATTGCCCAGGTTTATCAAAATTTATTTTGCTGCTTTATTTTTCTAGATGCGTGCAATTAAGTATGGTTAAATAATTGAAAATCACGAAAACGTTAATGTACATAAAGAGTAACTTGAAATTCAGACACTGGAATAATATGGTGATATCTGGAAATCATTCCTTTGTAATAGCCAAAAGGTTTCTGCGTCTATCATGTAAGTTATAAAAATTGATTTCGATCTATTTGAAAATTTCTTTTGATCGCTCGAGTGATGCCATTTATGCACCGAATGCGCGGGAGTTCTAATCTAATTAGAACAATTCAGGATCTTTTGCCAAGAAGGAATAATTCTGCACTTTGAAAAGAAAAGAGGAAAGCAAATACGCTCCTCGAATCAGCATACTCTGAAAGCAGTATTTCAATGGATCAAATCGAGCGATTTCAGTGCCATCTGGCGCGTGGTTGGATCTGTTACAGGACGAAATTAATTCCTCACGGTAGTGTTTGCAAAGTGTTATCGGCGAGGACATGCAAGCAAAACGGAATCTCGTTCCCATCCAAAGAAAATCAGTGAAATCATATGCGAAAAGCCTTCGATCCCATCTTGTAGTGTTTACACATTTCCGAGGCCATTGGGCGCTTAAGCTTTGTTTGGACCGTAGACTTGAACCGATTTTGTTATCGTAAGCCTTGATATTAGTCCAACTCGTCGGTTGAACAAATCTGTGCATAGAATCTGATCCAATTGCATATTTATCTATGATCAGTCTGACCCTTGAACTCCGATTCCACTCTAAATGCAATTCTCCACATCTCTTCAATCATTTTACCTTCGCTTTCCACGGAGCATAAATTTACGCAACGGATTAATTTGTATATTCTCCCAATTTCTAGGTAAGCTCCTTGTTGGATGTTGACAATTGTGTTAAAAAATATTCTAATTTTAGCTATCTACGATGGCATTTAATAAGTTGCCATATTTTCATTAAAGAGTGTTGTAAGCTTGAAATGGCACTTACTTTTCGAGGGAAATATTCCAGTCCCCTGGTAGAAACAGTGCAAGCCTCATTTATTATAATGCAACGCGTAGATCTATCAACAGCGTTTATTTGGTTTTCATTTAATCGCTCCTCTTCGGATCGAATCGATTCACCCTTTCCCGATTCGCCTTTCACTTTCTTCATATTCGTAATCTAATTCCTCAATTTTCTTTTCATATATTCAATATTTAGACATTTTATTTCACGAATTCACGTTTTCTCGATTCACCTCCGGTCAATATGCTCTTTGTCTCAATTTTGGGAAACGCAGGTCGGAGGTATGACTGAGAACCACCTGTACTATATAAGCAACTTACGCTCCTCTTTCCAACGCCATTCCGTCATGCATTGCCAGGAACCCCACGAGGGGGAAATAGACGAAAACTATATCGACCCCCAAAGACCGCCGTGGTTCGAACGCAGGAAAATCTTCTCCCTGGGCAAGTACCCCGCCCGCCCATCCCCCTCAACACTAGAACACGCCATCTTTCAAAGTCACGTTTTTGTCTGTTCCAACCCTCCGCCGCCGACGTGCCTCCTCGCCGGGCATAAATCACAATAACTTTCGGAATCGCCCTCACCTTCCGCCAGCCTCCCTCCTCTACCTCCAATCCCAGGCCCCCCGCACTCGCGGTTCGCCCCCCCCCCCCACGTCCCCACGGGGACCGCCGCCCCGAAGACCTCTCCGCGGGTCGCCCTTAATCACATCCCAATTAACGATAGTCGCTCGACACCTTATACTTGCTGCGCCCCCCCCCCGGCCCACTCCCCACCACAATTACGCCCCCCCTTCCGCCCCTAGCGTCGCTCCACGCCCCTCCCCCATCTCCTTCTTGCTTCAAGTCACCCCCTCTACTCCTTCCGGGCTTGGATGAGTTATCGACGGGGCCTGATAGAGTTGGCAAACTTCGACTTAGCGAACGCGAGCCACATCTCTGGCGAAATTTATGCCCAAAACGTTGAATATGTTGAGTACACCTTGAAGGAGGAAGATCCTGTGAGCGGCTACGGTAGTTGAAATAGTAGATCCAAGGTATTTTGTCCCAGACACACTATTTTATAACTCATTTGAAGATGCCGTCTCGTTGATCTGAAGCGATGATGACGTCGTAAAGACAATGTAATGCCAAAAGTGTAACTCGTCTATAAAATATGATTCGTCTTGTACTGTCTCCAGACTACTCCAATATGGATTGCTGACAAATAGTCGTTGACAGATTAGTCGTAATTTACGAGAATCATCGCCTAATTATGAATATATTATATTTATTTAAATTCAATGGTCAGAACTCATCATTTTAGATAGCTAAACTTATCATTAATTTACCAACCGATGCTTATCATTTGATATTCGTGTTTTTTTTCAGATTTTGACAGACAACCTTGATTTGACTAATAGATAGAAAGAGTGTATCAATCTATTTTGACTCATTAACCTACGGAGTATGCTGCTATTCGCCTCTCTAGGTGTGTAAATCTCATCACCTCAGGATTAATTTCATTCCTTATCTTCTAGAGTCATATTTCCCCAAGATGACATATTTACACGAGTATTATCTTATAAGAATTAAGTTGATACATTGAAATTGTAAGTGCACACTACGGTTAACCAATTTAATTTTAAGTGAATTCACAGGTAATATTGGGAAAACAATTACTTACGGTATTTCTGACGGGAATTGGGTTGCCAGTTTAATTGCTAGACAAAGAGTTCTGAATTTTATTTATCTTATTTTATTTACGAGTGGGAGTATGATGACATATTTTGAAAGAAAAATTAATTATTTTCCCGGTGCCAGAAGAAAATACGTGAAATCTTTCTTAAAAACTCCCACCTCTGGAGGGATTCCTGTCCCAGCAGCTTAAGTAACCACAACATACTTTTCTACTCAAGACAAGTTTCCACAGTTTAAGGAAATTCTCATCGAAATTTTTGAAACTGAAATTTATCATCATTGTATTCACAGTCAGCAGTCTGTTCCTTATTTGCTTCGCCCTTCTGGTTTACCTGCGAAAGACAATTTTCTATGTCGATTGAACTTGTCGTTTGACTCTAACATCAAGCAGATATAATTCGGACGCAGCAGGTAAATTCGAGCAACTGCGGTCTTTCAGAAAGCTGGTTTTCTTAACCACCTTGTATCATTAATAACAACTCACAAAAATGTCCAGGTCTATTCGGGCTTTCTCTTGAAATCCCTTTTGTGTACGTTCTCTGATGGGCGCCAAATAAATTCAAATTGGATGGATTTTGGAATAAAATCCATTATCATGCGGGTCAGGTTTCCGAACGATTCGTACCACAGAATTATTTGCATTTGGACTCGGATATAAATAACATGGGATCAGTGTGAGTAGCTGTGTTAGAATAACATTTCCAGTCACGTTCTATTTTGCCATTCCCGAGTTGTTGCCTATTGCTACCAACCAGAAGCAAGCATATGCCTTGAGTGCGTGATTTCCAGCAACTAAATAATGGCGAGGCAAAAAATTTAAACAAGAGAAACGACAATGCCACGAAAATAGTCGTATATTATGAGACCTGGGAATGGGGAGGCATAGAGATGAAAACGAGTCCACATTCATGCCTTCGCCGCCGAAAAGATGAAACAAGTAAAATTCCTCTAATGAAGTAGTCAAATTGGAATTTATCTCCGAGTCGCATCATGTGAAAATTCCTTGCCACGATTCACATTGAATTTCAGTCGAATCGGAATTTTTTTGGCCAAAATGTTACGCGGAAACGTTTGCCTTTGCTGTGCGGCCGTAATTTTTGCCTGCTAACACAATATAAAAGCTTTTTCGTTGCCCCACAACCGGTCTAATGAGGTTAATTTTAATTTTGTTCTTATTGGCCCTTAATAGGTTAGAATTAATCGTAACTCGCATACGCTGAAAACGTTTGGTTCTTCTAAATTCATTTCTAATGTTGAGAGTCCGCCTAAACACGAAGCCTGAGGCGTTCTGCGGACATAAACGGAGATAAGCGTGGCCATGGTAATAACGTGGTTCATATTGCGGATAATACTATAGCCTGAAACGCCTGGAGCCAAGGAATGAGTTGAAAAAACACTGTCACTAGTCCTGAAGAGGTTTCTACCTTACGTGAAATTACACTAGGCACGTGGTATGTTTTTCCTCTAATTGCGTTGACACAATTTAAAAAAATGTTATTTATTTTTTGCAATTTTTAAAATTGGTTTTAGAAATATTTATCAGAAAATTATCTTCATCTATACAATACCACGCAAGCCGCCACAAGGACGTGTGGCGGAGGGTGGGGGGGGGGGGGAAGGTTGCTATGCTACCTCTCATGCATCAGAAATGTTCGATTATTATTAAAACTTACATGTGCAGAAAGACAATGTCGGGTGGCACACAAGTCCCAAGTATTACAACAAAACTTACCTTGAAAAAATCACAAGCCATCTCAAATCCAATCAATATTATAAAAGATAATGAATAAAATCAGTCAGAAAAAAATAAACTTAAAGGAAACTTCCAAGAACCAATCTCTAGCATACGAAAAAATCTCAATCTCCATAAAATTAGTTTCCCAATCAAAAAGAAAAAATCAAAACTGAGCTGTTACATACAATTTTACACAACTCATCAATCAAATTATTACAAACATTGTTCGCATATTTTACTTAAAAGTAATGACCCTGTTAGGAAATGGCTCGATTAGTTTTGCATGTAAAATGTTCCAATTACCAATGGTTTTATTAATAAATGAATTTTTTTATTTGTCCTTTGTGCCCGGCATTTTACCTTGAATTTGTGATCATTTCTCCCGATAAAATTTGGATTTCCCGCCTCTTTCCTTATTTCTACAAAGCTTTGTCTCCATTCAGAATGCAGAAAATTCCAAAGTCTGCTTATTTTTCTTTCACTTTGTAAAGGTTCCCAGCCCAGCGTTTTTCACATTTTAGTCGCACTCTTTATGCGCTCATTCACTTTACGTTCGTTCACACTCATTATACGTTCATTCACTTGAATTTATGTTAGATTATTTGGACAAAGTGTCATTCACATACATTCCTGTTTACGTTGTACAGTATTTTTGTGATTGACTAATTTTCTAATTTAATTAATTTTTTTTTGTTTTTCAGTTCAAATTTGGTTTCATATCTTGCGAGAGAAAAACCAGTGCTTGACTCATTCTGCCCCGGTGCCCATTTCTCTTTCATTTTGCCTTGGTGGCAGATGATAACAATTTCCTTTGCGTCGGTAGAAAACTCAGCTGTCGTCTACGATTTAAAAAAAAAGCTTATCTGCTTTCTTCGAGTATCAAGAGGCTCCCATAGGTATTCCTCCAGCATTCCCAAACCCGCTTACTCACTTCTCGAGGTGATTGTTAACAAGCCAAGCGAATCTCCCTTTGAAACTTATCTGAATCTCTGAAGCTCATTATTTGCAGTGACGTTTGCTCTCATGTATACTTGCCGCGTATTCTTAATGTGGCCTAAAAGAAGTCATATCTCTTTAAGTGCGAGCGAGGTATCTGCACATACCTCGCTCGCAATTAATATAAAATATCCCTATAACACATGAAATGACATCTATCTTCTTCAAGGCTGAGCCATGTATTCATTTCATGGCTGAGCCATGAGTGTTGTCCATTATATGCTTTCAAGCAGTGGTAGCAGTAATTTTGATTTTAAAGATATTTTAATGTATATGAAATGTATGTTTATGTTAGGAAAACAAATAGGTGTAGATCAGCACTGTATGATAATGTACATACACCATCACGATTAAAAGAAAGAAATAAAATACATAAATGCTACGTAGACTTGGAATTTTCAGTTTTGTAAGTTCCCAGGAGAGCCTTTTGAACAATGAAAACCATCACCGTCATTAGTTTTTATTATGTGTAAACTAATCCTGCATTGAATACCTTCAATGACTTTCTTCAAATTTTTCTCAAGTCGATAATTGATCTGGCAGAAAGCCTTGTTCAATTCAAAAAAATGTCACTTAAACCCCAGAATGCAATGCAATTTTAAAATGATATAAATGTTATTGTAATTGATAGAAATAAACGTGTATAAAACATTGAAGTCGATGTGGATGGTAAGAAGAAACGCTGTGTAACATAGTTCCGCAAGTGGATAAACTAGTCACAGCCTTTGAAAACAGGCAAAACGGTGCATTTTGTCGAATTCAGGAAAGGGACTAAATCATTTTTTAACCCTTTGTCCTCTCTAAATATGTCTCTCAGAAATGTTTATCTACCTAAGACACTTTTTACCTTCATGCAATTAGTGTATTCACATAATTCCCTGACGTCGACTTGCAGTGATTAAATATTCCCGTGTTTAATTTATAGAATGCCTAAATGTAGTCATTGGTATTCCGTTGTAGATAACTTTATGAATTTATGAAGAAATTATGTCTTGAACCTGCGGGAAATTGAAATTACATCTTAAAAAAGAGTTAAAAGAGTGACTCAAAAATTTCTTCGGAATACCTACGAACTAAATCAACCTAAAATCCCTTTGCGAATTCCCAAGTCTTCAGAATTCAATGTAAACCTGCTATCGTAGTTACCAATTTATATCGTTTTATGAACTCATTTGTTTTAGTGCGTGCGCATAATTTTGCTTAATAGCATTGCTCGGAGATGTCTATTGTCCTTTTCCAACTATTTTGAGGAGGAAGTCACCAATTTAAAATTACAGATAAATGAAAAGGTTCTTGCAAATTAATGAAAATTCCACTGAAACTCTATCTTCGAAACTTTATCTTTGTGAATAGTTATGGTTGCATAAAATTACATGTGTTATTCATATTGTTATTATCATATTAGGAATGATATAGTAAGGTTATCCACCTTTCCTAACTATAATGTCGTTTATTTATTGTGAAATTCAAATTCCACTCGTTCAATAAAACTCATTTCTTCTAAAATAATTTATGTACAACTTGCTCAAAAATGCTCTGTAAAATTAAATCGCGGTCCAAGTAATGAAATGATTGTTAGAAATATTTTTAATAATAATTGTTACATCTCTATTTGCTCAATTAGTATTCCTTGGACGATTCTCGTCCAATGGTCATCGTTATATGATCTAGTTTCTTGAAACAGTCAATTATGTAAAATCATTCGAATTTTCGTCGCCATATACTGCCTCTAGATTAAACCGTCTTGGATTACTGATTGATACTAACCGTAAAATAAGGTCCTTTAATTTATGAGATCCAGAGCCTACTTATAAATACATAAAATTTTCATTGCTATGCAAGGAACATCGCTCTCTCCTTTTAGTTAATTAAACTTATCATTGCTTTGCCATTAAAAGTTTTTCATTTAATATTTGTTTTCGTTAGATTTTGACGCACAATATGCATTCCTTTATTCATTTAATAGACAAAAAACTAGCTTTTGCATATGTTTCCTTCATAGTGTTCTACGTACGTTATCTTATAGATTACATAGTATTTAATATGTGCTAATTGAAATCCATACGGTTTTTATTTAGCTTGGGATCTGAGAAATGTTAGTTCCTTTATTTTTCTTCTGTAATTTATGCCGGCTACAGTCTCATTAACCTCTCAGTGTCCATTTCTGTGCTTTAATTAGTTGCGTTGATTAATGTCACGCACTATCGCACCTGAGAAAATTTCGTGCATTTGTTGGTCCTAAATGTGAAGCATCGTTTGGTGCGGGAGATATGCATCTTGATTTATTATGCTCAGGCGATTCATACGAAAACGTACGGCGCGCCAGGGCGTACCTCGCCGACCTCAGGTGCCCCACTGCTGCAAACATAAAAGTCAAGTGCATGAACCAGTACCTGGCAACAATATTAAAATTACCCTGATGAGATGAACTGGGAGGTATAGGGAGTTGAGGAAGAGGTGGGTATCACCCGTCCACGTCTACGCAGCACCCCGCAAGCCTGGGAAAGGATGTATTCCGAAGTGTGGGGGTGACATACACCTCTGTCTTCATAAATTTTAGTTCATTCCTTATTTAAATAATTACTAGCTTAACGTAATACGTACGATAAATACGCGAATTGTGCAATCTGGCGGCTATTACTCGGACTATAACCCCGCACACTAACGGCGCTAGTTGCCTAAGACTCAATCATGTGAGACTCAGCCTGTGCTTGGCGGATCATCGAGCTGTGCGTATGTTGACAGTTGTGTTAGCTTCTGTTGTGCTTGTTTTTACTGTTTGTGGCAATGGAAATTGACGAAATCATGGAAAAACGAAGAAACATTAAGTTTTCGTTGAAGTCCAGGAGAAGTTATCAAGAAATTACTGAAATGTTGACAGCTTTTCACGGTGATAACGCTCTGAAGAAAACATCCGTTTTCAAATGGATTGAGCGTTTTAAAGATGGCCGACAAGAGGCCACGGATGATGCAAGGCCGGGACGACCTTCAACCACCTGTGTTGACGACAACATTGATCGTGTGCGGTCACTTGTCCTTACTGATCGTCGAAAAACTGTCCGAATGATACGAGCTGATGGAACTGAATTCGGGAAAATCAACAGTACACTATTTTAATCGAACATGATTGAATGGATCCTTCACCAAGACAACGCATCTGCAAATTCTGCATTGATTGTTCTCTGATTCTGGCAAAAATTCAATCACCAACCTTGGCCATTCTCATTCGCCAGATCTCGCCCCCTGCGTTCCTGTTCCCAAAATGCAAAAATATGATTAGGGGACATCGCTGGGGAGATGCTGACACAAAACGATAAAGCAAGAAACGACGAAACAACTAAAAAGCCTAACTGCCGAGGACTGCCAAGGGTACTTTAAACAGTGAATAAGTGCATAGCAACGAATGGAGAGTACTTTGAAGGGGACCACCTCAATGTAGCCTAAATTTTGCAAAATAAAGTTTCCATGGCCTCGTATTTATTGGATAGACCTCGTGTACAAAAACATTAGGGCACTCATACACACATTCCTAAACGTTAAATCTAATGCAATTATTAGTGTACTCGACTGAATCATTAAATGCTAGCCTTTAAGTATATATACTTGCGTACACGTGTTCCATTTAATAATGATTGCTTGGAGTGCAAAGGAATAAGGAGTACTGGAATCCATCTATGGTGCCGTACCTCACTTCCTTTATCTTATTTTTTTAGACATATTTTACAAATAAGGACCATATTCTGGTATTTAAACTATTAACGGGTCAGAAAAAAGTGATTCTAGCGCAGCGCCATCCATTGATTTTTTCCGAAGCCACTGTTTTGATTCAGTAACCTTTTTCCTGTTTGCGAATACAGATGACAACTGGCAAAAAGTACATAAAAATATTTTCTCCCGCTGGTTGCAAAGTTCGTGCTGTGATGTTTATATTAGTGTTTGCAAAAGAATCGTCAGCTGCCCAAATCCATCAATAAATTTGCCTATTTTATGGATCTACATTCATAGTACATTTCCTAATATTTAACTTAACTGCTTTAGACCAGTGACCAGAGATTTAAGTCACAACATCCAAACAAACAGTACAAATGTTGTCCAACCTATTATATTTGGTCACCTTTATTCCCAGAAAGTGAGAGAAAGACGTATTTTCATCTAGAATATCAATAATACAGCATTATTGTTACTTGATGCAAAACGTGTAAAACAAGGTGCGAAATATTTGCGATGATGTTCCTGTTCATTTTTATACAAAAGAAGAATAAAGTGTGTTGATTTGTTGAAATTAACTATATATATATATGTGCATATGTATATATGCTAATATATGTGCATAAAGGGGTCTTGCAAAGACCATAGAAAGCGTGTCTGCCTGTGGAACCGATGGTTGCAGGTCCCGTGACCGGAAGACATTTTTCGGCTTACAAATAATTTGCTAATGGTTTTTCAGAACGAAGCAACCACAGATTAACAGAAAAACCACAATAATTGTATTTCGGAAGGAGAAAAATAGACCCCTGAACCTATGGTGATAGGCAGCAGTTTCACCATTAAGCACTGGTGGTGTAGATCCGTCCGGGGACCCCCCGCAGGCCCGGCATTAGCTACCTCAGCTGATGCCGGGTGAGAGGAAAATACACGGTATATATTCCCCCTATTGCCGCAATACCCCCTTCAAACACTTTTCCTGCCTCCTTAGGATTTCTCCCAAGAAACCCCTCTCTTCGCCCACCATACCAAGTATTTACTATTTTGGGTCCATTTCACCTTCTCCATTCTCTTCCACACCCACAGTTCAAAACCCTCCAGTCTACGTCTATCCTCCTGTTTGAATGACCACGTTTCCGCGCCGTACATAGCTACGCTCCATATCAAAGTCTTTACGAGACTTTTTTAACATCCTTACTCAACGTCCCCGTCATCAACTCCCTCCTCCTTGTGAAAGCCTCATTTCCTAGCGAAATTCTTCTCCTTACGTACCAAGTACTTTGACCATGCTGGTCCAAAACACTACCGAGATACGTAAACTGCTCTACCTGCTCTAGTTTTCGCCCTCCTATTTTAATGTTAAGCGTAGCCTTTTTCTTTCTAGAGAATCGCATAACCTTTGTTTTATTAATATTAATTCTCATCCCATACCTGTCGCACTGAATATCCAATTCACTCAGCAATGCTTGCAGCCCCTTGGCTGACTGACAAACTAAAGCTTGGCCATCAGCAAACCTAACTGATTTTACGAATTCCCCGCCCACTTTCATTCCTACCTCCAGTTCTTCCCATGCCTCTTTGATCATTTCCTCTGCATACAGGTTGAACAGCAACGGTGATAATGGGCAACCCTGCCTTACACCCCTTCCTAACACTGCCAATCCTGACTCCCCGTTTCCCACCCGCACCTGAGCAGTCTGAGACATGTACAGGTTGCGGATTAGCCTCCTTTCCCTCCAATCTATTCCTATTTTCTGCAATATACTCATTAGTTTTTCCCAATTCACTCTATCAAACGCTTTTTCGAAATCTACGAAACAGGTAAATACCTCCTGGTTATGTTCTATATTCCTCTCGATTAATAATCTCATTACTGCAATGGCATCACGCGTACCTCTCCCCTTCCTAAACCCAAACTGATCATCCCCTAAGTAATCATTTGCCCTACTCTCTATCCTTTTGTTTATGATCCTGAGAACAACTTTAGCTGCGTGGGATATCAAACTAATTGTCCTATAGTTCTCACATGACGTGGCCTTTACCTTTTCCGGAATCGGAACTAACACTGATCTCACAAAGTCTTCCGGCCAGATTCCCTCCTCATAAATGCTACGGATCAGCCCATATAGCCTCTTCCTCCCTCATTTTCCTAAGCATTTTAAAAGTTCCACGGGAATGTTATCTACCCCCACGGCCTTATTTAGTTTCATCTCCCTTAATGCCCTTTCTATCTCATTGTCTAGTATGCCTGGACCTAAGCTGTCTTCCTCTACGTCATTTTCTTTTTCAATGTCTAACTTTGTTGGTCTGAGTTCTTTACTATACAGTTCTTCTATGTACTCCTTCCATCTCTCTTGGATCTTTCCTGCGTCAACTATTACCTTACCCGCCTTATCTGTGACTGTTAGCATAGCTCTTCCTTTCTTACTTCCCGATAACGATTTAACTTTGCTGTACAGCGCACCGATTTCACCCTTCCTCTGCGGACTTTCCATATCGTCGCACTGCGTCTTCCACCATGCTTCTTTTGCCTTATTTGTTGCCCGCCTCAATTTATTGTTCAATTATTTGTACCTCATTTTGCCTAATTCTGTATTTACATTCTTGCATTTTCTCCGCTCATCCATCTTTGTAATCATCTCATCCGTGACCCATGGTTTCCTAGTCCTTTTAGCGTTAACGGATACAATAGTGTCTTTTGCGGCTTTAGACAACCCTTTCTTGATCATTTCCCATTTTTCTTCGATATTACTTAGCTCTTTAGCATCCTCCATGATTTCCTCAACCGCCTGTTTTTATTCCTTCTTTTTCAAACCATTTAATGCTTCTACATTCCATTTTCTAACTCGCCGTCCCTGCATTATCTTTTTGAAACGGACTCTACATTTCATAATAACTAAATTGTGGTCTGAGTCTGCATCCGCTCCCGGGAAGCCGCGCAAATTTTTCACACTCTTCCTAAAATGAGTCCAACCAGAATATAATCTAGCTTATGCCTTTCTGAGTCACCTGGCATTTTCATGTATACCTGCGCCCTTTGTGGAGTCTAAACCAAGCGTTGGTTATGACTAACCCCTGTCTCCGGCAGAACTCAACTGCTTTCTCCCCGCGGTCATTCCTCGTGCCTAAACCGTAGTCCCCGACCTCGTCACCATCTCTTCCTTCGCCTGCCGTCGCATTCCAATCTCTATTCACTATCAAATGTTTCCCTGCAGGAACACACGCGATTATGTCCTCTAACTGATCGTATATTCTATCGACCTCTTCTTTGCTATGGTTGCTCGGTGGCATGCATACCTGAATAATAACCAAGTTTGTCGGTTCTGCTTTTATATCTACTAGTAGTATTCAATCCATTACCTGCTCTATGTTGACTACGCTTCTTCCTACCTCTTCATTTAATACTATGGCAACCCCTCGTTGGCTCTCGTCCCCGCTGCTGTATATTATTCTATACTTATCACTCCAGTAATTCCCGCTATCTTTTCATCTCACCTCGCATTGACCTAAAATATCTATATTTCCCCTTTCCATCTCTCGCTTAACATTCTCCAATTTGCCTGTCCTCATCATTGTCCTGACATTCCACGTTCCTATTCTAACTAATGTGGTCTTCTTCTCCTGCGTCTTCTTTCCTGCTGCTGCTGGCTTTCCCTTGCAAGAGTTTCGTGGGATGACGACCGCGGAAGCCTTGCCTCCCCCGCTGCCGGACACGACAGACGGCCAATTGAGCCGAGTCCCGTAGTTGCCAGCACTCAAAATCTCTCTATAGTCCATCATGTTAATCTTAGGAATGATAATTGAGGTGGTTTTCCGTTACATTCCTCACCAGTGTTTTTAATGTTACACCATCGCTTACTGGCAACCCCACTGGGGTCAGACGCCATTGCAGCCGCCTCACTGAGGAACAGGCGCTGCGTGGACTACCTTTGGTCTGGCTCTTAACCTTCGAGCTTTTTGGCATGGATGACCCTACCAGGAGCAATTATTATTACTCCCGCCAGCACAGCTCTAGGGGTCATCGGAACGCACAAGCCCTTCCACTACGTCAAGGTTGTAGGGGCAGACCTTGGACATGTGAGCGCGTGTATGAGTTATTTTGTAGACGAACGATTTAGGGATTGACATAGCGACGACATTCTTCATGTTTTGATAACGAGTAGTTTTTTAGCAAGAGGTTTCGCGGAAAATTCGTCATGGATTTGAAAAATTTTCCCATCGTGGCGGAAGCGGGGAAATTACGTTTTTTTTATCGTGGGTCATGGCTCTAGGAGACTCTAAAGGTTCGTGGCGCACCCCTTCCCCACTAATTTTTTCGCAAATACTTTGTTGCGGTTGAAAGAGAGCGCGTCGGGAGAGGTCCCTACGTAACCGTGCCCGGGCCTTTGTTTTAGCCCCGCCTTTCCTCTCCCCCCTCCCCCCTTCCCCCGCAGCGCTTGTCTGCCCCGCTGACGTCACAAATGTCTTCCCTCCAGCGATCCCTCTCGCCTTCTCTCTTCCCAACCAACTTAGTCCTACGATGCCCTTCAAAAACTCTCCCTCTCATCCGTGGCGTCATAATTTTTAGGCCGCCCTGGGGCGTGCGGGTCAGCGTGTTTCCTCCCCTCTTCTCTCGCCTCGCCACGTGCGTTCGAGTCTTAGGGGATCCGCAATCAGCTGTCGCCTTCCCCTGCGTCGCTGCTCCTTTGTTTATCCGCCCACGCCTGCTTCATTCTCCTTTCCCACCCCGGGGCTATTTCCGACCTGTCCTGTGTACCGCTGCTCGGGAGATTACGTTTTTCCGACCCTTGTTTATCCCGTGACTCGTGGGGGGTCGGGAGACAGCGTTGAACTCAGACCCTCGCACCCGTTCGCCTCTTCCGCCCACCCCTCCCTTCCCCCGAGGCGGATACATGATGGAACGCAAATTATTCCGTAGAGCCATGGTAGCCCGCGGATGATTCGGGCCGCCAATCCCACCCACCGTCGTAACCTCTCCGCCCCCGCGACTCCCATCGCCATCCACCCTCTTCCCACGGCCGTCGAGGGTTTGGATTCCCTCGCCGATTCTATTCTCGGCTTCGCCCGCGGCCTCATCCGAGGATAAGGGAATTTCCGCGGTAGGGCGCCATTTATGTTCCGCGCCATTCATTTACTAAGTAAAACGGCAGCAAAATAGGCCGGGCGTTAAATTGTTTTTACGGCCGTGATAGCGTTCATAATTAACCAGATTCATCTTTGAGATAAAGTATTGAGGAGAGGTATTAAAAAATAAATGGCTGACTACTGAGGCAGACTGCTCAGAATGAACTCGTGTTTTTTTTATATTTTTACTTAAGTCGCATAAATAACCGAGTCCTGCGCCGGCATGTCACCCTTGACGTCAAACGCGGCTGCCGTGGCCACAGCGACGAGTTGCTCAGGGTTTGCACGGGTTTAAGTCACGCCGACGTGTTTACCTTATTATTAATAATATGTTGTGTGGAAAAAAGAATGTCGTTGCTCGAAAAATGCAATCTTATATGAAGCTATGAACAGCTTTACAAATTATAGAGTTTCTGTGATTCGAACACTAATGTACCTTACGCTTTCAAGAGGAATGGAAGCGGCATTCGTAAGGATAAAGTATGCAAATATAATTAATCATTTATCTTTTCTTATATTTCTTGTACAAATGGAGACAGCTATTGAAATGTCTAATGGATTCGTTATAGTTTTTGCAACAGCTTATAAAAATCTACTTTCAAATTACTAGGAATTAGATTTCAATCCAAATGAGTACTAATCCAAAGATGTGATAATTTTAACGCACTTGTAGGATGCATCACAGAGAAGGCACAGGATAAAAAGCATTGAGGAAATCATGTAATATTATTAATTGTTGGAAAATTGTAGCAAATCATAGAAAAATAGGACAATAAATCTTTTTAAATATTTGGGAAAAATTGTATTAGATTTTTTATGTTACCCATTGAAGTCAGCGTTATCCGTAGTAAAGAGTAAACAATTCATATAAGCCATCGTTCAATAAGTCCCGGGACTGACTAAGAAAACAGCATTTGCTTCGCGAAATTCATTTTTATTCATCAACATATTCACCTTCAATGCAATCATTTCAACGCTTTTCTAACTTTTCGATACCATACTTGTACAACGATTTGTATGCTTGCCCTCTCAAAATAAGCTTCAGTTGATCAGCGATGACTTCCTCATTCCAGCCAAATCTTTTTCCCTTCAGCATCTTTTATGAGATCACAGCAAACAGCCATTAGTAGTCGCTGGGGGCCGGATCTGGAGAGTATGGTGGGTGGGGGAAGCAGATTGAAGCACAACTCGTTTAATTTGGCCCTTTGTTTTCATTGACTTGTGGCACTGTGGTGCATTGTCTTGATAAAAGATTATATATATATATATATATATATATATATATATATATATATATATATATATATATATATATATATATAATATATACATATATATATATATGTATATAATATATACATATATATATGTATATATGTATATATACATGTATATATATATATATATATATATATATATATATATATATATATATATATATATATATATATACACACACGTATATACGAGGGTCATCCGGAAAGTAGTACCCGTTCGTGAAATAAAGACACAAAAGTAAATATTAACAAACATAAAAAATTTTATTTGAAAGAGGATACTTTAAACTACTTCTCAACATAATCTCCAAGCAAATTAAGGCATTTGTCATAACGTGTGACAAGTTTCTGTATTCCTGCTGCATAGTCCTTCGCCGCCAGCTCATTGAGATACGCGAGGGACCCATCTTGCACAAATTTTTGCATAATGCAGATGGTGTTTAACAATTTCATGAACAATTGTTCGAGAAACATTGGGAAAATGCTCACAGATGTCATCAATTGTGACGCGCCGATCGTTCCTCACGAATTCGTCAACTGAGCTCACCAGTTGGTCTGTAATGACAGACGGTCTCTCCGAACGCTCATCGTCGTGTGTGTTCCCCCTCCCCATGTTGAAGTTGCGACACCACCGCCGAACAGACGACTCGTCCATTACATTGTCTCCATACACCTCCTTTAATTGGCGATGAATATCACATGGGCGAACGTTTCTTGCATTGAGGAATTTAATCACTGCCCTCACTTCACAACTGGCGGCGTTCTCAATTTTTTTAAACATTGTAAACAATCACAGAAACAACACAGGCAATGCTAGCGTCACGCAACTTGGCTCAGAGAAGGCAGACAAGCCACTGAAGCTATCTGACCTCGTCCAGCGGCTACTCGCGTCGTCAGCACTTCATGCGGCACGAACGGGTACTACTTTCCGGATGACCCTCGTATATGCGGGTCGTGGTAGTCCAGTGGGTAGAGCATTGGACTGCTGACCGGAGGGTTCCGGGTTCGATTCCCGGGCAAGGCACTCTGGGTATAATAAAAGTAATGTAAAACCTAATGTATACCTTGCGCATCTCAAAATAACAAATTGTTCAATAAGTTACGGGACTAATTGGTATATTTGATTTCACTAATATTTTTTTCCTTTGGTGCACAGATATTAGAATTGACATCATGTGCGGTTAACGATTTCTGTTTCGTATTATTTTTCTTGGTAACAGGAATTTCATCAAATGTCAATCAGCTCCAAAGATATTCCAATAATGTTCGTTAGAAAATCAAATTAGGGAGGTGAGGTAATCCCTGTACCTTTTAGGCCGCTGCTTCTCCATCTATCTTAGCTTCCCGTAAGCTACGTGTGATTTTACGCGACGTCGGATTCCTTAGGCATGTAAGTTAAATTAGCTCTATATATATCGACGATTGGTAGATTTCTTTTTTCAACTCCGAACGAATAAATTGAATAATCTAAATTATTTTTTTTCTAGGTAATCGCAGGGAAAACCGATTTTTGATATCTTTTGCCGAAATTGAAGTTAAATAATTAATCAAACGACATTTCAATTATCTTATTTGGCAGATGGATAGATGTAACTGTTATCTACACTAAATATTCGAAATAAAGTGACTAATGAAGTAGCCTCTTGAAGAGTATCTGCACAAAGAAAGATGTGAACCCAAGGCGTTAAAGTTAATTCTAAATAGACGAACTTGAGACTTTATATCGTAATGCTTTGCTGCGTACCGTGTTATATTAATGATTAGGATAAGAAAGTTATGTAAGGTGGCACTTATAGAGGTGAAGATCTTGTCGGAGGACGGGATAAATTAAATGAGTGCTACAAATAAGCCCCAATATGGAATGCTTATGTGAATGAAAATGTTTGGATTTCTGTAAAAAAAAGAACTTAGAAATATCTTCATTCTCTACGGAGCTTACAACTGAGGGTAAGTTACTTTTCTTCATGGCACTGTTATCATTGGCAAGCGTCAACCTAATGCCATGCATTCCCATGGTGTCCAATGGCACGGTTTGAATGGACTGGCGTGTTTGATTTTTGCGCTGTATGAGCGAATTCCCGCCGGGTCAAAAGTTCCCCTTCTCATCCAACGCTTAAGGTGACAGGCTCGCACATCGAATTCAAGGCTTCGCTAGGCCGTGTCGCCAACATGGTCCGATATATAAATACTCCTCTTGTGATCAGGTGCCTTCTTATTGACTTTTTTCTCCCTTTAAGACTCGTTTGTTATGACCAAAGAATATAATCGTTGCAGTGACGCTTCTCTTAAAGGCTAACGCATAAAACAAGTAGTAAATGAGTTTCAAATAATTTTCCTTGTAGTGTAAATTTAAGATCTGAGATAATTTGAAAATTGTAATATCTTATATTTCAACAACGAGTGTATGGGGTTTAGCATTCTTCAGGGCAAACATAAATGTCTCCTGTATTATTTGGTTATCCAAACGCATTTTGTCGAAATGCACTGAAGCCCACGCATTTCATGAGCAGGAGATCAATTAGAGAAGCATACCCATTTGCTACTTTCTTCGATGACGTATTTGAAATTCCAGCCGTGGTTTTAATTTCTTCGCCTTTTTCTTTCACACTCACAAGTTAACAATGTAATATGGATTTGAGGAAATACTTTATAGAAACGGATCCCATAAAGGTTCATTAAGATGTCAGAGCCTCATTTCTACGGCGAGTTGTGAGTGATGGAATACCCCAATGGTTCCTGTTCACACACATACTGTATGTGTGGCTTTCAGGGTAGCCGACGCAGATGAGAGCCACTTGGTGGAAATTTTCAAGAGACTCTTGGTGAAAACATGGCTAATTGCAGTAAACGCTTCACGTGTACGTAGAAAACCGCAACCCGGTGCACGGGCTATTGGCTGGGGTTTTTTAGAATACTACGTATTTCATGAATATGCACTCACATATAACTAGAAATTTGCGGCTATATGTGTATAAAATAAATTTAAATAATCAAATATATGTATGCATACATTTATATAAGTATACTATGTATATGCATATACATAGACATACTATATATATATATATATATATATATATATATATATGTGTGTGTGTGTGTGTGTGTGTGTGTGCGCGCGCGTACGTATATAACTTATGTGAATGTCCCACGGATGTATATCAATAATGTATATCAAGTTAGCGCTAGCGAACAAAATACAGAAACGCGTAACAAAGAAATATGTATAGCAACTCCTAGGAATATATATATGATTTCGTTGAAGTAACATGCAAGTGTTGAGTAAAAAACTTGGCAAAAAACAATATAAGAACACAGAACACATTGAAAGAACACTCACACGATATTTTTTAATAATTTCCACGGAATTTAGCTCCGTCTTCTTCAGAAGAAACAGTAGTACTGAATCGAAGAACACTAGTATTCAAATATACATGAACATATGCATAAACGCAAGTCCGTCCAGTTCACAATAAACCAAGCGGAGGTGAATAGCAAAGACAAGAAAGGGAGTTAGGTGTGGGGAAGAGCTCGCCCCTCAGGGCCGCTTCGGGTCGAATATCCACTCGCGGGACATCCTCGTCATCTGCTCCCAAACCACTGCCTCCCCCACCGGAGGCCTGTCCAGCCCCCCCCCCTTGCTCCACCCCTGGGGGAGGTGGGGCCGGAACTTTCAGCCGACTTCCATCTCCCGCCATCCGACCACCGTCTACTTCCCCTCGTTCGCCCCGTGCCTCCGCCCTTCCTACGCCCTCCGTCCCACCACGCCCATCCCGCATTCCCTCCTTGGTAACTCTCCACCCCCCCTCCCGATTCCCGCCCATAAAACCCCGAGACAACGCGCGCGGCGTCCAATTTCTCCCTCGCCTCCTCCCGAATTCACTCCCTCCCATTCATTCTCCTCCTCTTTCCATCCTTCCACTGCTCGCGGGGTTCCGTCTCCCTATCTTTCCTTTGTATCCCCGTCTCCCTTAATGCAGACTCGTGATCCCTTGAGGGAGTCCTGAGGAGCAGAGCGGGCTCCTTTTCCGTGAAAAGATGTGGATAACGTCGACGTTTCACTCGAGCTCTGCTTCTTGTTGTCGGAGATCACCGACGCCAAACGTGCCAGTTGTTGCGTGTTCTTTGTCTCATGGGCGGAAGAGCTCGTTTCCGCATCTAGGAAGGCGTACCAGATTTATGTTCTTGATGTAACGGTTAGGTCTTAGGGAGCAGAGGAGAGAGGAAGGAAACCCGGTTTCTACCCTCCGATTTTAATATTTTCAGGGAATAGTGTCAGTATTGGAACTTTCATATCTTTATTCTTGAAGTACTTCGAAAAGTACACAACTATAAAAGAAATAAGCATATGCCGCTTGAAATTTTTAATTCAAGAAGCGAAATGTAAACATTTTCTCGATTACATTCGTTGTAGAATGACTGTAGATAGGAATATTTGTGCCTAGTCATACGTTTGTTCATAAATATGTTCTAGCACTTAGTTCTAGTATTCGGTTATTATGTATAATATAACAGTCATAGTCAGCCAATATGTATTGGGTAATTATTCGTAAGTGGCTGGCGGCCTAACGCTCCCACCAAGCACTCTTTTTTTCATTGACATAGTGCGCTGCAAGGCACCGCTAGGGTGTGTGGTAGGTGGTGATTACGCTCCAGACTTCTTCTGATCCAAAATAATTTCCCCTCCTAGACTACCTTATTCTGATCCCTTATCTTTCGTGGGAGGGAGGACAGCTTTCATTTCAACGGAAATTTGATCCCATTGAAAAATCGCTACAAATGAGATACAAGCTCAGATTCGCGGTGACATACCTAACATCCTACACCGCCTTCATTGCCGTATTAGTTTCCAGTTGATGACTAAAACTTTAATACGAAAGCAGAGCTTACGATTGGAGAAAGGATAATACATATGATTCTCATATTGCTATTGTAAATAGTAGTATTACTTTAGCTATGAGCAGTATTGGCGTGCAACTAAGCTCTTTCCTTAAAAAATTTTTTGTGTGTGTCATTTCCTTCAATGTAGGCGTTAAATCACACACGGTACCTATTTTTGATATCGGTATGCAAACCTTACGATAAAAATTGAAAGAATTGATATCGTGTTCTGAGTTATGTGCTGAAATTCTCCTATTTCTCTTAGCTCCCCCGTGACAAACAGTTCTCAATCTTAAGACTACGAGTTTCAACGATCTATAATGACACCGTCTGGACGGTCCCTGATTAAACTAGACAGGACGAATCTTTGTTTAGTTTGAATGCTTATTCTTCCACATACTATTTTCAACATATGTGGCTCATGAGGAAAGCATCAAAGCTCACTTCCTTTCTTGTAAACGGCTACGTTCTTTTTCAATTCTATTTAGATTTCTACTCCGGCAATGTGCTGGACATCCAAGCCTAATCCAAATTATTTCTTGTCAAAGGAGGAGGGATGCGTCTGCGGTAATCCTGTAATCGTTCGTTATCAGCTGCACGCATGTATTTCACTCAAAAGAATTTACTATATTATTTTAAATTATTTAAAAAATATTAATGCAAAATGAAGGAATGAAACAATAATGGAGATATTACAAAAAGTGTCTGGATAGAATGCAAGATTGTTTGCGTAATGAGGTATTAGAGTTACACTAAAAATGCGTTTTCGTTTTGAAATGTCATAGCGTCATTAATTATCTAAGCATCAGCCCTACACCTACAGTAATAACCAGTTCGCTTATGATTTAACTTACCGTTAGCAATAAACTTCATTTTTATGGTTAGTTCAAATTTTCTACCCCACATTTTCCATTCTAGATCATTTTTTTGCCAGAGATTCTCAAAAATAAAATGATAAAACTTTTGAGAAGTATTTTTTTTTTACCTTTCTATGTTGACATTTATTTTTCCTCTTTTATATTTTTTTCTTATTTTCTGTCTCATTTTATTTACTTTTATTTGTTTTAGACCATAACGTTTCCTTAACCTTTGTTATCCTGGAAAGCTCTCGATGATGAGGAACCAACATAAATTACTCAATTAAATGATGCACTGAAAAATTTTAGTTCCCTTCCATTGCTTGAAAATTTCATTATAATCAGGGCTCAAATGACGGAAACACATGACTGTGTTCACTTCCTAACAAACAGTGTTTCTCGTAACTAGAACGTCTGTTTACTTTGCAATAAAACCAAGGTCTCGGATTGTAGGAGGGAAAGTAGGCATGTCAAATGGGAAGATCTATAAGTGCATTATAGTTTGTCCAAGTATTATTATTTACTACGTTACAAAGAAAATCACTGCGGGCACGCGAATAAATATTTCATTCTTTCAAGCGCCCCACGTCGCCTGGCCTTCTACGTTTGCTGCAAGGCTCTCCGCAGTGTCCTCCGCAATTTCAAGTACGTATTGTGGACCGAGTGAAGTGTTTTCTCTGAAGAGGTAACTTGCCGGACTCGTGCTGGAGAGCCTTCAAATCCCGAAGCAAATCCATAATCCCCTTTCCTGTCTCATCCGCTTAGCCTCTCAAAAGCCGCCCGCCCTTCCCCTCTCAGCCTATCCTCTCCCTTGGCCTCTTTCTTCGAGTAGTGGACTGACCTCTCACCGCTCATGGCCTCTCTTATCGCCAACCCTTGCTTTGCCGTGGCAGCTTGAAATAAGAAGAGTTGACGGAACACCAATGGTTAATGCAAATTTAGCACCGTTTATAATTTTCTTAATCCCTCCGTGGTGTGGCAATATTTATACATATGAATATATATATTTATGGTGCTTGATGCTTTTTTAACTATTTAAACGAATAACAGCAATAAAACAACGTTTAAAAAGCAAGACGTCGTTGAAAAGCTCTAAGGTAATTCAAAGCTATGAATTAAAGCAGGATTGATTCAAGTCTTTTGGGAGAAAATGTAAGTAGAATTGAATTGCTCAAGACAACGCTAATTTGTAACAATTTTGCATCGAGCTTTGCGTCTCCAGCACATTAATTTTATTACTCTTCTAGTAAATCCTAATAATTTGTTAGATTTTCCGCATATTCCTCTTTTAAGTTTCACCCAGAAGTGGTTGTAAGTAATTAAGGGTTACACCTAAGTATACATGTATAATCGAGTCTACAGATTCCATTTTGGTGTTCCCAATGCATTAGGCGTTCTGGAAGAAATTGCTCTTATTCCGAAAATTCATCACTACGTACTTTTTTAAGTGTAATTCTAATTGTCAAGTACCGCAAGAGAGTTGTATAGCATTTAGGTAATCTGATAACACTGCTGTGTCCTCGGAAGTACGGGTATTTCTGTGAACCACTGCATTGTCGCTAATTAAACGTACGTATTTTACTTGTGACCTTGATGATGATGATGAATATTTTTATATATTCCATATGCTTCTAGCATTGTAAGTGGTTTACTATAAAGTGCTTTTAGAAATATCACCTAAAATCTAGAAAATCCACGTTCATAGGTACATTTTTGTCTATCTTGATGAGAGTATCATGAACAAAAAGCGCAAGTTGTGTCTCGCGGGATCTACCTTTTCGCAAACCCTGCTGATTTCTCCTCAAAAACTCCTGAATGTCAAGGTGTTTCGCGATCAACCTAGCAACTATACAAAAATATTCCATGAACAACCCTGTATAAAATGGATGTGACCAAAATAGGACTGTAATTTCTCGCTTCCTCCTTGTCTCCGTTTTTAAATATTGGTTTTCCCTAAGTCATTTTCCAATCACTACGAACTTGGCGATCTAATCGTGATTTATAGACACGGTGCAGTTTTTGACTCTATTTCCTTAAATTTATGAGAGGATTTTCGATCGGGTTGGGAGGATTTAATAGGCTTACTATTTTTCAGCGAATGTTCTACTCCATTATATGAGATTAATTAAATCCATTTTGTGAACCGGTAGGGGGGATCGTACTGTTAAGCTATTGGAGATATTCTTTAAGAAATTGGCGAAGACGCTTTGAAAGGAGGAATTTAATAAGTTACTCTTTTACAAACAGCTAGTAACTCTTTCACCTTTATCATTTTTGAGCGAATTAACTGTGGACTAATTTCCCTGAAACTCTCTGACGCACGAACGTTATTTATTTTCCTCTTAAAAACACTTTTATGACGATAGTTTTTGTCATTAAACGGTTAGTAGCCATTGACTTTTAATATTAAAGTAAGAATACGTCCCTGTCTAGATTCGATTGTTCTTCAATTTTTTTCGAGCTGGAAGATGAATAACACAATAACTATGTTTCCGTTTTACTTTAAATAGGTTAATATATAGTATATTATTATGTCGACAGAAAAATCTTCATTTTAGGCCATATTCTTTGAATTAATTACAAATTATTTTACGAGACGCACGAGGATGTAGGCATGTATCTTGTATCGGATAATATCTGTCTTTAATTTGATAGTTTTAAGAAAATAATATTGTAACCATTTTCAGTAATGTATATTATGATAATACATGTATTCAGCAAGTAAAGGTATCATATTTCACATCGAACGAAGCAATAATTAACCCTATAAGTCACCACGTGGGTGCATGGTTTGAATTTTTGTTTACCAACCGCTACTGTATTTGGTGATAAGTGCCGTTGGGTGTCATTTTATTTTCCGAAAGTTGGCAATGTTGCCAGTTGATTTTTACTGTTGAGGTCACCAATCGGGCGAGAGAAAATTTATTCATTTTGTGGTTCTCTTCGGCAGTCGATTTTTCAAAACTTCTCTTTCTTGGTTCGCCATTTAGTGCTATGCGGGAGTGGATAAATCATTTTCTCTTCGCCAGCATTAAATTCGAATATTTTGTATTTAGCTAGTATCTACAATGCACGAAGCCTCGTTCAGCACAAGCTATGCGTTTAAAAATACTTTTTGCCAAACGAATTCGCGTGACATGAAAGAATCTTAGTATAGAAGAGATAGTGATGCGTTTCATATGCCACCAAAAATCATCAGTGAAAGACATTGAAACCGAACGTCTTTTATTCAAAAGTTTTGGAAGTGCAATTTCGTACTGGTATTTAATATTATTACTTTGCGAGAAGGTCGAATTATGCGATAAAAGACATTCTGATATAAATTTAAAATTCGCTCTCATTTTCCATTCCATTTTTGCGCATTAGTGAATTAGTATACTCGACCTCCGAAGTAGCACTATAAATATTTGCTTGCCATTTTAATTTCTGAAAATAGCCAGAACGGGCATAGTGTGCTTCAGAGCGTCTGCTCTTTCTTCTGTTTCTCATTTTTTTTGCTCCCTCATCTTTTTTTACGGCCTCGAATAGAGTCGAAGCTTTTTCAAAAATGACTGCCTTTATAAATGTCATTCATCGCTTCGAGCCAATCTGTGGGTAATTCTTCCTTTTTTTCAATTTACAGGATGAATTTTGGGAGTTATATTTTTTAACGATATGATTAAATGGAAGTTTTAATTTAAATCCATACATATTTTTATTCATAACGGCGTTTGAGCTGTGAACTTAAATTTACGTGCAATGTAACTGTGACGTGGTCTTTTCTCATATTACTCTCGTTTCCCTTTCCATCCACGAAGTGTATGCTTTGCCTCAAATATTTTGTAGGTTTTTTGTTAAATGAATTGTTTCCTTTCTTTACCGTCTGCATTTATTTTTTTGCCATTTCTCATTCGCGTTCACAATTATCCACACATGACAAAGACAATTGAAAACTACCAACCAGAAATGTGAAATGTTGACAGTAATAAGTAATGCTATTGAGTGTGAAAGGCCTTTACTGATCTCATGCAATTATACGCAAGGGAATACCAAATAGATATCAGTTATGTTAAACATCTTAAATTGCTTTTATCCCCGACCACTTCAATGTTTGTCGCGTAAAGCTATTCTTATTAAGTTGGTATCCATATCATCGGCAGTAACAATGAATTTTATGACTATAAGGCCGTTTCGTGTCAATCAGACCTGAATTAAATTAGGCGTCGCTGTTATTTATGCGACCTGCAAGCTCCCCTTGTCCTTCTAGTGTTTCCCCACTCAGGTTATCCAGCGTATGAAAAAGCTTCGTGATTATGTTAGGTGCCCACAGATAACTACTACAAAAAGTCTTCAATCCGAATGACCCTCTGACAAACTCGGCTCAACTACCATTCAGGCATTCCCAGGCCGAACGTAGGAGCCATCACTGTCAGGACTCCGCCGCGATTGAATATCGTGCCCGGGAAAATGCATCTACACCACTGGGGTCAAGTTGTTCCAGGTTACCTTTTTCAATAGCATTTATATATTTAATAATGTGACAAAAAGCGTTGATAGAAAGGTATTTTTCAATTTTGAATCGGTTTTGAGGTAAAAATCGTCTCCCAGGAAATTATTGCGTATATTATTCGTTTTTCTGCCATTTAAGGATTGACTTTGCATGAAATATGTGTCCTATGCAAAATCCATGATTTTACCCTAGGGATTCGCGTTCCGAGAGTTTAAACGGTCACTGGTAAAACCAAATATTGCAGTTTCTGCGCAATCGGTGCGCTTTCCTTCGTTTAGACGCTGATTGGCGAGTAGAGAGCAATAATTCAACGGAAATTGACTGATACAACCAATTCTTTTTTCCTCACGCAATTCCTCATCACAAAAAAAGGCATGGCCATGGTACTCAAAACTAATTTTCCCCAGATACTGCCATGCCTTTGAATATATAGCTGTTTTACAAAAAGAAATATATATCAAAATCTCAAGCATTGAAATGAATTTTAATAAACAAGTTTCAGTTTCAGTCAGAACTTACGACACACAAATTTCGTAGCAAGAAATGTTTCGAATGTCATGATTTTCGTGAACAGCCCCGGAATATGGCAGCCAACACTGCCATTATCTTATTTGGGTATATTAATAGCTAACTAGTGCAATCAAAGGTAAAGGTAACACATTAATCACACAAATAAGTGTTGAATATTAGCCATACACCGGAGTTGGCAGCGCATGCTGCAATGATTGATGATTGCACATCCCGTGCCACAAGCCCTCTCAATGCAATTTTCAAGTTTAGATATAGATTTAGATATATTCTTCGTCCGATCGATTTCCTTGTAAGAACAATTTCCGTTTGAAACCCAGCGCCACCGATTCTGAAGCAATATGAAAGCTGTGGTTCTTCTTTAAGACTCACAGCAGAGCAGCACGTCTCAGTATGCGCAAGTTCATTTCATGGACGTGTATTTGCAACGCAAATGTGAAGTTGATGTCCCTTTTAATTACGTTTGATTTTTTCATGGCCATTGTAACTCATTTCAATTCTTCCTGGTGTCCCTTCACGATATATAAATTCGTTTGAATTCCATGCGATGGATATAATCATTTTGATATTAAACGCACCAGCCTATATAACATCTTTGTGAATAAACAATAAAAACTGGTTGATTTTTAACATAATTCTATTCCTTCCAATAATCTCTCTTTTACGAGAATAGATTAAACAAATTTCTCCTCTCGTATTAAATTAATTTCTCCTCACGTATTAAATTAATCTCGCCTCTCGTAAATGGATTATGTAGTTTACTCGAGGTCATATCGCCATTCTTTCGAATTCTTTTCAAAGCCATTATCGAAATTTTCAGCGCCCGTTGCGCAAGTGGGCGTTGGGCGACTACCCTGTAAGAAAGAACGTAAATCTTCATAGATAATACTTCTAAAATGATAATTTTTTCGAAAAGCGAAATGTAAATAGGATGCAATGTAAATAGGATAGAATAGAAAGTATATCATTAATGTTTTAAGCTTGATTTGACATTTCGAAATTTTGAATAAGAGCGTAAATGTAAAACAAAGGCATTAAGAAAAAGTAAATGGTTTGGGAGTAGTGGGTGCACTGTGGGGAGTTATGGACAAATATAATTGAAGATATTCTTAAGATCAGGGCATCGGAAGTCTTAGAAATAGAAAAGCAAGTATGTAATAATATATAAACGCGACAGATACGGAAAAGTAAGCGTGAATAGAGAGGTATGGAAGAAAGTAGTGAACGGAATGATTATCCGTAAAATGCTTTTTTTTACTTTTTCTACGATGAAGCGAAGTGGCGAGAGGGGAATGCATGCATGCAAAATCGTGAGTAACAGTGAATTTTTTAACACTTCGAGTGCCTACATCAATTTGGCAAGGTATGTGAGAGGGCCACGTGGGTCAACTAAGTTCTATTTTTTCATTAAATAATGTGTACCTAAGGTAAATAATTTCATCCAGAATTTGACAGTAAATATGAGTTTTCATTGTTCAATTTGAAATACGAGTTTACGTACGCTCCCAAAGGTTTTCCTCCTGTCGGAGTTGCACCTGCGGGATGCTCCCTTTTGTTGGGTGATTTTAATTCCAAAATCGCTCAATATTTCTGATAATTATAGCCCGTAAACTTAGGTGGATCGGGTTGGTGTATCCATTTGCATACTGGTTCATCCCACCACAATGGGCAGGGTTCCAATCCTGGTGGCGGAAGGGTTTTTCTGAGAATCCTTTTTTGGGTGCTTTGTGGGGGATCTAGATGTTGCGATGGCTAACGTACTGGCTTCCCACCCAGAGGGCCCGGGTTTGAATCCCGTCGGCGGCAGATATTTTTCAGTATAATCCCGCCCGATCCCTACTTGAGGTGCTTTGTGAAGGGCCCTTCGAGTGAGTATTCCGTCCGTTGGATGGGATGTTTAACAGTGGACCCCTTCACGCCTTTCGTTAAGGGTAGGCTAATGCCGACGCCGGGTTTCTCTCCACCATTAGCCCTTTTTTGCCCATCTCTAAGGATGCAAATGACCTCAGTTGTCGGTCGCCTCCCTTAAAAACTATTACTTGAGTGCAATTCGGAGATTACTTCAAATAAAGTACGTTGGATGGGTGTTAGATTGTAAACCCCTTGGCGCCTTTTGTTAATAGGAGGCTAATTCTTACGCCGTGTTTCTCTCTTATTTACCCCTATTCTCTTAAAACACTGCCTCTAACAATTACCCCATCCATTTAGAAGGGAGTCTTAGCTGATGGCCGCCTCCCGAAATAACAGCTACCGCTGTGCTTTTCATTCATTGAGAAGACGACGAAGACCAGCTTACTGAGCCTAAATATCTGGATAATTATGTATAGCAATGGAGCGATTTTCAAGTGATCTTTTTTCCAAATGCGGATCTGGATAAACGTGAATCGATATATTTCTGTTTCGCATTTGTTTTGTGCGAATAAAATGCAATCGAGTGAGTGGGAAAGAAAAAAATAATCTCTTTGGCAGAATTTTTTTAGAAAGTCAGTTTCGAGCTTGGAGTTTTTTTTCATGTTTAAACATCACGTGCGGTAGAGCTGGTAAAAGGAAAAAATAATAAAATCAACAAACCGCTCATTTGTTCCAAACTACCGGTTTCACTAAAGAAGGCCCCATTGCCCTACATTGCCCAAACATACCTAACCGGTTGCATGACAATGATAATCAATGTGCAAATTTTTACAAAGTCTTCTCTCTTACTTGTATTATGCATAGATTACACCAGGTGGACCCTCAAAAATCAACCAAATGACGAATTGCAGTGTTTGGTCACCTTTGTTTAAATCGCCTATTTTCATGGGGTCGCAATCATTTGAAAGTGCATGATTTTATTACAGAATGTGCATCTTTCGTGAATTTTATTTAAATTTAGGCAGATAGGTAGTGCATCCGTTCCCATTCTTTAAAACTGTATTAGATGTCAATTGCACTCAGGTGGAAATACCACGGGATCCCAGGCAGTTTCGACTGTTTTTGACGCTGAACTTTGACCTTAGCTCATCTCTTTCCCCCTTTCCCAAGACTGGAGAAAGCCGTACAACTCATTCATCGCTACGGTAGTCAAAGAGAATCACATTTCAATCCGCGAATATTACTGCTGTCGGAATAGATAGATGCTTGAAGCAATGATGAACCAGGTACCATTTGATGTTCAGCAGTCTGGACTCCGTGGGTCAAAGGGTAAATCCCCTACGTCGCATCCATAGCATTGCTTGATGCTGATAATGATGTGCTAGCATTGAATCTGGCTAGGTTCTTTTATTGAAAAGCGTGGAATATGATAGTGCTTTTCATTTCTTACAGCATCCCTCACAAGTAGCTACGCCTACCCTAAATGCTATTACTTGAATTTCATCATGGACCGCGATCATAAAAAAATGGTTTTTAGTCCTTTCTTCTCGTATCTATGAGTGAAGCACTACTCAAAAACTAGTTAACATATGTAATTTTCAAACTCCATGTCATCTATACGCTCATGCACTTACGGTTCCACATCGTCATTGAACGTTTAAAGCATGTTTGAAACTTGATATTATTCATTATATGATATGGTTTATCTTTTTAAACAAATTAAATTTTATGCTCAGCTCGTTGATATGCTCAAATTTATCAGCAATATTTGCGTACCAGTTCTTATCTGGAATATAATCGTTAATATTAATCTCATTTGAGGAATACCAGTTCATGCTGTATCTCATCCATTAGTGTGAAAATTCCGGGTTACAATTCATATCGGGAGTAATACTATCATCTCATCTCCAAATTATGGAGCATAAATTCTCCCATAATATGGTTTATGAAATAAATCAGAAATTAAATGCATCGAATGAATAATGTTATCATCTACAGAAATGTTTCAGTTTTATTTTGGATTATTTGAGTTGTTTCTCATTCGTAGAAAATTTGATTTTTCATGGAATTTTACAGATAATATACATGCCTGCTTATGCAATAGAACACAATAATTTGAAGATTTGTAGTAATCTGTAATCTTTAAGCGATAAAGGTTCATTTAAGGGCAGGTTCACAAACTTCAGCACGCTTAAAGGAAAAAGCATGGAGCCTAAAATGTGCTAAACATCATGTTTAGCGTTGTAAATTAGTGGTGTTTCGAATTTGTTTAAAAGAAAAGTCTTTTTCAAATACTGTGTCTTGAAATCGCGTACCAGAGATCCATAAGACACACGGTGGGAATCTATCTGTGGAAATGTGTACACTGCAATGAAGTTAGAAACAAATTAAATATGCCAACTCTTTTGCAGTTATTAACTCGCATTACCAAACGTATTACGTACCACATATTACCTCATGCTCCACAATTTATCCTTTGGGCATTATTATAATACTCATTTTTTTCATTCTAGATTTTATACATGTTCAAATTCTCTCTCGTAAACAGTTATTCCAGTTTTATTTTACCATATTGGTGCGTGACTAAAGAACTCTGTTGCTGTGCAAAGGCCAGAATGATAAATGGGATCCACTCTTACTTAATCTGCAACTAATATGTCCCCACAACCTCCGGTTCCCATTCTCCCAGAGAAATGTATTCCGTTTTTGTCGCAAATTGTAGAACTCCATCCGCTGCATTTATCAAGTCCTCGCTGTCCCCTTTTTCTTCTCCCGGAGTCGCATCGTCCTCGTCTTTTCTCTCCCTGCCCACCCATCCTCCCTCCCGCTCTCGTCCCGAGAACTTCCCATCCCCATGCCCTCTCTCTCTCACTTTCTCTCTCTCGGAGCCCTCGGAAAGGACGCATATTCCGTTCCTTTTACTAGAAGGACTCCATTCCGTCCCATTGCGGGACGGAATGGAGTCCTTCTCAGATGTATCGGGGCCGCAACCGAGTGATTCCGACTCTTTCCTCTTTTTCTTCTTGCCCAAGTCCCACCCACGCCGACCCGGGAAACATTGGTGCCATCATCCCCTGCGGTCTCCTCCGCCATGTCCCCCGCCGCCCTCCCTCCCCCTCGGCCACCACTCCCCGGGCCCCCTCAACGGTGGCTTGCGGCCTGCCGCTCTCCCGTTCCCTGCCCGCATCATCTCATCCCGCATGCAAAGGAGTGGAAGCCTTGTTACTGCATCCACTAGTACTCCCCCGTCGGCTCTCAGTTTCTGCGCCTCCAATTTGGTGCCCTTGATCTTTTTTCCTACATCCGAATGAAAGGAGTATCTGGAAAGAGGGGGAATCAAAACGGTGATATCTAGTTATTTCTATCTAATCAAGAAAGAAGTGGGGAGTTCTATTTTTAATAACTTCCAGGAAACAGGCTAAAACTGTTGTCGCGAAATGAATCCGCGGGAAATTCTCGAAATTTGCATGAAAATTACATCGTTAGAAATCTACATGGGTCAAAAGACGTTAGTGCGTGCGTGGAGTTGACAAAATTCGGATTTTTAGGTGGTGAAAATTTACATATACTGCAGTGCCTAATTTTTAAATGATTCTCTATGCAAGTAAGGCGAGGTGATCGTAGATGTTTTAATATAATAATAGTTGTAATTTATTCATCTATATACATCTAATCTACAGCCCCTAAACCTTCGCAAAGTGGTGTATAACGGGGGATCACCTGTCATGCATTCACAAATATGAGTCAAGGCATGCAAATGAATTACACACAAACACACGACTTAAATCTAAGTTTTAGGTCTCTGTTCCTTCAATCATAATGTTAAAATTTCCAATATTTCTCCTTCCATCTTACGCTATCGTTTTTGGTATGCTTAGCGTCTTTATGACTTATAGCACTGTTTTGGCCGTTGTTTGGTGGAATTTCTCCATTTCTCCACAGATGGCAGGAACGCAGCCATTCCACGATTGCCGTGTTTCATCAATTCATGTCACAGTGATGAAACCATGATGTGATGATGTCACAGTCGTCGTCAATAAATATGAAATGAGGAAGTGCTGTGTTTCTGCTGGCGATTTTAATAAACATACCTTAACTGCATTTTACTTCTCATTTCTATGGGTATTTAATGCGTCAATCTGCCTCTAATATTTTGTGACACTCGTTGCAAATGAAATATTTATCATCACCTAACTAGAAGAAAATACTTACAACTGCCGAGAACTTCCAAGGTTGCTGTAAACAGTGGAAAAAAGATGGAATAAGAGCATAGTAACGCATGGACAGAACTTTGAAGGGGACAAAATCAATGTAGACTGAATTTTTACAAAATGAAGTATTTATGGCCTCAGTTCGCGTATCTATGTTGACGATAAAAAATAGGAGTGAAAAAACCTAAAACCTTTGATTGAGTTCAGGTCAAAGTTGTCTGAAGCGAGTATGGCCTTTTTTGTCAGAAATTCAAGCTAATTGTTATAAAAATAGTGCAATTACGAAAGTTTTCAAGAGGTTGCGTCAGCCTTGTAACTAAATGGTGGTGGAGTGGTGTTTCAAATAAGAAAATGGAGGGTTTGAGTTTGTCGGAGGAAACGGGGAAGGTTTAAGCTTGCAGACAATTCTCGTTTCCGAGGATTCGCATCTTCCCAGGGCTCGAGGAATCTCGTTCTATGAAAGAGCGCCCTGGGGCGGAGCAGCGAAGAGATCCCTCGAGCCCCCGAGGGTCAGCCAAGTGCCGTGGGCGATGGAAAAAAGAAGCCTTCCGGTCAGTGACCCTCACCACTACGAGTCAAATGACAATCAGGTTGCGCGTCGGGGGAATGTATGTTTATCATAAGGCTCTTCGAGCGGTAGTACTTTTTTCGAACAGATTGTTTTTTGCGCAATTTCCGAGGCTTTCTTTCGTTAGCTCACTTCCATGGGTGTGGGGGATGATGGGCGATGCCCAAGAATCAAGAGACGAATCTTTCACCCTCTTCTCCTCTCCCGCCATTGAACTGAAACTTTCGTGGGTCAGAGGGGAAATAGCATTGAGCATAAAGAGCTATGAAGGGGGTAAGGACCTGGCAGAAAGTTCAGGGAAAGGATTTATTCTAAGAAGAATGCTTCTGATCGTTTACGAATTAAACTTGGAAGGGAGGAGGCATTTCGTTAAAATGTGCAAGAACTGTTCAATGTACACTGCCTATTGATTTATGAATCGCATAATTAATTGTGAACGAATTTTAATATCAGTATGATGTATAATGTAAAATATTGTGCAAGTTGTATGAGGAACAGATTTGTTCGAGTTAGATTCAGTATTCTTTCAGAGGCAACCGTTGTAAATTTAAACATATTTAGTTCGCCTATGCCTGCATCTGACAATGAAAAACTCTCTTGCGTACAGGTTTTTCTTCACTTTGGGGAGCAGAAAAAATGGGGTCGATGTTGTTGACTACAGGGAGGCTGAAAAACACATTTCACTTTGGTTTTCGCAAAATAATCGCGATTTCGCGATGGGTTGTGAGTAACCCACCGCACACAAACATGCCTCATGATCAATATTTCTGTTAGCTACGTGTTTTAGGCGCCCAGTGAAATTTATAACATGTATGAAAGCACTGTGAACGTTATTGGACCACCTTTTCTCTCAACTGCAGAAGTGCTGCCAATGTAAACTTATGTAAGAGCCGTGCCTGGAGCTCCGAGACCACCTTCAATCTATCTCTAATCAAAGTCGAATAGTTTTATCCCGTAACTTTTTTCACGTAAAATATAGAATCGTAGCCATTATGTTCAATAGCTTTCGTTTTAATTACAACCATGAATATCAGCCAGAATACGTATTTGTCGCAGATTATATTTATAGGTGTATAGTGTCGATCGCATTAACTCCTTCCTGCCATGAAGTTTTCCCGTCTGAATACCCGTTAAACTATTTCGGTTCCTCAATGCAAACACACCCGATGACAAAATATGTAACATCTGGGAATGCGTGATTGAAATTCGATTGAGAATATTCATTGCATGCAAAATTAAAACTAATTTTATCTCAAACGCCTGTCGAGACTTATAATATTGAATAAAATTGGCTACATTTCATTATTGAATGAACTTTATCAATTACATTTACATGAGAAAGACACTTGCTAACGTATTCCATACGATTTCTGCAAAGAATGCGCGAAGCTTTATAATGTTTATCAGATTTTCTGTTATTCTTCAACTAAACTACGTATTATACACGCCAAGTAGTTATTTATCTCAACATTAAAATCGTCTATTTTGGGAATCAACAATTGTGTGAAGATACATAATTTAATGTCATGGGTCCCAAACCTTTTCGGTTCATCCTACGAAAATGAAGAACTTCATACTTCTATTGATTTGGAGGGAAGTATACCAACTTCTATTCGAAGAGGAAATATATATTTATGAGTTCACTGCATGATATTATCACTACCTTATTCCAAAATAACAAATTGTTTATGCTCGTAAACGAACCACTGGCAATAAACATAAACTCACAGCAATTCATGTACTGCACCGTATATATTTCAACAGAAATAAGTTTTTTGATCATCTGAGCCAGTGTATTTAAGTCAAGATTGTTTGAAGATAATATTAAATTACTGCAACAATAAAGACCTCTAGCTATACGCCGATAAATATGGAAAGTGTTGGTAAATGTTATAACAAAATGCAACGCCTAGTTAAGCCTAAAATTGTCATGGCGGTGCCCTGCAACAATATCTTCTGAAGTGGCGACTACGTTACCACTCCAGTGTAGTTTGTCTCGTTTGAGGCGATAGAATTCAAAACGGATGGATAGCGAGGTCCCAACGAGAGCGAAAGATGCGATGGAAGACGCAGGGTCTGTTGGAAACTGGAAAGAAAACCTGATAGCATTATCTCACAGATCTCGAGGCGCGAAGGTTTTGATTAAGGCAGCAGGCGGCAGAAATAAAATGGAAGAGGCGATGTGAGAAGACCCAGAATGATTCGTATGAAGGGCTAAGGGCCCATGAGGGAGCGAAAAGGGCGTGGAAAGGTTGCCTCAACGCAAACTTCGTCGAGAGCGACTCCAAACCAATCCCACGACTGAATGTTGGGCGGAATAATGATTGTAATCATTTTAGGGTATGTATCCATACGATTAGTAGTTCAAAGGTAAATTGAATAATATCTGGCTAATTTCATATGTTCTTTAGACATATATAAATAATGCTTCTCATTTCTCTTTCTGTTGCACCGAACAAAAACATATTTTCTCAAAATATGAACGATAATACTTTTTGATCCACGTGTGGTATTCACTTTAAAAAGCATATTTTTTCAGTGATTTCAAGTTCTTTGTTAGGTTCCTAGAAATGTCCACTAAATACTACTTTTTATCTTAAATACACTATTATTCAAGCTATGTGATTTTTCGGGTACCAGATCTTCGTAGGAAACCATAACCGGCACAGGGAAAGGATCTCACCCCCCTACCATGATGTGTGGAATTTCACACGCCGCATAGGGCTTACCACTGGTTGAACTCTACCATCAACTACCATACCTACCATCGGGTTGATTACTGTGTTTATGATTCTTTCACACAATTATTCACCCGAATTTAACAGGAAGGATGTCGTAAATACATGCAAACCCATTGCATCCTGAGCAAGTTCCTCGCCACAATTTGGACGACAAATTGTCGAGGCATTTGTGGAATCACCTGGGCATGATATCTTAATTTAATGATTAAGATATTATTCCAAAGAAACTGCGGGAGATGCCGCAACAGTAACTTTTAACGGAGTCATCCGCTAATGGGCATTTCAATGCAACAATTTCAGAGTGTAAAAATCATTCGCCTTGACTGGGATTCGAACCCAGATCCCTCAATATCCGGTCGAGTGCTTTAGCCACTTAAGCTACCGAGGCGTCCTCTTAAACTCTGAAATCCCAGTCAAGGCGAATGATCTTTACACTCTGAAGTTGTTGCATTAAGGTATTATTTATTTCTATTATATTGGATTAAATTATTCTGTCTTAACGCATTTATAAGTCCATTCTATTAGATTTATTTCCTTGACAATATGATGACAGTTTTCAACGCTGTTAGGGAAGAAACAGTTTGTCTCGGAGCATGGATCTCGCACTATTGAGGAAACATGAAAATAAAAGATTTTCAATGAGGAGTTAGGTTTGTGCGTGTCATCGCTATTGGGAATAGTAAACTGAGGGTGTGTACTGGTACTAGTGGTTCTGACACATGCAAAATTTGTGAAGAATAAACGTAGATGGTGAATAATATCCGTCGGACCGCGTGGAGCGACTTTCAAATATAATGATGAGCCGATTGCTGTGCTAGGATGTACGCATTCATGGAAAAACCGTACACGAGTATGTTGTGAACATAATCCGGTGGTTTGATTAAGATTTATCTCACCATTAATAGAGTTAACCACCAATAGGAGAACAAATTTATTGGTGGCAAAATGTTTTGCCATAAAAATCTAAAAAAAATAAAGTTTGTTGCTCTGGAGATGATTCCGTGATAATCTGAACCAAGAGGTAACGGTATAAAATATCCCAATGAAAAAAGCTACTCGTGGCCAGACAAGTTATTTAATCAGCATGTCTATTTGACCTAGAAGCTCATTGAATATAGACTAGATTGTTTGCTAAACCGTCATATTTTGCTAGGTAGTAGATGATCAATTTGGGCGGAAGGCAGGAATAAATCCGGAATTGCATTCCCATGCACTGAAAGAAATGCGCGAAGGCGTGCGCGCTTTTAACTTCCCATCGAACGAAATGGAATATCCGCTTGATCGGTTGGACTCCATTCTGAGAGAGATGGGATTACTTCATCTTCACACACGAATCCCAAACCGGCAATCCTCCAAACATCCCTTGGTTGCTTCTTTCTCCCGTCCCAATGACTACGCGACCTATTTCATATCAATCGCCTAGATTCTTTCCTTCGACTCATATCTGTACTATTTCAACCCATATCAGACATGCCACTTGAGCCGCTACGGGGGTCTGTGAGGCCAAGTTAGGACGACCCGAAACCTTGCTCAAAAAGGTAACATTTTAAAAATTACTTGAACTCATCAATTATTGCAATGTATGAATACACATGCATTTGTGTAAATATGAATAAGTAAATATTTACGCATGAAAGACTGTTGCCTTATCACCCTATGCCACACGCTTTTGTGGGGGACTTGACTGGTATCTTATATACCTAGAGGTTACGTAACTTTTGGTTTCTCTAACGTCTCCTCAACAGAAAAGGAAGATTGCAGAAAAGCATTTGAATCTACATTTTTATTGTTATTATCGAAAATACGCCAAACCATTGCTCTCTCAAGTAGTGTATATTATTGGAATAATAGGGAGGGCGACTGACAGCTAATATCATTTGCATCCCATTATAGATGGAATGGAAAAGGATGAAGGGTGGAAATATACCCGGCGTCGGCATTAGCCTACTCTTAACGAAAATCGCCAAGGGGTCAAGTGTTTAACGTCCCATCCGACGGACGACAGGCTCCCTCGAAGTGCTCTCCACAAAGCACCTCAAGTAGGTATCGGGATACCACTGAAAAAGATCCATTGCCTCCAGAATTCGAACCCGGGTCCTCTGTGTGGGAAGGCAGTACATTAGCCACCACACATCCCAAACCCTTCCTCTCTCAAACCATTGATAATTCTCTCATATATCTGTTTGGTAATGCTGCTCTCATTCATCCTTTAATTTGACCCAATTAGCGAAGCACTCATTTTCCATACTTGTACATTATCGGTGCATTCATCCAGTTATTCATTGCCCGTCTTTTCAGCTCCCCATCTCGGGTACAGTGGCTAAGAATGTTCATTAGTTATCGTAACGTCCGCATTTATTCGACATTTTTGTTAATCCTAACATGGTCAAATTTTGTTCCGTCACAGAAATGTGGGAATGGGTAGGGACTCTTTTCTAAACTGATATATTTGCTGTCTCATATAAGCATCCGCTTTTTAATGCATCTGTTCATCGGCTACCAACAAAGTTTCTTCCGGTATCGCACACCATTTACATTCCCTGGTCTCCGCCGCCATCTTCCCATTTTGCCAAGCATCTTATGGACAATAACCACGCTAGTGACTTTGTCCCTGAGATTCTACATTTGGAGAAGAAAGAGTTAGGATTAGATGCCTTGGAACGGTTGGAAATGTCCAGGAGCAGTCATCACAAGGGTATATTAGAGAATGACCGAACGTATTCCTCCCATTCCCCCGTCCTGGACCACCCTCCGTTCCACGGCCCCTATCCCATCCATGACGCCCTACCCAACCGCCTTCTCCCCTACACACACACATGCTCACACCGGTTTCCCTTCCCTTTCCCCTCTTCCCACTCCACCAACACCTCCCACATCACCTTCTTCTCTATCTACCATATAAAGCTCGGTGTCCTCTGTACTTCACCTGATGATGACTTTGTAATTCGAAACCTAAGTCGTGAATAATAAAATTTGTGTGAAAGAACAAAGTATTTTCTTTACCGATATTTCGCAAGTATTTCGAAATAATATATATTTAAATTTCAAGTAATCACAACTTAACCCTAGAAAGGAATATTTTTTTTACATTCTCGTCATCCAACCCAACTGTTCTTTTGGAAGCGTCCTTCCTCACTGTCATTCTCCCCCTATCCCTCTATTCTTAAGCTATTATGGGGGGATCGAGATGGTGCGGGGGCTAACGTACTGGCTTCCCACCATGAGGGCGCGGGTTCAAATCCCGGCGGTGTTGAATATTTTTCAGAGGTATCTCGATCCCTACTTGAGGTGCTTTGTGGAGGGCACTTTGAGTGAGTACGCCGTCCGTCGGATGGGACGTTAAACTGCGGACCCCTTGGCGCCTTTCGTAAAGAGTAGGCTAATGCCGACGCCGGGTTTCTCTCCACCTTTCATCCTTTCCTATCCATCCCCTATGGCGCAAATGACCTTAGCTGTCGGTCGCCTCCCCTCAAAACTACTACTACTACTGCTATTATGGGCTGGCCCATAATCGATCGCGCTAAATCAATCAACACTTGTCTAAGCAAAAAGGTCACAAGGCTGTTGGAATACGAGAGAGATTAGTTTGAAAGGGAAATGTTTTGACTTACCATTTCGACATGTTGCGAGCGCTCTCACGGCGAAATGCAAAAACTTTGCATTTCGCCGTGAGCGCTATTTTCCTCAGCAAGTTCGCCCCCTTCCCCCTCTCGCCTTCCACGGTGCCCTCGACTCACCTGCAGCCCTTCTGCCTCTCCGATGACCTCTTGCCGCTCGACCGACAGACCATCATTCCACTCGCTTTAATGCACTCCTTTTTATCGCTCGGACTCCGTCGGATATTTACAGTGAAAGCGGCGGAAGGGGAGGGAGCGAGGGGGAGTTGATAATGCGAGCGTGGGGGATTCTCGCTTCGGTCCATTGCCCTGGCAGATTCGGAACTGCGACCCGCTGGAGCTATCCTTTCAAGGGGGAGGGGATCGCAGAGGAAAAACATTATTCCGCCGGCACTCTATGGCTGGTGATTGCCCGTGAGTCCCCCCTGGAAGTCCCCTTCTAGATTAAAAGCGTCCGAGGTGCCGGGTCGGAAACCGGCGGGATGGAAAAAAAAATTTCTTCCTCCGTACGTTCCTTCTTTTCGGATTATTTTTGGGCTCTCCACCCGTTCCGCTTGGTTTTTGCTCTTTGGAGTCTCGGGATTGGGGGAAGTGCTGGAGGGATGGGGGGAGGTGAGGTGTATAGGGAGGGGGGATGGGATGGAGTGGGGGAATTGAAAGCACGGGAGTTGTCCGGGAGCACGACCGTGCTGGATTATCTGCCTGCTTTATTTTCCGTGCAACCCCCTCGTGGGGCGTGAAGACAGGAGAGGGAGGGCGGCACGGCGTGATCTTCCCTCTTAATGAACCTCTCGCTCCCCTTTCATCCCTGTTCCCGTTTCGCTATTCCCGCGAAACGGTGTTCATTTATGGCGGGGGCCGGGAGAGGGGCAAATCCTCCTATCCTCCTCCCCCTCCCGTCCCCCCCCCCCCACTCCCGTCCCCACGAATCTCAAACTAATCCACCGAAAGGCCGTCAGGATAGAGTTGTTAATTAATATTTATTCGTGATTCGGGATTCTAATTTTGAATTTTATTCGCTTGTGTTTTCAAATAAATATTTTAATCAACGTTTCGCTTTAAATTCAAAGTTTATGTGCGACGGTAAGTATTTCAGGTCGTCGTATTTATTAACGAGAAGAACGTTAAAAATGTGGAGAAGTAATTACAATACGACGTTTCTTATGGACTAGACGTAGTAAATGACCTCTTAGTCATAATTGCTGAATCAAGAAGGGGACATTCTCCCAAACTATGGCCTCTTTTTAATTTTGATCTTTTAGATTCAGTTATCTAATTTATCTTTTCTCTTTCTAGAAAACATCAAAGCATTTGTTTTGATTTCATTGATTTCCATCCCATACCTATCGCACCCATTTTATAATCCACTTAGCGATGGATGTGACCCCTCGGCTGACTTTTTAACTAAACGCGATAATTCGAAAACCTGTGTTTATGAGTGCCGTCGAATAATACAATTAAAACCTTCGTTGCAATTAAAATAATATAGAAAGGACATGCATTGAAAATGTATCTAGTTTCTGTCCAACCGATTGGAAAACTTTGGTTTCATCTGTATCCTGTGCATGAATGTGTTTTAATTATTTTTCATATTTAAGGATCATGAAAGATAAAAAATGATGGTCATTAGTGGGGACCGTATCGTTCTTAGTTCGTCGTAATTCTGTGATGGGAACAATTCATTCTCTACGAAATATTTTGAAGTAACAAATATTCTTTTAATAGATCAGGAAAATACTCCGGTGTCTATTCTCATTCACTTATTGCTAACTTTTTTAGAATTACACGAGGAATTGAATTTTCCCCTGTTTTTTTGTTTTACACATCGTATTGTAGGAGTTACTTCGCGTCACCCATCAGCCAAACTTTCGAGTTCGTCACCGCAGTACGTTTGGAACGATTTCGTTACGAGTTCGCTTTTAGAACTCTGAGACCACAACTTTTTGGTAGGCTTATCCTATTTCGGCGTTTTATGTCGCGTTGATTTCAGCACGGCTTACTCGGTGGTAAATGCGGAAAGACGCTTATGTACAAATTGTGTTTTTCGTGTTTGCTTATGTTCAGCCGAGAATAGGTATATTAGATATAGGAGGAGCTACTGCTGAATGATTTTGCAGCATCGTTCACGTATCGGCTGAAATAAGGCGACGTTCCAGAAAGATGAAAAAGTATTCTTCTCCATATTTTGAGGACGGAAAGCGTATATTTACTAATGGACGGAGATAAAGTTTGGGTTAATACTGGCATAAATTCGAGGAACAATGTGGAATAATTTTTTCTAAGTCCATTCCACCGTATTTATTTCTCATGAATTATTATTCCATTCCTTTACCAAGTCTTCATATTTTGCAGGAATATATCCTTATGGTATAAATCAACAGGGAAAGATAATATATCTCATATACGTCAAGGCAATTATCCCAGACTAACGTTGCCGAATGAAATGCATATTTTAATTTTTAATAGCATCACTATATTTTCGTACATTCCTTTTCAGGAAGAAACAAATGAAATTTAATATTTTTAATGGAGTTTATGTTTTACAAAGTTTCTCGGGTGAAAGGCATGGCTTTATCCTCATGGAAAGATAATTAATTTGATCCATGATTAAGGCTATAGTTTTGAATGTGTCCTCCTGAAGAATTAACTAAATTTGCCATTGAACAAGCTAATTCAAGTTCAATTCCATGTATAGGATGCTGTCAGTGATATAAATACTCCATATGAAAGACACAATTAAGAGCATTTGCCTTATTTATAAAACAAATAATCAGGCATACAATTGGTAGTCATTAAAGCAAATAAATGAATATATGGCATGAAATATTAAAGAAAGCTGTTTAACTATAGCAATTCTGCTTCTGAGAAATTTCATGAGAATCCTAGCAAGCTTATACTTCGAACAAAAATAGAAGCTCTAAATACGCGTGGAAACAGAATTGGCAAATTATTTACCGCCCTTAATAGCACGTTCACATTTTCATTTATTCAGCATATATGCTCACCAATTTAGAAAGGCCTTTACCATCTATTTTCTGTTAGAGTTGGCTTGGAGAACTCTATTTACACAATGATATTCTCTGAGAAATTATCTCCGTCATAGATGTATCATAGATAATATTATTGTATCATAGATGACATTATTTCAAAGAGTATGACCCGAGCGATGTGATAACATAGCATGAATGAGTTTCTATGCAACTTCATAAAAGTCTGATAAAGTCATGAGAATATTTTAAATGCCCAATTGGCCATTTTTTATTGACGTGATGTGTTGATCTATCATAAAATCTTATATGAATCGACATTAAGTGGTTAAATGACACATGATATTTAATGTACAGAATTAATAACAATTCACAAGAACAGAAGGTTATCCTTATATGATAAGAATTCACTCGACAATTATGTCTGAGCATCCTGAGCTAGTGTACAATTAACATTGCACCGCAGTCTTATCTATGATGTAATTCATTCTCTCGCCTAATATTATGTGTGAACTGTAAGAGTCTGGGTGTTCCAATTTTCCTTTTATGTATTCCAGCGCCTTAGATTCAATAATTTGATTTTAACGACGCATATTTTCCATGGATCCCCCAAAGAAAAAGACCCAGAGTATGCTCGCTTTCGTAACGACGTGAATTCTTTGCCTTCTCTTTTTAGGGTCTGGAGTAAAAGCAGCCGTCCGCCGCTACCGCCGTCGTGCGCTGCCCTCCGTGGCGAAATGGACGACTCGGGGCCAGAGTGGTCCATCGAGGACATCATCGAGGAGAGGCGGCGGGAGTGTGAGGGGGGGAACGGGACGGGGGAGGCGGACTACTCGTGGGACGGGCGGATCGCGGACGGGGACGGTGAGTCCCACTCTAACGTACTTAACTTTCCAGACGGGACGGGAAAAAGGGTGGTGACCCTTCCCCGCGCATCCGAAACCATCCTCATGCATAAAACACGTTTCTATCCGGCCCACTCCCGGTAGTTTTCACTCAGGCTATCCCTCGTTATTTTCAATGATTAAAATGATTATGTTTCTTGGCAAGACAACTTGGTTTGCAGCCGCATGGAAATATTAAATTTGAAGATGACATTTCAATGGAAATAAATTCTTATATTTCAAAATAATTATAAGAACATAATAGATGACATATGTCGTCCATGATTTTGTGGTCTGTAAATATTTACTCCATAACATGAATGCTCTCAAAATATTCAATTGTTCCCGGCTCAACTTTGTAGAAATTCATTTTAATTAAATGAAGAATACAATGTATCTTTCCACTGTATTTTATTCACGTACACAACTAGTTTCTACGCTCAAGCGTCATCATCAGGTACGCACCTGATGATGACGCTTGAGCGTTGAAACTGGTTGTACGTGAATAAAAGACAGTGGAAAGATACATTGTATTCTTCATTTAATTAAAATGAATACTCTCGTAATTAGATGAACTTATAATCTTGTGTGTTATAAAAATGCAATGTATTCATTTTTATCTCATTTATTACCATAGGTAATAAATGAAATAAGAATTCATGAAAACTAAATACAATATAAATGTAAAGAGACGTGAGTGACGAGTTGGATATTCGTTTTTGACGTCAATGTCAAATGTATTCGACCGATTATAGTTACCATATGCAATAGCCGTATGTTTGCTGGTGGCGTTTCTTTCTCTCAATTAACCCCAACCTTTTGCACAATCATTGATAAATACGACACTTAAATTTAGATGAGAATATTTAAAAAAATTTCGAGACGCGATTTTCTTTTCAGGAGTAGCTTACTAATGAAAGATTTCACAAAATAGTGGAACATGTCGCTCTCAATCACGTCACATCTCACTTAACACAAGAAGCCGCCGTTTGCCTCAGAGTAAAACGATTTAGGTTGAAGAAGTTACGGTCAAGTTCCTACTCCTTCACGGATAAGAATTACGCTTTTATTTTGTAAGTAGAGCGTAGGAACACGCCGCCGCCAAAATTTAGATCTACCACTCTTAAGGTGCCATCCGTTTTTGTGTTCGAAAAGAAACATTTTTGAAGAACAGATTTAAGTGATGAGATGAGAGAGAGATTATAGATTAGATGAGAGTGTCATACGTTTAAACGAGAGACCCAGAATTAAAAAAAAAAAGCTGGAAGAAATAAATGTGTTTAATGGGGAACGGCGCCCAATTAGACGAATTCACGCATACCACCCTCATCAAGGTTTGTCTGGGACTAGTCCCAGGCACTCACAACTTTGCTCTTTCTTATTTTCGTTCGCTTATTATCGACTTTTCACCATTGGAGTTGAGAGAGGGCCTCTCTCCGAGCGTAAATAGTTAAATGGGTAGCTAATGGGTGGTAAATAATCAGTCTTTATTTTAATATTCATAGAATGCTCAATTTTCAAGTTACAAGTCCTCAATCTACGATTTATCCACTGCTCTCAATGATTTTGGCCATCTGGAAATCGCGACTAAATGCGAGGAACAATATGTTGACTGATCGGGTATCCTGGTCTATTCCGAGTACCCACTCAAGCAAGATGGATTCGTTGTTCGAGTGTGTGAACGATACGCTTGAATCAACTTGAGGGTCTTCCTTCTGTTTTCTCCATTATTTAGATCTTGGAATCCACACTCCATTTTATATCGAGTGCCGTCGCTAATTTTATCAATTTTAATTAAATTAATCGCCTACCCATTCAGGGAGAGAAGGAAACAGATTCAAAGGAAGGAGAAAAGGGACGGTCTTTCCCGTTTCTTCCCTTGCATCCCCTTCCTTCCCTCTTTCTTTACCTCGCCGTCCCCTGATTGCTTCGCGAGCCCACTCGTTTTTATTTTCCCTTAAGGCTCAGTTCGCACCTTCCTTCCTTCCGACGGTGGTCTTAATGGCGACCTTTTTCTCGTCCAAACAATTGTCGCATAGAATGGCTTACCGACAGATGTATCCTGTGGTGTGGAGAGCTCTTATACTAATGAACAAGTTATCGCAATGGATACGTTACTGGTGTGATGGATGAACAGCTAAGTTGTCCATTTCCGGGCTATTTATTTATAGTAGGGCAAAAAGTAGTATTCGTGTACAATAGGTCTCTAGTTCCGCCACTTGGAATGCTAACTATTATTATTTTCAAGAATTAGATACCCAATAGATTCACGTAAAAATAATACATTTTCCAAGCTTTTAATAATACCTAGATGACGTAATTTTAAATGTTACGCAATTAAACAGTTTTTAGGCATAAATTGTGAAAAGTAAATTTTTATTAAAAAGTGTAGTGTTCATTGATTAATTTGTTAATTTACTAAAAAGTTGTGCAATTCTGTATTTTCTCCATATTACAACAGAAATATCGGTAGAAACTTATCAAGAGATAATCACGAATTATTCTGTTCATTAAAGCATATTAATTTGACCATTGAAAGAGCAAAAATAATAATTACATATTATAATTATATTTTACATTCAAGACTTGCACACATTACATTTCTCCAACAGGCTTGATTACATTCCAGCTTATATTCAACAACCTGTTTCACCACCCCGATTCCTGTTTTTTAAACAAGTTTTGATTTTGTTGATACGCTAGTGACTCTTACCTCTTTCTTGATTGTATCTTTTGAGCGCCGAACTCGTTCTAATCGGCCCTCTTTGGTATCTCTCGGACACGCGTCCCAATTGGATCCTCCCACTTTATTCAACACCATGTTTCACCATCGTCTACGCCAGTTTTCATCTTTAAGTCATCTGTTCATTTTCTCTCTGATCCCTCGCCGTTTTTCCCTCCTTTCTCTACATAAAATTGTAAGCATAATATTGTTACCGCATAAATTCTACTCATTCTCCTCCCAAAAATTTATTTTCAGGTTCTGTTGGTAGTTGGATAGTCCTCCTGGAACAAACCATCCTTTGGTTGGCACACATCTTTTGAATGTAATAAGAAGAATTATTGTTTTTGTTCTAATTACAGTGAAGTGAAATCATATTTCCCATTCAACTAAAATCTAGATTTTCATTTAAAAAAACATTCATCTGATTTGAGATTTTAGAATTAAATATGAGACCCCATTTTTATGTTCATTTAGAATGCCAAATGAATATTGAATGTTATTACTCTTTCTAATTTAAAGTCCTATTAATATAAACCAGATAATGACTTTTAGATTGGAGGTTTTTGAAATGTGGGTGTGGGGAAGGATTGAGAAGGTGGTATGGACTGAAAGGAAATCAAATGAGGAAGTGCTAGGGGAGAGGGAATAATTGGGAGGAATCCGAATGAGGCAGGAAATATGGATTCAGAGCGTTTTGATTGGCGATAGGAAGTTGAAGAGAGTGATAGAGGGGAGAAGGTCAGGCAGGTAAGGAGGGGGTAGGGAAAGGATATAGGCATGTTGGGCGGAATGAAAGGAGGAAGGAAGCATGCGGAATTTGAAGAGGGGTTTATTGGAGATAGGATGCAGTACACCAGCTTCCAAAACATTCTCTTATACTCAAAGTCAAACCTACCAATCTAACCTACTTTACTGGAGCGACCGACATCAGGTCGTTTTTTAGGGTAGGAGAAATTATAGTATATGCTATTTCCATCCAACACCTATCTTAATCGGTAGAATACCAAAAGAAATATTCTAATGTATATGAATAAATCAAATTTTAAAAAAATAATGCTACATAAGAGATGGCATTCAACCATTTAGCCCTGGACAATATAGTGCTTGCTTTTTGAAAATTCTAGTAAATATTGCTGTTGACATTCGTTAGTTTCCGTACTAATAGAAAATATCATATATACCATTGAATCATTTAAAAATACACCAGAATATATTCCATTCAGACTCTGTTTTAGTTCTCCATGTTTTATGTCAGTGGCAATCACAACTTCGAAAGGATTAAGATGACTCCAATGACCGTGTGGGAGGATGTAAAATGAACGAACTCACGTGTGCGAGGTGACAGGAGCAAGGGGAATATATCCCAAACGATGACGCACAGAAGGGACGATTTTGTGCCAAGATACCAATGCAGGGAGATAAAACGGATGATTTGGTCTCCAAATAGTCCCACTGAAGCGAAAATAGATTCCAAGTGGTCGATTGGCTCGCAGATTTACTGAGATCACCAATGTTTTGAATTTTTTAGCATTTTAGTTGACGGTATCGAATATATCCATTTGATTTATTTTATTTTTATTTCACAACCGTTATGGTGCGATTTACATGGATAAGAGTCAGCGATTTCGAGGAAATATTTTTTTAATGACTCAGGTGACTTCAGTCTAAAATTTTAAGTCTGGGGACAAGGTTTTTTCATCTGAGATACCTACGGAACTCTTAAAGCTTTAATTATTTTCTGCATATTTAAATCTACATTATCCGTTATCCGACCATAAGAGAAATCACCTGGACGGGAAAGATATTCCCTCCTGATATTTAAAGATTTTTATCCTATCCATTTTAATGCACATTCACTTTTGATATATACGCTGATTTCACGGAATGAAATATCCAATGATATGTATGTATGTCATACACGGTATGTATGACATACCGTGTATGATAATTATGAATACAATGCGCAGATTTTTCCCATCCTTTTACTTGTTATTTTTCTTGTCTGACCCGTGAATTTTTCATCCTCTCTTTTGGTGCGGTTTATAAAACTTTGTCATTCACATTTGACCGTAATCACTAGTTGCATTGTTGGAATCTTACACGGAATATAATAACTGGCCTCAAAACTCTCCCCAATGAAGGCGCTTCTTTTTTCCAGAATTGGTTCCGAGTTTCAAAATTACTCATGATTTTTATTATTTTTCTTCAAATTACCTTTGTTTTATGTTTTGAATGATATGTACTTTTTTTCTTTGAATTATGGCATTTTTTAGTTTACTTATTGAATGCATAATTAAAAAGCCGCACTCATTTGAGTCTCACTGAGGTGGCCATTGATGTTCTTGCCATTTTATTTAATAACCATAAGTCTGTTATTATTCTTTGGTGGTTAGGTGTCTTTTACACACTGCACACTGCACTGTGCTACTAATCTTCCCAACTTGAAATAAGATAATCATTTGATCATTTCTCGTTACTTTTAGTTAGAAAAGGAATCAAATAGTTTCACACCGAACGAATCCATTCTATAGGAATTAATTATTAGTTAGTGTTTATCCTAAATTAATGTTCTGATCGAACGATGCAGGGTTTTCAGCTATTTATTTTGTACATTTGAGCATGAATTCGCGTTATAAAATATAATTGAAGATTACCGACCTTTTTGGTTATAATTTGCAGTACAGAAGCTTTTACTGTGCATTATTCGACAGATTCTGGTCTCTGATCCAAGAGAACTTGGGTTAAAATTTTCGCTTTTTTAAATATACTACCTTGATCAAAAAGTTCCCGGAATAACCACCGTGTGGCGCTCCCATCGTTCCGATTTGAGTTCTGTTTTTTTTGTTAAATTGGTACATCTGTTGTTGATATTCCCTTTAAATCTTAGTGCCATAACTTGACATTTGCAAAAGTTACGTAGCCAAGAGTACATCTATCTCTGTGTGTGTTGGCGATTTTTTACAATTTCAGAAATGGATTTAAATTTGCAACAACGAACTTGTATTAAATTTTGCGTAAAAAACGGATTTAGTGGCGTACGGACGTTGGAAATGTTGGAAAAGTGTTTCGGCAACGATTCTCTAAAAAAAAACGGTCGTTTACCAGTGGCACGAGCGGTTCAGAAGTGGTCGTGAGTCAATCGAAGATGATGAACGCAGTGGCAGACCATCGACATCGAAAGTCGGTGAAAAAATTGATAAAGTAAAAGAAATGTTGGTCAATAACCGCAAATTAACCATCAGAGAAATAGCGGAGGACTTGAACATTGCCTATGGATCCGCCCAAGACATTGTGGTTAATGATTTGGGTTTCCGTCGTGTAGCAGCAAAGTTGGTGCCAAAAGACCTCAATTTCATGCAAAAAAGAGACCGTGTTGACGTCGCAAAAGACATGATTTGCGAGGCTGAATCCGATCCCACATTCATCAAAAGGATCATTACTGGAGACGAGACGTGGGTTTATGAGTACGACACGCAATCCAGACATCAGGCAAGTGAATGGCGTTCACCAAATGAGCCGAGACCAAAAAAACCACGTCGTTTTCAGTCAAAAAAGAAGGCAATGCTGACGGTTTTCATGGATTACAACGGTGTAGTGCATCATGAATTTTTGCCAGAAGGCCAGACAGTAAACAAAGAGTATTATTTGGGCGTTATGAGACGTTTGCGTGAAGCAATTCGCCGGAAGAGACCAGAAATGTGGGCAGAAAACTCGTGGATTTTGCACCATGATAACGCACCGTCGCACAGTGCTATCATTATTCGTAATTTTTTGACGAAAAATGCAACAAATACCATCCAACAGCCACCGAATTCACCTGATTTGGCTCCCTGTGACTTCTTTCTGTTCAATCGAGTTAAAAAAACCATTACGGGGAACGCGTTTTAGCAGCCGAGAGGAAGTAATGGAAAAATCGCAGGAAGCACTGATGGACATACCGAAAACCGAATATAAAAAATGTTTCGAGGATTGGATCAAGCGCTGGCATAAGTGTGTTGCAGTCGATGGGGATTACTTTGAAGGGGACAATATAGATTCAGATGAATAAACTTGTATTTTTAATTTTCTGAATAAATTCCGGGAAATTTTTGATCAAGGTAGTATCACTTTTCCCAACTTCATTCATCTTGATGAATTTTTATTTCCAAACTCTGTTGCTCCATTTCGCCGCCTGCAATTGCCTCGACTTAGCCCTTGTACGTATCAGGCTTTAAACTCCTATCCCGCGAATTGTGGACATGAAAGAACGAATGAAGGTCGCGTAACGATCCTGAAGATGGGGCGAACTCCAAGGAAGTTGGGAGCGGAGTGTCTCCTGGATCCAAGAGTAAGTTTTTGGCGTAAATACATGTCTCGCATATCTATACACACAATATCGTGAGCTGAAAAACCGAAAAGTAAATAAAATTTCCTCATGAATAATGTGACATTTAAATAGGCCCTAATGATCTAAAAACGGCTGGAGGGGTCGAATCCGTTGGAAGAAATGGAAGTAGGTCAAACGTGTGGAATGTGCAAGAGCGGAGCAATGGGGATGCTAGATGTTTGCTAATTCACCACGTAACCACCATGAGGATTTCATTTAAATTGAAATCATTCATTGCTATTGTAACACATATCATTAGAAATCAAATGCTGATAAATGAATGACGAGGAAGGAATTTCGTAGAAATTTCATTTCGTCTGAAATCCTTGCCTAAACTTTTATGATCAAAATAAGATTTTTTGACCAACAATTTTTTGAAGTAGAATCATTGCCAGCCACATGGTGCCACGGTTGCGACAACTTTGGGCCGGCATTAAAGTTGTTTTCTTCGGCTGGTGGAACTCAAGGAATGAATTGGTTATTTCTCTAATAACTCCCCCCCCTGCGAAGGTTATTATCGAGTCAATTATTGCACCCGTATCATTCAGATGACGTCAGAAAAACGGTTTCTAAGAATTCCTTTTGCTCGCTGCCATTTTATATGTTGACAAATTTCTTAAATCGTGGAAAGAGAGATTTGATTCCTCTATTTCCCCTACCAAACATTTTAGCATTTTGTACGCCAATAAGCTATCGGACAACCAGGGTCCATATCATTTAATTGCAATGTCTGCCCCTTTTCAAACCTGACTACCCCTTTTTACTACTTTATTTTTGGCAATAAAGAGCTCTTTCAAACATTATCACAAATTGGTATCATTTCATCCACTGAATATCATTGAAAATTTTCATGGTTTATTCAATAAACAAGATATATTCAAGTAGTTATTTATAATGAATGGAAGTATTCTCTAGGAGGTAGGACAATTCACGGCATTAAACGACATTCTGATGCAATTTAATCAGGCTAATTGCCGAAAGTAATAAAGCAGTTTGAAGAATTAAAGATTTTAGCTCCCTGATTAAATTTTATATCTGTGGTTGGAGTTGTTTTTGGCGTGATGACTTTAAGCTTTATGACTTTAAGCTTTATGACCAGTAATTTGTCAATTGAAGGTAGGTATTGAATGGTCTCTGACAATTACTACACTCACATATCTTCGTGTATTTCGAATTAATTTTAGCAAAACCCATTTGGTTCGTCACAATCGCTTTCTCAAATGTTCTCACTCTATACCTTTGTGCTTATATTAAACTATTACATGCTATGTATTATACATACTGTTAACGATGGTGGTCTGAAAAGTTTCTGGTCTTAAAAATGTCAGAAAATGTCAAAAAAATATCTTGTTTCTTTGTTAGGTCGGAAACTTTTCAGACCACCCATATATTATATACTATATATTTGTTTTTTTCCTTCGCCTTGTTTTCTCACTTATCGTCTCCTTTGCTATCGCAGCTTTCAGTATTTCACTACATCTCCATCTATCTTCCATCCACTTTTTCTTCCCTTGATCTTCCCTTTATTTCGTATCAAAAACGCCATTCTTCCTTGTTTTTCCTCCGTTCCACTCGGCTTACAGTCTTCATTTATTTGAGTGACCACATTTCCCAGGACTTCATTTTGCACTCATCACCTTTCGTCAAAGACTAAATGACTATAAACAATGCAGAACAATGATTCACAACAATTTCTTCTTTTACATCCCCACTTTTAACTTTATCAATTGCCAATACTTCTCTGGTTCTAGTAAATTATACTCATGCTAAAATTATGATTGTCTTAATGTCTTTGCGAAAGATAACCGCCTGTAGCGTGATCTGTAAAATTCCTACGTTATCAAAAATGAAATAGGTCATTGGACAAAAACGAGATCACTCCCTGCTTTTACGGCGAATGGACACGCTATCAATAACGTCGACGGATTGTTTTCTTCGGACTTCCTTACGTTTTCCCTGAACGAGCGACCGCGAGTAATTTTTTTTCCACTTCCGTAACCACTCAAACCAACTTTTCCTTCAAGAACTCGAAGTGGTGGAAGGGAAGAAAACATCTTGAAAAAGAGGGGAAAATTATTTTCCGTCCCCACGACATGAATAAATTGATCCTTCAAGTCCTGCATGAGAAAAAGGCCGCTACCAGGCAATATTCACCACAAAAAAATGCAATCCGGAAAAGGTCCCGACAGGGAAAGACAAAGGAATCCCCGAATCTAAAAATAAAAGAGAGGAAATGTTTTCGACCGCTTCCCCCACCCCCCGTGCCCTCACTCAGCTAGGGCGGAACTGTTCTGAATAATTACTCCGGGTCCATTAATCGGGGGGGGGGGGGGTCGCCAGATATGGAGGGGGACTCCCATGACCACCACCCTTCCTCACCCTCCCCACCCTCCAACCTGACACCTCATCCCCCACTCTTTTGTTAGCCCAATAAAACTCGATCAATCAAAGTCATCGCGCTAAACCAGTCGATGGGTTCCCGAAGCGCTTCCACCCATTCCCCGCCCGTGTTCCTTTTAATGGCCTCCGTGGACCGCTCAGTCCCCGGCCACCTTCGCCACGGAAGATCAATCAACCCCACCTCCCACTCCAACCCGGCCGCGATGCACCCCTCTCGCCGCAAGGCCTGGCGGACTTCCCGCCGCCCTCTTCATGGGCTCTGACGGCTGCCCTTCCTAGTCGCTCTTTATTTTGTTTTCGTCAAGCGAACTTTTCTCCAAATCATTGGGGTAGGCACGAGGGAAGGAGGAAATTTGGGGTTAGCTACCCCCTCCCGGCCACCAAAAAACTGGACTTTACGTATATCGTGAGAACCGATTACTCAAAATATCAATTTCAGGGGGAGGAAGGGGTTATCCGTGATCTAATCAGAATGACGAAGATGACTACAATGTCTTCAATATCACCTTTACAAATTCACCTTTTTGTATTTGGGGCAGTTATGAGAATTCTGTAACTAGAATATGTGCACTAGTACACACGAGTCCTAGAGTATGATTTTATCATATGTGCCTTAAACTGGCAATTTAACAGTCGCGCCGATCTGGGGCATTCGCCGAGGGATCTTACGTGTGCCCCTCGCAGAATATGGACTTGGAATGTAGGGGAGATTCTGAGATCAGGGAAATCAAAAGTGAGCGAATGATGGAAGAATGTGTGAGGTGAGATTGGGAGAATAGTGGGGAGCAAAAGCTACGGATTAAAATAGAGCAGAGGAAAAGAGGGCCAACATTATAATGGGCAAAAAATAGGAAGAAGCTTAATACGAGATAGAGAGGGCAAGTGATAGAATATTATTAGTAGAAGTAAAAGGTTGACCGACGTACTTAGTCAATGTTCAAGTCTTCATATCATTAAAAAATCATAGGGAGGAAGAAGACAGGGCACATGATCAATAAGAGGAAACAATTCCGGGCGTTCCTGGAAGGAAGTATGTACGTAATAGTGATTGGGGGTTAGAACACGATCGTAGGCGAAGGGAGAGATGGAAGTGTGGTATGAGACTACGGCTTAGGAATATGAAATTACTGCGAGGAAAAAATAGAACATGTATAGAAAATGTCCTAGTAAAGGATTAATTATAAACAGAATAATTAGAAATACAAAAGACAAAAGCCAATGGAAGAGTTTAAACACAGAATTAGAAAGAAAAGAACAGGGAGTTGAATAACAGACTGGGATGGAAAACTAATATGGCATATAAGCGTGTGCCATTGTATGAGCACAATGAAAGACTCTGGAGTCTGAGGATAAGGAACGTTACCACGGAGGGGTAAAATGGTGCCCTGTCCAGGAAGGTAAAAGCACTGTCAAAAAGTGAGAAGGATAAACACGTGCAAACAATCGAAGAGAGACATAACAGTTTCAGGCTTAACTTTGTAGAATTCATTCATGATGAGGGAAGAAAAATTATTAAAGTGTGAATTATTAAATCTTTATGTGGAAGCTCAAAGCCTATTTTTCTACCGTCATTAATCGAAGAGAAGTTAGGAAATTTTCCCAAATTAACCAGAAGAGATTCAAAAGAGATGGAGAGAATATATAGAGAAACTGTATGGTAAATGTATTGAAGTAGCAATTTTAAACGGGGAAAGGGGACACGGTAAAAGAGGATAAAAAGGTTATGAAAGGGATTGAAATTAATGAATTGGAAAGAAAAAGAAAAAAAATATGGTTGTATACTCAGGATTATTAATTTATTTTATTTCTTTATTTATCGTCCTAATTCAGTAAGATGGAGATTTAGAGTGCCTTCTTCCACCTTCCGTTTCAACATTACATTGACGACAATAACATACGCCCAAGCCCTAGGCGGAGGAAAATCCACCTTGGTGGGAATAAAGCCCGCGACTCCAGGGTCGGCAGGTGAGAACATTTCCTCGCCGTCACCGGGAGTGGCGTGAAAAGGAGATGGAGGGGAGAGCAAACGATATTTATCGTAAGGAATCATCGCCTTGGTTTCAGGAAAGTGACGACACCGCGTAATTTCAAAGCAATAATGAGGTTACCAATAGAGAGGTATATAGAATACAATCAGTATTAGTTTGCTTCATAGAGTTGAAGAAAGCATTCAAAAGAATAAATTAGGGTAATTAAATTTTTATATTCTCTGGCCTAACTTCATGGAATTAACACATCATGTTGAAATGAAATAATTTTCATATTAATATGTTGTGTCCAATCCAAGTATGTGTGGAATTACAAAGTTACTCATTTCAATTCTATTGGTTCAATTAATTTATTTATTGGAGAAAATAGGAGCAGATTGGAGTGTTTAGGAGATTTTTACTCAACCTGTACATGTCTGTCTGCTCATGGGCGAGTGGCGTATATAGGGAGTCGCGATGGGCAGCGATAGGAAGAGGGGTGAGACAGGGTGATCATTGTTTTACCTGCTATTCAGCGATTATATGGAGGAAATGGTAAGCATAGTAGTGAAGAACATGAGTTAGGAATGAAAGTTCGTGAGGACTTTTCAAAATAAGTGGGGTTTGTGGATGCCCAGGCTTTATCTAGTCATTACGCTGCAACAATTTCAGAGTGTGACGCGCATATTGCGGATGACTCCGTTGAAATTTACTGTCGACTGGCGTCTCCCGCAGTTTCATGTAATTTAGCAACTCAGTCAGCCCAGGGGTTACAATTACGCTGCGTGCATAATAAAGATAGTGTTATATTTGTGTGCGCGGAATGAGAATCAAGTTAAGCAAAACAAAAATATGTGAAGAATGGTTTTAGGCGTCAATTTGTGGAAGCGATTCATATCGGAAAACAAAAATACTTTGTTCTTTCACACATATTTTATCATTCACGACTTAGGTTTGGGTTTAAAAAGTCGTGAATAATTAAATATATGTGGAAGAACAAAATATTTTCTTTTCCGATGCGAAAAATTATTTGGTTTTCGAGAAAGAGCTCAGTTAAACATTAAAATATGATTTCATAAAACAGAATGATGGAACGGTTTACATATTTTGGAAGTGTTTTGGACCAGTATGATAAAAGCAGTAGGGGCAAAAGAAGGAGAATTACGGAAGTAAAGGAAACGTTTACAAGGAGAGAATTGATGACAGGAATATTGAGTAATGATGTTAGCAAAATTCTCGTTAAAACTTTGATATGAAAATTGGTTTTGTATGGCGCGGTAACATGATCACTGAAGCAGGATGATAGACTTAGATTGGGTTTGGGGAAGAATGTGATAGGTGAAGTGGACAGAAATAAAAACGAACGAGGAAGCGCTAGGTATGGTGGGCGAGGAGAGATGATTGTTGGGAGGACATCATAAGGAGCCAGGAAAGATGGATCCGAGCCTTTTAATTGGCGATGGGATGAAGACTGATATATAGAGAATGCTAGGCAAGCGAGGAAGGGGCAGGAATAGGATGGGGATGTTGGATGGAATGAAGGGAAGAAGAAAGTATGCAGAAATGAAGAGGGGCCTATTGGAAGGTTGGAAGTCGACTTGTTTTTGCTAGGCGAGGCAAATAAATGTATCTTTTTATCATTAACAGTCTGTGCCCAATGAAGCCTACTGTAAATGTTAGAATACCAATCAATGATACGTAATATCAGTGCTAGTACACGCATGGTGACTGAATACACGTCTTCGAGGGACACTTGCCCTTTTGATTTGCCTCCCTTCCCCCAAACCTTATCATCCTAGCCACGTTATGGAGAACCACCCACACGCCCCAGTCCTTTGTGAGGAGGGGGGGGGCGGGGGGCGGGGACAAGCGACTTTCGAGCGTTCCCACGGGCGCTTTGACCTAGATTGCCCCCGAACCGCTTTGCCTATTCCCTCCTAAAATCAACTCGAGTCGTTAGCGGAGTAGGTTTTCGCCCCGAAGGAGAGCTTAAGTGCAAATGTTCGGGGAGCCCATCCACGGCGGATATTACGGTCTCTCCCTCCTTACTCTCGGCCCTCCGGGTTCGATTAAGTACTTCGTGACAAACCCTTCATCATCATCATCAGCTATGAATCCGAAGATTGGCACCCTGCAGGTTTTCCGCTCCATTTCCCGAAATTATAAAAATTGTAATTTACCTCGCGGAATACTGCGTACAACGCGTTTCAAAGTGAGAGCATTGTGGATATTGTTTCTTTTGTTTTTAGGGTAGTGATAATGTTCTTCTATTATTATGTGTCCACTCCTATTCTCTCCTCTATTCTCAGCATTTCTTCTCTTTGCTAAACGAACTTTTGAAGCTTATGCTCGATGTGAGTCCGGCTCAGTTGAACGATGGATGGACCAGATGAGAACCCGAAATTCAACAGGGTTATGTTTTTAAACACGGATAATTTTCAATTAAGGTCTTCACAATTAGGAAAATGTATTATGCTACTTTGTACAATTATGGTGCATAGGGACCATCCAGATAGATCATAGGGGTGTACGCGAATTATCTAGCCATTCCAATTTATATTAAAACTGATTAGACTCTTGGTTATGTACGTATTTATAACAGCATTCTTTTATGAGAAACATGAATATATATGTTATTCCTCTAATAATACCATAGCTGACCGAAAACCAAAACTGTTTATCGAATTGAATATCCAATTTTGAGCAACCTTATCTGAGGATTTGAATGGCGAATGAAACAAATATGATTTTTTATTACACAATGAGAAGTCATAGAGGGTTATTGCTAAGTATTTCGTGTTCATCATCATCAGGTAGTCCACCCAACTATAGGTATAGTTTGGACAGATCTTTACGACAATGTATCGTATTTCTTAGTATTGTATTCCTTAGTAAAATTGCTGAAACTTACCTAAAGCGTGTTGGGGAAATATTTTGTAATTTTTTAGAACGTGTAGGTACCTTCATACAAGTGGCTGGCTTCGGAGAATAATGATATCTAGATTACACTGAGATAAGGTAGAGTAAATTGTGCATTGATTTCCCCAATTTGAGATTATATATTTCAAAACACATCTTTAATTGTCTTTGGTGGGACTTCTGTTGATTCTTTCGAGCGAAGGTGTATCTATAAATTTAAGTGCTGGGAAACACTGATTCATGAATGCTAACTTATCCTGTGCCTATGAAAATTTTTACCTGTGTAAATCTTTGGTTAGTCTAAATTTGTAAATAAATTGTAAAATTTTGAATTAAATTTTATAGCAAAGTACAGGGATAAAGATTAAGTCTAATTACATCCACAATGATACAATAATTCCTGCAAATAGTGTTTATCAATGAATTGGCTCATCAAAGAAACTGCGGGAGATGCCGCAACAGTAACTTTCAACGGAGTCATGCGCTAATGTGCATTTCAATGCAATAATTTCAGTGTAAAAACAAGGTGAGTGATTTTACACTCTGAAATTATTGCATTAAATTGGATCTTTTCAGCCCTGTATTCTGCAAACATTAATGCCATTGTTGAAAGTTCTTCCAACGGTTTATATCTTTCTGTTCAATCAAGTTTATAAATGCGTTCACAAACTAACCACCATTAGTGAGTTTATTTTTATATTTACTTGGATACTCTCAAGGTTGGAATCGGGAATCCAAGTGTTGGGTCAAATGAAAGACCCAATCTGTTGGCATTCCCAAGAAAAATGACAAGCGATATTAAATTAACAGAAAATTTTGAAGTCCTATGAAATAGCTCTGTGCAAAAAATCTGTGTTTTAGCCATTAATAAATGTAATTTTTGCGATTTCACTTCCTATTTTACGTAAATTTTATAACTGAAAATAATTTGTTATAATATACTTAGTTACTTAGAATTTAACATTATACAAAATGTATGACAGTGATCGTGGCTTTGGGCTCGCTAAAATGTCGCCCGCGCTGGATTGCGTGAATGTTATTATCAAAAGAGACACCGTGCACAAATGACGTGACGCACTTAGAAGCGATTGGTCGCTCGTTCCACCCTGGCGCTCCATTACGCGCGGATAATTCTGAGCAAGTAAGTGGAGATTCAAGCGAAAAACGACCATTTCCTCGTGTTGAGGATTTCCTTGCGGGGAGAGTGCTAATGGAAGTAGCGCGCCGCCATTGAAAGGTGCATTCCGTGGGCTGAGTGGATGTTGGGGTTGAAAGCTGTCATTTGCGGGCGGTGTCTTACTTCGCTCCATTGTGTTGAGCGATGAGGCAGTGAGTGAGTGACCCGCCCGCCCGGTGCTTCTTCTCTTCCGCAGATCGCCTCTGGTGCCCGCGGGAGTTCGACGGGTGGACGTGCATCAATGCGACGCCTGCCGGCGAGAGTGCGAACTTCTCTTGCCCCTATTTCATTTACGGATTTGATCCCAACCGTGAGTATCCTAATTCAGCAATAATCACTCCATCCCTACTTATGCGCACATGATATATGGAGGTGTCTTGTGTATATACCTTCGCTCCTTTTCAAAGTTTTCACGAGTCTTTTCTTAATATCCTTACTCAACGTCCCTGTTATCAACTCCCTCCTTGTGAAAGCTTCTTTGCCTGGCGCAGTTCTCCTACTTACGTCCCTACTACTTTGACCGTGTTGGTCAAAAATACTCCCAAGATACGTATGCTGTTCTGACTGCTCAAGTTTTTTCTATCCTAATGTAATGTTTAGCTTAGCTTTTTTCTTTCTGGAAAATCGTGTAACCTTTGTTTTATTAATATTAATTCTCATGAGATTTCAATTAATGTTATTAATCGGCAATTTTCAGGCTTATCTGTAAGACAAAGTTCATCACAAGATGCCCTGATATTGTTAAATTTATCAATAAAATAATTATATACATATATATATACACATATATATATACATATACATATATATATATATATATATATATATATATATATATATATATATATATATATATGTATATACATAAATACATATATATATATATATATATATATACATATATATATATATATATATGCATACATACAATTATAATACTAATAATATTTTTCATTACTTCACTATGAAAACTTATTTTGTTACAGGATAAATGCATTGATAATTTTAGGATTCTTAAGAGGCGAACGTTCCATTATGTTCCGACGGAGTCGTCACTAACGCAGCAGTTACCGGAGCATATCCGCGCAATGTCTGTTAAAACCTTTTGATAGAATCTCTCCAGTGGAATAAAAAAGCGGCGATTGGCCGGAACCGCCTACTTCCCTCATCCCCGTTGCGTCAAAGACTGACGGGAAAAATTCCTCTTTTTTAGGCGTGACTCTATTTCCACGGCTTTGTTTCTCGCTGCGGAAGAAATAGGGCCCGTGCATGGACGGACGTGACATGGCAATGCATCAACCCGGATGCTCAGCACGAGTGACAGATTTATTTTCGCCGGATAACCTGAGATATCATATTCTTAATCATAGTCGACAGTGAACTAATGCCTGTTAGCATGGAACTGAAACACTAAAACTTCGTTTTTTTCTGCACTCTGACACATCCATTTTATTCGGCTCCCGTTGCTTTTATATCGACGGGGGAGCGCCAAGGTGATAAATGGAGCTCCCTTGGAAATGAACTTCGCAAAAATTGACAGCGAAAAAAGTGCGTCATAGGGAGTGAGTGTGTTTTGAACGGAGTGTTCTCCTCTTCGGCATTTCCCCACGTGTTATCTTTCGAAATGTTTGACTCTTCTCTCCCCTTGGGAAAAACAGTGCTCATCGGCGCTTTCAATCACGTAGTCCCGAGAAAGACGCTATTATGCACAAGAAAAGTTATTTCACCCGGGGTGCTTCAAACAAAGAATGGCTCGCCTTCGGAAATATATTGAAATCTAATAAGTGTCGTGCCGGAAATTGTGCGATAAAAAAGCTGGGGCAGACTATTTTCGCGTTATGATTTCTCGAAGCCCGGAGCTAAAGTATGATGGTGAATAGCAAAAGAATGCTATCGCGCGATCTTCTGACGAGATGACAATGGACCAAGCAAAGTACCACAGAAACTTAAATGGGAACTGAAGTGATAAAGATGTAGCAAGATTGAAATTCTATTAAACCGAGTTTAAACAGGCATAACCATGTATTTTCCTTAGTAGACATAACAGCTATTACAATAAGCCTTTCAAAATCGTTTTACGTGGCTTTCTCGAGGTTTTCCCGTGTTATAGGATGGTTCAAGATAAGGTGCATGCGATGTTTTCTCCGGCAAAAAGTTTAAAAGACACAAACACATCCAGCACGACTCAGCATCGACAAATTTTACCATATTCTTCACTAAAAAATACATTTTCACGAGATTATTTTATTATTAACAATTCATATTCATCCATTTCGTATTGTGTTAGAGAAAACAAAAGACCATTAAAAATATCTCATATCGTAATGCTTATTGTGATAGTGAAAAAATAGTAAATATCCAACTAAAAATCATTGCTTTCGACAAAGGTATTATAGGATGTTAACACTAAATTTATCATGACGTAAAAACTTGTCATTATATCCAGAAATGTCTTTTGTAATATTTGTTTTCATCAGTAGTAATATAATTAAATTTGTTTTAGATCACATAACGTTAAATTATGTCACTTTAATATAAACGGTACATTTATATTTATAGAAATATGCATCTCAATCATTTATTCCTAAGGTCCTTAGTCACTCTCTAGTCGGGGTTTATTACTGAGTATCAAGTAATATTTCATTGCCATTAAGGAGGTACCGTGAAACGGTTAATGTAGTGTTATACATAATTTTAATAAATTAAAGAATAATATTCTCCAAAAATTCAATAAAAAGGTTGTGTAAATAAACATTAATTTGGACGAAATAAACGCCTATAGAGAAAAGTTGTATTTACAATCTTGAAATTTGTAACGATTTCCTACGCTTCCGAGTGCTATTTGTAGATATAAATAGTTTGTTCTAAAATCTGTCGTGCCTTCTTCATTCATTCTGAGTATTCCACTTCAAACGTAGAGCGCATCCGCTGAATTATGTCATACACACTTGTATTGGTGCACACATTCATTGCATAATTGATGCTTACAATCCATTTTGTAACTCCAATGGTTTTGAGGGGAACAATGGAATTTCGCTCCAATGGTACCGATTGATCTCGCGATCCGCAGAGAACTAATTAACATCATCAACTGCATTTATTTGCAGATAATGATAGGATTAATGCATGAGGAGGATATCATGGATTGCATTGAATATCATATTATTATAACATATTAATATAACAATAGCCTACCGGCCCAATACTCCTCGTGTATGAAGGGCCTTGAGATTGCAAATTACTCTTAATCCCTAATTACACGACACAAAAAATTCTTCAACTCCTCACCACGTAGCGCGGCATACTTTCTACCTCATCTAATTCCATCCAAAATCCCTATTTTTTCCCTCCATCTATCTTGTTTGCCATAATTCTTCCGCCTATTAAAGTCTTCAGCATCTCATTGCCTCTCTTACTATCTCCTGCAACCACTTGTTCTGCCTCCTTCGAGTTTCTCCCAACACCCGTCTCTCTTTTCCCAACATACTCTAGGATTTTAACGTTGGTTGTCCTCTCCGCTCATTTGATTTTCTCCATTATTTTCCTCATTCACATGTCGAAATACTCTTGCTTTAAAGACCAATTTACCGATTCATACGATATTACGCCTCTTATTAAAGTTTTCAATAGTATATTTTTAATATGCCTGTGGTAAAAACCCACCTTTTTACAAAGGCTCCTTCAGTTTAAGTAATTCTCCCTTTAATGTTCCTACGTCTCACTAAACTCCCTCCGAACCACTTCTGAATGGGTGAACTGTTCTGCCTTTTCTATTTTGTGCTCCTCAACTTATGTATTTATCTTAGGCTTCCTTTTTCTTGAGAATCTTATTATTTTCCTTTTCTCTTACGGTTTCCTCTCTTTTTATTCGTATCAAATTAATTCTGCATCATGTCAATCCATGATGGTTACTCTTTCCGGCAGACAAGGCCTTGACCATTCACGAATATGACCTTAGTAACAGACGAAAGCACTTAAGATTAGTGAAATGTGAGTTCTTTCGTTGACGCCATGTCTTTCCTAGTTAAAAATTGAAGCTATTGGCTACGGCTGTGATTGTAAAATTTGAAGATAGTACGAACTATAGAATGTGAGGTCACTTTTTCATTCACTGAATTTAAAGTCGAGGAAATAGACTCACGAAAAAAGTATCGATTTGAGAATCGAATAAAATATAATCATTGAGTTTTTCCCGAAACCTATGGAAAGATCTGAAAAGCACCAGGTCTTTCATTCAAAAATATTCCCCTCCTCTGAAATGTTTTGTTGCATGTACGATTAATATATGATTATAAATGATAGATAGACCAAGCGTTGATCATTAAAGTAATACAATTTGATGGAACCGTGGAAGAAATAAAGTCAATTTTGTAATCCAGGAATTGAGTGAATATCTAGTTAAACCATCCATTCTCGCAAACTTCAGCGCGTGGGTGGACCTCCAAGCAATATGAGTGCTTGGAAACTAAATTGTTGAAAGGAAATAAATACATTCACCATTTTTTCATAAGTTTCCGCAAATGGCCGTTAATATATATCGAGGCAGTGCGTAGGGTGGAATTTCTATTCGTAATCTCAATGTTCTTGGTTCCAATCAGGATATTTTCTGTGGGAAACCTTTGCGGCCTAAAACCTTCCTGTTTAATTTTGTGAGCACGGGAGAATACTGGGTAAAACTCAGGCGTCATGGGGATAAAAACCAGCCCCCGTAATCTGAATGCGTGCAATTTGCATGTCGCAGTACTCGCTTTAACGTGAGCCCTATTCTCACCTGTCTATTCGTTCATCTTGTATAAGAACCTCGTCTGTGCTTGATATATTAAAAAAAGAGAAAATTAATTAGGGAAAATTATGGACTCAAATGGTGAGTACCACAAAGTGGTATGAAATTTCCTTGTCATTATTTTGTCAACTCCATTCGGAAACAACTTTTTTCATTCACTACGCCTGTATTAACTAAGGTGTATGTTTATTTAGTGTTGTATTTCATAAATAAAGATACTGCGTGTATGGATAATTTAATGTTCTGACCAAATAGGATGATTTTCCTAGTTTAACATTGTGTTCACAAAGTGCTTTCGCCATGATGCCTTATAGTTATCGGTTCACATTTTTTCTTTCATGTAATTCTGACTCGTGTGTTCTTCCAACAAAGGTCTGGCCTACCGGGTATGCACCAGCGACGGCACTTGGTTCCAGCACCCGGACAGCAACAAAACGTGGTCAAATTACACGACCTGCGTGGACTTCGAGGATTTGGAGGTAAATGCACATCCCATACCACTACGATAGTTTTTGCACGTTTAAAATCTTAAGTCTGAAGTGTCACATTAAAAAATATTGTAAAGTATATTTTGCCTACTCTTTCATTTTGATTTATCTTGATTGGATTTTTATCTATTACTAAAAGTTTTCATTAAAGTATACAAACTTGATATAAATGTCCAGCTTATTGAGCCAAAGTTCTAAGATTTATGGCCAGCAACTTCAAAATAGTTGTGGTACTGAAAACTGGATTGAAAATTATTTTTATTTCCCGTATTGCGTTAATGCATTAGAATGGATGTTAATAATTGTGTTAGTTTACGTTTAATAACCGTAATTAAATATTCATTATATTTGTATTCAATCTCCCTCATGAATGGCATATAAATGGACCGCGGCTTGATTAATTTTCACCTGATGAGGACAACGCCTTAGCGCTGAAACCAGTTGTACGTAAATAAAGAAAAGTGGAAGTATGAATTGAGTTCTTCATTCAATGGATATATTATATTTTACTGATGTTGTTTCTTAATATTTAATGTCCAATCTACGTCGGATATTTTTGGGTCCCTATTCGCGGAGATTTTCACTACAATTAATGTATTGTTTAATTTGTATTAACAGAGTTAATACAATTTTATTACACATACACCAGCTAATTTAGCCTATTATATCGCTATAGTTATATTTTAAATTTATTATGATGAAAGCGTGAAATCGAGACTCGGTAATCAGTTTTCATAAGAGAGACCATTTAAATAAATAAAAGCGTATATTGTGGCAAAAATGACGACAATAAGCATTATTATATCATTTAAGCATGTTTAATTATAAAATTTGGTGTTCCAGGTAAACGATCAAAGAAAATAGTTCATTTGAGTATTTCGGAGGAAGAAATTCCACTGAGCATTGCATACATAATAAAATATCTTCCATTGCACATTTACCCTTACCCATTGCCCACCTCCGAATGGAAAATGCTACTATGCCAGCTATTATCGTTTCCCTGCTTCTCTGATAGGTCCGCTCCGATAGCTGCTATTGAACGGTATTCTCTCGTGATCCCCTTGTTGCATCTCAAAGAATCGAAGGAGAGAGCGGATGAAAGCACTAAGGTCCTTTATGAAACAACATGAAAGAGCATAAAAAATAAACGGCACTCATTCACATCGACTGCGGTGTAAAAATCAAAGGGCATGCTCAAAATAGCGTCCCGATTTCCCGCTCGTTCAAAGCGCGCTGCTTTTTCTTTTACCCATACTCCTCCCGAAGTTCAATGCACAAAATAGTTGGAAGGATTTACACACTCTATTTGCACATCATGTGCATGGCCAAGTAAAAGAATCTGCACAATTCATATGATAAACAGAACGATACAGTCATTGTAGTGCAGATATTTTAATTGCCGCTATCATTTCAAATGAATTATATATATATATATATATATATAATTATATATATATATAATTATATATATATAATTATATATATATATATATATGAGTCTCACTTGAAGAAGGCCTCTGAGAGGGCCGAAAGCTTGAACAATTTACCGTGTGAGTGTTCTTTTAAATGTGTCCATTCTTTTCTATTTGTGTTATATTGTGTCAGCCCATATATATATATATATATATATATATATATATATATATATATATATATATATATATATATATATATATATATATATATATATATATATATATTATATTACTAGTAGAGATAAAAGCAGAACCGACAAACTTGGTTATTATTCAGGTATACATGCCACCGAGCAACCATACAGAGGAAGAGGTCGATAGGATATACGACCAGTTAGAGGACATAATCGCGTGTGTTCCTGCAGGGAAACATTTGGTAGTGATGGGGTATTGGAATGCGACGGTAGGCGAAGGAAGAGATGGTGATGAGGTGGGGAACTACGGTTTAGGCACGAGGAATGACCGTGGGGAGAAAGCAGTTAAGTTCTGCAGGAGACAGGGCTTAGTCATCACCAACACTTAATTTAGACACCACAAAAGACGGAGGTATACATAGAAAATGCCAGGCGACTCAGAAAGGTATCAGTGTTTAGTGGTAGCGAAATATTCGGATTACTTGTCATTCGATGAGAAACGAAAACCTCAAATGTAGAGCAGGCAATGTGACTGCCTGGCGCTTTACAAGAGCGTTTGAAAGGTCTATTACTGAAAAAATAAAGTAACTTTTCGTTTTAGAAATAAATCCGGCTTAACGTGATTGTTTTTCTAATATTACCTGGCTGAAATTTTTTCGGTGTATCACTTCATGGCATTTATAATGTCACTACGCTTTCGGACGGAAGAAACTTTTGCAATGGCAAATAGCATAATGCATAGATCAAAATTTGAATTTTCTCCCATTATATTACGTATCGTAGGGATGCTGTTTGCGTTGATTTTTCATTAATATGTCAAAAAAATATATACCTTAAATATGTGTTCCATTTTTCAAATCCATTCTCTCATTTTAATGCTGGCAAATTATTTTTGGTGTAAAATGCTCGTTGATACTAATGCGTATTTAGAAAATAATTTTAGGAATGCGTAAATTAAAAATACTTTTTTGTTTTGATTTTTTACGACGCTAGATTTAGGAATTTCTAGTTTAAAAAGAAATGTTTTCTAAGCCGTAGCCGGGTAAAGCCTGCCGTTAATTGATGTTCTATTTCTTGTTGGATAAGTTATGGAAGAACGGATTCTATGTGCCATTTTATCACCCGTTTTACTTTTATTTTATGTCACCATGTACAACAAATTTTGAGAACTAATCTTTTTCAAATTAAGTGAAATACCTAATGGCAGGATTCTAACAACTGTTAATTTGTATGTACCTATGAAACTTTTATGATTAAATACACGAAGTCACAATGATTTATATTTCCGGCGAGTTTTTTTTCATGAAATCATCTGCAAAAGCGAGATTATTCTTCCGTAATTTCTTTTATAACTCATTCAAAATGATTGTTCATCTCAATTCATTGCAATTATATGAGATTATTCGTATTGACTTGGGCGCAAATCTATCCTCCAATGGCAGAAAGGAGATTTTTTAGAGAATTTTTATACTGATTAGTTCATTGGGAGCGATATTTTTTACATTGAATGTGTTAATTTTTCGCATTTTTCCAATTCAGCCATCAAAAATGCAAACCAGTAATCTTTTCCGAGAATGTGTTTTCATGGTATTATAAAATATTTATAAGCATTAATCAATCAATTATTTATTTTTCAAGAATATAAACCATGCTATTATTAGCGTGTTTTACGCCCATAAGTAGGCGATTAAGAATCAATTGCACGGATGAATGGAGGGGAGAATGAAGTCATTGATTGTTCATTTCCTGTTTTTTTCATGCGACGGGCGACAGAACATTATGATTGATTTTTTACTATTGAATAAATTAAACATTAATATTTATGATGCGATATTTATGTTAAGAGCTTGAATATGAGAGAGGAACTAAGTAGGTTTAGCAATTATGATCGAAATTTAAAAGTGTTAAACAGAATTTAATCTACTATATTTCGAAATTAATTTTGTCCTGTTTTCATCTCATCGCCTCATTGTTCGGGCCGTCATCTCATTTGTATCGACATTTAATTTCTTCATTTTCACCAAGAGCGTCCGCCATTTCAAAAGCGGAGTGATACTAGACTGATGAATGATTTCGACCTCATTTAATCGTGATTACTCTGCGTGGAATGTTTACTGGAGGAAGGAATCGTTTCCGCTCCCCAGCGGAGAGTATATTCCTCCTATTCTCATAACAAATCCATCCAGTTCGGGCCATCGTCACACAATTTTTTAAGACCGCATTGGTTTTTAATCATTGCATCGCGAGTTATATTTCTTGGTAAAGAATGTATGGCCGCACATGGAAAACAAATCAGGACGCCCAAATAGTAGAGAAAACCCGAGAGTGGATAGTAAAAACGGTTAGTACCGTGGAATATATCGGTAAAATGTTGGGAATTTTCCTCCCAAACGTGGAATTTGAATTGACAAAGGTTTTTCCCAAGTCGAATTTAATATATCTTCCCATTCATGTGCTTACCACATAAACCCCTAAACTGAAATCCACTTTCATTCTCACAATACTTATCATTCACGACATGTTAAAATTTCGCTCGTCTTGCCGTCTCGCTATCTCTTGAAAGGGCGCCGGGAATAATGTCGCGCGTTGAGGAACCTTTTCGTATTTTCCCAATTGCAAACTGCTCACTCGCGTGAATGTTCTTCCTCTCATTTCGCCTCGGTGCATGTTTGTTCTGGGTCTACGTATTCATTAGTGTGTGTCAGTCTCTTTTAGTTGGAAATGACTTTTTGAATAAAAATTCTTTATTTTGCCAACCAGCTACCAGCAACTACTTCCTCAGGTTACGGGCGTCATTCCTATTTTTAATTATAACCAAGTCACTAGCAATAGACCTACCATGTCATATAAAGTTCACTTAATTACTGGTGTTTCAAGTGAGTAAGCGTTTCTTCCAACCGCTCAACAGTGATGCGAACTTTCCCTTTGTGGGAATTCATTTTCAGCAAAAGCAAAATCGACCAATCCGCAAGGCAGGTCATGTTTTTGCCTAAGACGAATTGACGACGTACGAAACTCGTACTCCCAACGACCCAGAATTTTGTGCGCATGAATTTTAAGTGAAACTAAGTTTCACTCTCGTGCAGAAACAACGCCAGGTTTTGCTTGAAATAGAATGTCTTTCTGTGAATCAATATCATTCCGATAAGTTATAACTATTGCAAAAAATATCGAAAATATCCACAGAAAATACCAATAAATAACAAACTAAATGCGAAACATGATTGAAAAATAACAAAGAGTTACGACTCATCAAGTCCATCAGCGGACGTACCTAATTTTTAAACTCTTCTCAAATCTTAAGACGTCCATTGGATTTATTTTAATTGCCGCGGACCGTTTTCACGGTGGATTTATTTTTAGTAAATATCTTTCGTCGCCGTTATGTAAAGATGTTTTCAAAGAATTTCTTGTAACTCCTTCGGTTAAGATGGAACGTTTAATGAGCCAATCCACCCTCATCCAACAAGCCCACACGAGGTCCTGCCGCAAGGGATATAATCGTATTACTAGTATATTACCATCGTACATCACCAGTAATTAGAATAATTAATGCATAATTACTCAGATATCATATTGTTTTCGGAAGATACGAATTGTAGCTCGTGATGCTTCTTATTGCTTGGGTGATTAATTTAACGAGGACTGGGGTTTTCCCTCGTATTCCGGCAAAGTTAGTTTAACTTATCTTCTCTTTGTAGTCTCGAATGGCATTTTGACACTTGTCTCAAACTATTCATTCTGTATCAGCAAGCAGAATCGTTTTCACTCATCTTATACTTATCTTTGATGTATTCTTCGCGGTCCAACGAGGCATCCAATATAGGCCCCCTCAATGATATAATACGAGGGTCATCCGGAAAGTAGTCCCGTTCGTGCCGCATGAAGTGCTGACGACGCGAGTAGCCGCTGGACGAGGTCAGATAGCTTCAGTGGCTTGTCTGCCTTCTCTGAGCCAAGTTGCGTGACGCTAGCATTGCCTGTGTTGTTTCTGTGATTGTTTACAATGTTTAAAAAAATTGAGAACGCCGCCAGTTGTGAAGTGAGGGCAGTGATTAAATTCCTCAATGCAAGAAACGTTCGCCCATGTGATATTCATCGCCAATTAAAGGAGGTGTATGGAGACAATGTAATGGACGAGTCGTCTGTTCGGCGGTGGTGTCGCAACTTCAACATGGGGAGGGGGAACACACACGACGATGAGCGTTCGGGCAGACCGTCTGTCATTACAGACCAACTGGTGAGCTCAGTTGACGAATTCGTGAGGAACGATCGGCGCGTCACAATTGATGACATCTGTGAGCATTTTCCCAATGTTTCTGGAACAATTGTTCATGAAATTGTTAAACACCATCTGCATTATGCAAAAATTTGTGCAAGATGGGTCCCTCGCGTATCTCAATGAGCTGGCGGCGAAGGACTATGCAGCAGGAATACAGAAACTTGTCACACGTTATGACAAATGCCTTAATTTGCTTGGAGATTATGTTGAGAAGTAGTTTAAAGTATCCTCTTTCAAATAAAATTTTTTATGTTTGTTAATATTTACTTTTGTGTCTTTATTTCACGAACGGGTACTACTTTCCGGATGACCCTCGTATGATGTGCAAATATACCTTATTATCTAAGCATTGACCTCGATCACTAGCCCTTAACTACTTTACGCATATAAGTTCAGCAGGAATATTAATGAGTCTATTTAGCAAGTGTAAGAAGCCATAAATAGCCATGTCCGGGTTCAATACTCGGCTGGAGAAACTGCCGTCGGCATTCGAGGGAATTAGAATATTTCGAATAAATAGGACACTTTATCAATGGAATATATAATTTAATCAATCAAAAATAAATTAAATGGAATTATTAAGCTATTTATTCTTGTTTTATAGCCGTGGTAGGCCAATGGGAAGTGAGATGGGCTACTGTCCGGGGGGGGGGGAGTGTCCGGGTGTGACTCCGAGTGACGCCCCTGGGAACCTTCCGCTTCATTCAAGTAAAAGGATTTTTCGTGCACTAGATCTTTCTGAAAATTCACACATGGCTCAAGGCAATGGGGTGGTCCCTTTATATTAACATGTCAACGTGTAGATCTCACACGCCGTCTAGTTTATGCATTGGCGGCAGAGTTCCATACACTCACCAATCAAAGTTATAGTACCCTTGGTGATTAATTAAATACTCACATTTGTCCAAGCTTGTTTCAACTTTGCCACCACAAAGTATCCAGCGATAGGCTTAATTTGGCTAAACAATTCGCCTTCCAAGTTGACTCAATTTAGTGTGATTCCACTGGAAATATTATAATCCAATGAATTCAATCGACTTCACAATTCGGTAGGAAGTCAACATCAGTGTGCATATAGGTTGTGAGTGCCGCATATTGTCCATCATATTCATCGCGATAAGGCCAAGGGTTGGGGTGTGTCGGGGTGAGAAAATCATCCCCTTCTCTCTAATCATTTTAATTTTCCTCTTTTCTCTTTACAGTTGCGCAACTTGGCAAACACCATCTACAAGGTGGGCTACTCGGTCTCCCTCGCCGCGCTGCTCTTATCTCTCGCCATATTTTTCCACTTCAAGTGAGTAAACAATCGGCACATGTTTTGATCCGCAAGTGGGATCCGAATCCGCTCGCCCCCCACGGAGCTCTCCTTCCCGCGGAAATTCGAATGCCTCGACTCCGGAGGGTTGCGGGCGCAACTGATTGTGTCGCGAGCCCCTCATTTAATTCTCTGCATCCCCCCAACCCCCCACAAAGCGATGAAGGAAACGTATGCAAAGCATGAAATATGTCACCATTCGGAAATGCACCGAAAACATACCATTGGTTGAAAATGTCAAACCAATGCTCTAAAAATCCTTTTAAAAAACAATTAAGTCGTTTACCGAATTGGCAGGAAAAATTTGGCATATTTATAATTTAATGTATTTAATATATTTGCAACTAATTCATTTATTATATTCAAAATATTGTTTGTATGTGATATGGACAGCATTTTGAGGTGATTTGGAAGTTTGTTTGTATGTAATGTGGAAGTGTCATTGCATGCAAGAATATTTTGTGTCCTATCTGTTTTTCTTGCGCGTGTATGCTTGTATGTTCATTGTAGGAGTGATCATTGATCAGACTTTACCGTTGTCATCATGACAATTGCCTAATTGCAACTAATTCTTAAATAATAATAATTATTATTATGCTAATCATTTCTTGTAGCCTTTGAAAAACTTTGACTTTATAAGATATTTCAATGGGCATGAACGATAATTTCGGTTACTCTGCCCTCCGGACGACTCCATTGGTCCGTGAGCCCCTTGGAATCACAATGAGTCACTTATGGCTTGTCTAAGTAAGGTTTCCCAGGGCCCGAACCACAACATACATGCCCGAGGTGGTACTCGAGCCTACGCACCTTGGATTAGCGGGCGAACACGTTGTCCCCGTAACTAACCCACCCGGCAAACCAAACATAGGCGTTCGTAAATAAAAATTGTCTTGATCCATATCTGGTGTTGGCCTGTCAATCTTACATTCATATAGTATTCCAATCAGGAGATTGGTTGACTTCGGCTCTCGATTCTTTTCCTCCATATTCCTAATGCCCTAACAATTTTTTAATGTTGAAAATTTATTTTTAACCGCATCCTATTGCGGTAGGTGAGATCATGTTGGTAAAATTTGAGAGATTAAGGGCAGAAAAGATAAATTTAAGATGTCAATTTTACCATGAACGATAAGGCATTAGAATAAAATGACGCTTGTTCGATCGCGATAGGAGGCAAAGTGGTTTTTGGGTCAAGGCTAGTCTGGTATGTAATCATATCCTGCCACGCACCTTAGTGGTTTCTAGTGGGGTACTAAATAAAACTACAAGCGTAAATATCTTTCTCAATTCCACTCCACTTGGTCTATGTCCTTATGCATTCCTCCTGGGACAGTTCACTGTTATTTTTCCTTCAAATACGCTTCAAACAAATCCATCGTAAGTCAAGGTCTGCAAAATATATTTGACCCTTCTTCTCTTTACCTCTCTCTTATCGTATTTTCCTCCTCCACTCTTCTTTATGCATACCCATTTATGATTCAGCAAATGATTCAATTTTATTACCAGTGTTCGACTTGATCTTCAGATTTTGATCGTTTACGCGGTGCCATTTTATTAAGCATTGGGTAAATGCAATACTTATTCACACGATTTTCCTATCAAGGTATAAGACATTCCGTGCATTTCACCAAGCAAATAATTTATCATTAACTTCTGTCAGTGTAAAATTATGCAATCTATTTTACATTTAATTACAGCCTCCGGTTTTGTAATGAAAGTGGAAAAGTGGAGGTCTCATCTTTATTTTTTCTCTTCTCAGATCCCTATCTTGCACCAGGATACAAATTCACAAGAATTTGTTCGTGTCCCTTGCACTCAACAACGCCCTTTGGCTCATATGGTACGAGGAAATCATTGACAACCCGGATCTACTCGCCGAAAATGGGGTAAGGTAGCAGTGCCTCGTTTGCTATCAACCGCTAACATCTAGAACATTTGTACACGGAACATTAATCGCTTTATCATCGGTATTAAGGAAAAGATATTCATTTTAAAATGCACATGTACACATGATTTATTCAATTTTATGTTGTTTTTATTTCTGCGTTTGAATACGCAAAGAGGTAATTGCACTTTGCACTGAGGTTAAGGTTGACAGGATTGAAAGAACAACATTGGAATTTGCAAGTGCCTATCGTAATAATACCCATAAATATGCAAGTGAAATATTAATTCGACATTTCCCATTTTTCCCAACTAAAAGGAGAATATGAACCATGGAAATTAATATTCGGAGTTCCCTCTTTGCATATCTTTGTGCCTTATTCTTGACAGGTAAGAAAATGGAAAGGTAACTATCCAAAAAAATTAAGCAGCTTGATCTCAGAGCCAAATTACTCGCATTGTGTTGCGCAGGGATTATTTTTTTAACTTCTTTGGTGATGCTTCGAATTTTTAAAGCGTATTTTTCTACCTTTTAAATGTTTATTCTACGAACAGAACGTTTCCATTAATGGAAATATATTTTTATGTTTTGGAATTCACGGGTTTTGAGTGAATGAAAGAAGAAAATTGCATTCAGTAAATGTCCCTTCCGCGCGCATTTTATTCGGGTAAAATATGTCATCCTTCCGTCAAAATCATGTGGGGTCAATTGATTGCTGAACCGGAATCGGGGTTCAGACACATGAATGAATTTTGACCTCCAGTACTCACCCGTGAAAAGAAACGCTCTGCCCAATCTCCCCTCGTCAGGGTCCTCCCTCCATTCCCGGCCGTGAACCTTCGTCCGTCTCTTTCAAGGTCTCTCGCCTCTATGTCCGCAATGCCTTCCGTCCAACCTTTGGCCCGCGGGACAAAGCGTCCGGGGCCGCCCCGGGGTCGAAAAGGATTCGCAACGAGCGGACCTTCCTGTAACGAGGGCCGACGACCACGGGACTCTATCCCAAATTTCGCTCTTTTCTGAGCGCGGGTCTCTGTGATGCTAATATTGAAAAAATGCAATGGCTGGATGAAAAAATAAAAGGGAAAAATAAAATGTATATCGGAGTAGTAACGAGTCAAGAGTTACGGGGGCGAAAGTTCAAACCAGTTGACATGCGGAGAAAAAAATCTTCCGCGTGCTAGCTTCCTGGGATGTAAGCGAAGGCTGGAGTACTAGTAAGGGGAGAGGTGTGGGGCGTCTTTTAGCAACCCTTGGTCTGTGATGACGCAGCTCAATTCTGCGTCACTCATCGCGTCACGATCGTGTGAACATGTTTAGGTTACCATCCGACTTCCAGATAAGTTTTCTTTTTTTAAGGTCTACACGTCTTCAACTCCCCATTCACCGCCGTCATCACTTAAAAAAATAGATTATGGGGTTATACATCATTCTGAAGACAGCTTTTTACTTCAAAGTGCGGATTAATGCGGCGTAAAAATTCGAAAATGCGCCTTCTAAATGCTAGTGCGGGCTCCATTTTTCCGCCATGTTCGTAAGCTGCTCACACGTGAAATAATTTGGGCTGAGATTTTTCTGCAGGTTCCCTGAACATTAAACCTAAATGCAAAACTTATTGCGTGCCAAGATTGTTTGTAAAATCGATTTCATAAGTGTTCATCGTCTGGAGTTATTTATTTGATTATGTTTTGCATCAGTTCTCCAAGTGAACCGCCAATTTTTTCGTCCGTTCGTAGTTCCTGGTTCTAATTACTTGCCTTTCTTAATTTAACAATTGGCTTGCCGCATTTTTTCCTCGTTCCATCTCTTCCTCGATTATACACATAAGTGACTATATTGGTGTAAATATTCTGGTTTGAGTGCCCATTACTTTAGCAAACCATTTTCATACGTGTGCCAATATGAGCTGTATCCTCTGATCTTTCATATCTGGTCATTTTTGGTAATATTCGCCAAGGAAAACGTATAGGTGAACAGCTTTTTAATTTTTTGTCGAAATTTCCTTGGTATAAATTGATAAAGAAGAGCTAATGGGCAAAACATTGAAAATTTAAATTAAAAATAAAATAAATTTAAATTAAATTGATTAAAATTAAATTAAAATAAATTGGTGCCATCTTTTCCCATTTAAAAATGGGTAAAAGATAGATTACTTACTTTGACAACGATCATGAGAGCAATATCCCACGCTTTAACTATATTCAGGGTGTATTTGGTATCCACTTTGGAGCATATGTAACGAAACTTTTGATTACCTGAGGGTACCAACCAGTCCTTTTAGCTTGATAATCCAAATACACTAGCCATAAAATAAATCCGAACCGTTGGCCGGTCTGCTTTGTGTGAATTTGTTTATTAATTCCAAAATTCATGCCTGAGGGTTTTGGGGTATTTTTAAAAATTTCAGGTGTTTACTTAATATATAAAAGAACGAGGGGGAGTTTCCTCCCATTTCGGTCCAATAGTGGAGCACTTCGTAAGCAGATTTGATAAAATCACTATTTTTCTGGGTGAAACACGGAAGCATGAATATTGGAATAATATTTTCATCGAGACTTGAAAACATCATTAGTCCATTTTAATAAATGTAAACAAATAATTATCAAATAATGTTTTAATGGGAACATGAAATAAATTGAGCAATATTGCGTTGAGGTAATGTAAAAATCTATTAGAATGTCATATTTTTCTGGAAAACTACCGAGGAGTTTTTCTGTGCTTCCGGAAACCATTTTTAGCATGAATCTGTATGCAGAATCATAGATACGTGTATCAATTGGCGGTTTTCGTCATCAAAACTTTTAATAAACTGTATCTCTTCCACTCGTCTTTAATAATATGCTATTTTAATTCCAGATTTGATGTCTTGGCCCAAGTGATCTTTAAGGCTATATCTTTAGTTAGGTTTTGCCCATTCAATCGAGTTTGCTATCCGTCAGATAATCATTGTAAGCTTATTTTATTTCACAGCATGATGACCAGCGATTCCTCCCAAATTAAGAGAGTTTCCATCGAGGATGTGTGTGACAGGAGAGCGATCTCTCTCTCTTCTTCTCTCCCGTCCCAGGCGGGCTGCCAGATCCTCCACGTGACGCTGCAGTATTCCATGGTGGCCTCGTACTTCTGGATGTTCTGCGAGGGCCTCTACCTACATACGCTGCTGGCCGTGGCGTTCGTGTCGGCCGAGGGCCGGGTCATCCTGGCCATCCTCTCCGCCGTCGGCTGGGTCCTCCCGGCCGTCCTCACCGCACTCTACGCCGGACTCCGAATAGCTGGCCCGGCCGATGAGACCGAACAGTAATTACTGCTTCCCAACCTACCATTAATTGAAATAATTCTCCCTGCCTGAAACCATATAACTTACTTAGTCAGTCTTTAAACCATCTCTTGTCTATGATCTATGATTTCGCTTTATTTATTGTTGTATTGTTAATACAGAAATTCCAGTTTCGCTTGCATCTGTATCATTTTAGACTAACAGGTTTAGTTGATCATGTCGTTGTATGCCGTTGTATGTTGTCGTGTGTCGTCGTGAGTATATATATATATATATATATATATATATATATATATATATATATATAAACATTTAAAAATAGCTCAAGTGGTTAGAATATCGGCCCGGCAAGTCGAAAGATCCGTGGTTCAAGTCCCGTTCAATGAAATATTTTTGCACGATTGCAATAATCTGCTCAATTCCGTCTTTCACACCCCTCCTATGTTTGTCTTTTATGTGTTCCTATCCCTTTTCCTTTTATCCATGACGATATGATTGAATATACATTGTACTCGTATGTCATATGTAGAGTTATCAAATAGGGTGGGAATCGTGATAGTGCGGTGGCTAACGTACAGACTTCCCACCAAGACCCACCCACCGAACCCGAGCAGCTCACAGGCTGGTGGGTCCCGGAGGCGACAGATATTTCTCAGCGGTATCCCGATCCGTACTTGAGGCGCTTTGTGGAGGACCCTTTGAGTGAGTACGACGTCCGTCGGATGGGACGTTTAACTGCGGACCCCTTGGCGCCTTTCTACAAGAGTAGGCTGATTCCGACGTCGGGTTTCTCTCCACCCTTCATCCTTTCCTATGCATCCCCAATGGTGGAAATGGCCTTAGCTGTCGGTTGCCTTCCCTAAAACTACTACTAAAAATAGGGATGCAGATAAACCAAAGTATTTAGATGCCTGACCTGGGGTCTCGAATCGAGCAAGTGAAAAATGGGGCCTTAAATCTAATAGTTACTGCAAGAAACTCGAAGAACCCATGTTCTTGTTTTTCTCGATCTATTTTTGGTCACTTTGATGTTTTTTTGTATTTTATTTAGTCCCTTCCACTTTCTTCCAAAGGTCTGAGACACTTCCTATTAATTCACTTGCCTTTTTGCAAACTTGTGCCAATCTTTTGCATCACAATTATACTTACATGGTTTTTATAAAAAGTATATTCATAGGTTTCGGAATAATGCATGTATTTCATATAATGCTACAATGGCTGGAAATCCTTCAAAGTACATCCCTTGAGCGTCGACACACTTTTACCCTTGCGGCTTTTCCACGACTTGGAAGGCTCCCTGGCAGGCGGATTCCGGAACGGAAGATCCTTAAGGGTACGAGTGCCAGCTCCTTTAACTGCCCTTAGGGTGGTGTCCTTTGAGGAAGGATTACACTTTTAGGAATAGAAAATAGTCTGCTGGTGCCAATTTTAGGACTGTAAGGGGGTTGGGGAATTGTCGCGATGCTGTCGCAGAAGGTCTTCGCAAGCAGACACCCGACTCTGCTCTCTTGGTCGTCCGTCCAAAGACCTTCGGGACGACGAATTTTGCGCAGATCTTTCGCATCGCCAAATGTTCATCCAATCGATATTAACTGGATATCTGCGATCATACGATCTCTTAACTGACGGTCTGAATGCAGCATTTCACTCGCACGTCAGGAAAACATTTTTCCGGTACTTTTTATACAACTTTTTACCCTCTGTTAGTCAATTGATTTTCTATTTCTTTAAGTAGGTTATTCCTTTTAAAAGTCTTTGTCAAACTTCATAAAACATTTACACGTTATTAGGATTATAATAAAAAGGTATTGATAGTAGTATGCCTCCAACGTCAAGGCATATGACGTATTTGTTATGTTGTGATCCAAAGTTAGGCTGTTGCCTGATTTATTTCCCGTTAGTTTTACAATTTATCCAATAAAACATTTGATATTTGCAGCGTAGTCGTAGCTTTATATCCCATTCAGGTGCTTTACGTGGAAGAAAAAGTTGTTAGCCTCAGAAGAGGATATTTCTCCTTGAAAACAATCGCGTCAAAGGAGAAGAATGAAATTGTCTCAGAGATTGGGACGAAGCAAGTGACTTTGACATATTTTCTTTTGAGTTCCATTGATAATAGGATTCCATTTATGAGACGGAGAAGTTTGGCTGCTGAAAAATAGTGGTAGTAATTTTATAAATACAGCTCAATATAACAGTTGAACAAAGAAAAGAGAACAAAGTGAGAAGAATCAGGTGAATTGCAAGCTGAATGACAGAGAAATGCTTACGCTTATAATTTATTTACATTTATGTGCATACATTTTCTTTTTAAATATCACCTTTATGATTTTTTCCTACACAATTTTACAGTGGTCGTAGAACGTGTCGTGTGTATAACGTGCTTGAGCATATATTTACGTAGTAATGATCGTTTGCGTATTTTTGATCGTCTTTGCAACTCACAGGTGAATGAATTTTGGTCATTTCGATATTATTCAAAACGCTCTCTTAAGAATAAGAAAAAATTCCCTTGAAAGATAGATGGTGCGTTTCAAAAGTAGCGCGATTAAATTTCCCGCGCAGCTCCTATTGGTCAATGTGTGATGAAACCACTTGGCGTAGTTGGAATTGATGCTATGATTTGCTTCAAAACCGGTCTCAGTCCTCTCCAAGCTGTAAAAACGGCAGGAAGTAAGTTATTGTAAACCTCTGCCCGCCGACCGTGTCACGATAACGACCAAAAGACCAACTGAGCGGAAATTTCAAGTGAACTTTTGCAACGTATTGAAAATGAACCTGATTATCTGGACAACGTCATCACTGGTGATGAAACTTGGGTTTTTGAATACGATTCAGGAACAAAATGCCAAAGCTCTGAGTGGCACGCCGACCAGTCCCCGAAGCCCAAAAAGGCAAGTATGAGCAAATTAAAATGAAAGCAATGCTCATTGTCTTTTTCGACAGTAAATGAGTGGTCCATAGGGAGTCTGTTCCTCAAGTACGGGCAGTTAACGCTGCCTACTACGTGGATGTGCTGAAAAGACTCCGAAAAATGGTCATCAGGACGAGAAAAGACATTTCCTTTGCCCGGCAACTCCATCACGACAACGCGCTATGAATCCGCGAGTTCCTGGCCAAACACCAGGTGTCAACGCTGCCCCATGCCACCTATAGTCCTGACGTCGCCCTAGCAAACTTCTTTTTATCTCCGGGCAGCCCTGAAAGGAACCCGTTTTTCGTCCATAGAGGAGATCCAATCAGCCGCGACTAAAGCCTTGCCAGAGGTCCCCGAAGATGCCTTCCAGGGTGCGTACCGGTTATGGCAGAGTCGCTGGAAAAAATAAGTAAAGGCCCAATAACAGAACTTTGAAGAATTTTAAATTTTTGTGCAAGTATTTTCAATAAATTACTTTAAAAAATAAAAGCATTACTTTCGGTACGCAAATTGTATATCAAAGCACGTCATTGGTTACCTAAAGCTCGTATTCATGGCATGCAGATTTTCCAACAGCGCAATGCTGTAACTAATGATCTCGGATTTCCCTCTGAGCAAGATTGCCTTTCTAAGTGATCTTCTGTTTTGCCAGTCTTTAGTTTAGAAGTCGAATACAAATGTCGAACATCAGTTGAAAGCTATTAAACTGCCTTAATGCTTGATGGTACTTTTTAGAAATACCAGCAATGTTTTATCCCGCGTATAAACTCCTAACTTCTGTCTCCCATTCATGACGCCTAAAATGCCTATTCTCAAACCTCTTCCCAGTATTTGTGTTTCTCCTTTCTCTCAAGCCTTAAAATCCCTCTTACTATTGATAATTCCACAGAACGCTTCTCCTTTCCTCTCAGAATTTCCTCCAACAAATTTATCTTTCACCTCATATCCCTTAAAAACTTCTCACTTGTCTTTGTCTCTGCTTACGTAACTTCTACCTTTCCACTTCGTAGCTAGGTCTCAAATGTGTCCAATCCACGCTGAACCTTGTGGTTGGAAAATGTCAAGGTAGATTGAAAACCCGAGATTTATCGTTGGATTTGCAATTCATTAGCCCCAAAAAAAACTCTAGGGAACAAAAGAGAAGTCGGAATTGGAGATTCTGGACTGGACAAGGCGTAGCCAAATTGGCTACATCGTGTATCAGACGTCAACTACTTACCTGGCATTCTGACTTACCAAGTAATTGGTAACTCTTTTTTCCTAGGACACCACCCACATTTCACTGTCGCAAAAAATTTGGCCGCTCCGAATCGCACTGCTCAAGTAAACGTCGTTGTGTGAAAGAAGATACTGCTATTGTCAAACAATCCTTTCCTTGGTATTTCCTCATTTGCAATCCGAGGCCGTGAGGTTTAACATAGGGTCAAGTTGCTGATGTTAGCTTGATTGCTGTCCCCATATTTAAGATTACAAGGTCACTACAATGCAATAGAATAAGCGCGCTAATATCATACGTCAGCCATTACTCTGTGCAACTTCTCTATAACGAAGAGAAAGTAAGAAAAATGCATCGTAAATCAAAATTTTTATTTTTAATTAACAGAATTTCAAAAAGTATTCCAAATATAAGATTAGATTTTAAACAATTTATTAAACTTCATTTTATAGATTATCGAATTGCACTTCAATATTCGGCCAGGAAATTCTATGCATAAATTTCAACTCTTTCGATCAGGCGGGACACGTGAGAAAAGATTCTTTCCCGCTAAGAACCAAAGCAAAGAGTTTTCACTACGTCCCATTTTCCGAAAACACTGTCGTGTGCCTATTATAAAATTCACATAATATATTAGTGACTAGAAAAACGTGACACATTAACCGAATCATTCTGTGGAAGAATTTTTCTCGGTAACGAAATTTTGTAATTAGACAAAGAATGTCATTGTTTTCGTGTTTTTCTCATTTTCTTCTATAACTGTATTAATTTCCATGATTCCACAGCCATGGTTGCAGTAATCTCTGACATCGTAACCCAAATTTCGATGTGCTCGATGAAATTACTCGATTTTTGTCTATTTTAGTCAAAAAATTGACTAATTCTCCCAAACAGTATCTGTTCATTGTGAGCGACGGTTGACGTAGTCTCCAATATTATAAAAAGGAACTCTCCACGTGGGTTCCTTCTTTTACCTGAAAACCTTTTTAACCAGGCGAACGTCTTCTCTCACTGAAGGTATATTTGTAGACTTCCACAAATTACAAACTGTAGTAATAATTTCAACAGTGAAAAATACGATACAAAAGTTAAGGCTTTTACCCTTAAAAAATTTACCAATAAAAAATTTTGGATGACCAGAAAAGGTCAATTCCTTGTTTATGAAAGATTTTTTCGAATTAATACAGAAGGAGGGACTTGGTATATTTTTTAATTTTTACGTAATATAACTGGGAACCACAAAACACTACTAGGGGCGGGAGCCATTTTAGGTGGAGGCGATCTACTACCCCTGGGGCAATTGATCCAAGGGGACGATCACGGTTGGGTAAAAAGTTAAGTGAGTGGAGAAGGAAGGAGAAAAAAGTAATTTCGGCGCTCATTGGTTTGCTCGGGCTGGAGTATTTTTTTTCCGAACCCTCTAGCACTGCTTTTCTCGGGGATTACCTCAGCGGTCCCTTTTGTCACTCGCAAAAAAACGGAATGAGGAAAGAAATTGTATCCCGGCAAATTTCCCTCAAACTAATTTCGTTCACCTCAAATATCTAGGATACGATTTTTTCCCCTTAATAGTTCTCCCGGTTGAAAATTTGGACTTTTTCCCTGTTGATGATATTTCCTAGACCTGAAGATTGAAGAGGGTCTCCAAAATACTTGCTTGTTAGATACCCTGGACCATTACGTTGAACCTACCGTTTCGGTTCCCCAGAAATCGGATCATCAATAAAATGTTGCATTGTAAATGATAATGATCATCCAAAATATTTGTGATTCAGTCTTTGATTTTTATGGCGCATTTCAAAATTTCCCAAAATTAAAAATGAGCGCTGTAGTGATATACGTAAGACACCGTAACACGTCCATAATATGGCCTAGATGGGTATGGCGTAGATAGAATGACATCAAGTGTAACCTATACGTATCGTTTGCATATTTCCTAATGGCATTTAAAATAATGTTTTTGAATATTTTGATATCATTTGTAAATTACGAAAATGCTTGAAATGTAAATGGGTTTACGAACAAAATGATTTTTTTCATTTTTCCTTCCAATCTCATGATTTTAATTCTTCAGTATTATATAAAAACCTTTAACGTAAAATTTTAGGGAACCGAACCAACACGACTCGTTGATAAAATTTGGAGAGTATAGTGACATTCCCTCTATGATATTAAACTTAAGACGCTCGTGCGATTGTTAGTATATAACAACTTTAGAAGCAACCATTTCAAAACCGAGAGGGATAGTTTTTTGAGAAGGAGAGCATAAAAACACTTAAAATCCGCATTCACGATTTATTCACCCAACCATGATAATTTGACGACGCTGCGCGGCAAAAAGACCACGGTCGAGTGAATCACTTGTAAGTGTGGAAATGCCGTGCTTTCGTCCTCCGAGCTCACGTTGCAGAAATGTAATATGATTAAAAGAGAATCACTTGGCTACATTGAGATAGCCTCAAGCGGGAGTGTACGGGTAGGGAATGTCGAATACACTTTTACGTTACTCAGCATCCGTCACTAGCTCATCTTAAATTCAAACATGCGAAAACATCGACTCTTGGAGTCGATGCGACCTGCCAGTCTAATATCTACCTATTCACGGAAATGGGTAGTGACACGGCTATCTGTCTTTCAATCAAATATTTTGATGCAATGACGTTTTTGGCATTGTTGCAATATCGGAAATAAATACACATATTTCTGAAATATTTCCCGGTACTTTTCGTACAGACCCTGTAGAATGTCTAATTTTAATGAAAATGCCTTTTCGTGCTCCCTTGCCCCCTGGCTGATTGGTGTTCACTCGGTAGTCAAAAATTCTCCGTATTGCATATCATAAATAACGCCCACGCGACCTAAGGACGTCAACACGTACTAAGTAATGGAGAAACCTCCACGGCTCAACCCTTTAGGGATACGAGAAAGTGAGAGAGGAGGAGAGACAAGGCTGACACACGAATTTCAAATTCAGATGAAAATATTCTCTCTTAAGTAATCCGCCAAGGGTACTTGAACTTTTACAAATAAACACCTACCTATTGTCATATATGCAGATGGGTTTGTGCCACGAAGAGATCCTCGATCACGCCAACTTTTAGGGCCAATCGGAACGTGTAATTTCTCAAACTCACTCATATTCATCATTATCATTCATGAATATTCAAAATTACTCTGAACCTTATTATATCTGATATGAGCCAGATGTATGGAAATGTTTTTAGGTCCATCCCAGGAAAAAGGGCCTTTAAAGAAATTCGCGAAATGTGGATCGTTTATTTCGTCCAAGGTCATTACAGTCAAGAGGTTTTTAATTGATGGGTGTTGAGTTAAACTGAAGGATTTTCTTCCTAATACATACCCCAAACGGGATCCCAGCTGTCTTTTTCCATTTATTCTCCGGTTCGTCGATCGTGCTGATAACATTCCGGAGCCGTTGTCTAATGACCCCGGAGGAGGGCTAAAATTGAATCCCATGCCGAGGTTCTTGGTCCGGATTTTTTTTCATTTTCACTCCTACGCCAAAAACGCGACACGCGGAAGTTCTCACGTTCCATCTCTCCCCTTTAATCATCATTGTCTGCCTTTCTCCTTTTTTCCCTTTCCCTTCGCCTCTCAGTCTTCCTCCCCATTCACTGGCCGATTGACCTTGGGAGTAAAAAGGGTAAGCTGGGCGAGAAACTCGGATTTAATTACCTCCCGTTTCCCATCCTCGGCGCGACAGGAGAGAGAGGCGGGGAGAAAAAATGCAGAGCGCCCGCCAAGCATGGGAAACTGGTGGCTGTCGGTGAAGTGAGGTCCCGAGCAAAAAGAGGGAAGTCCGTTCCCCAGCGCCTCCCGTTCCTTCCCGCCCTAAGCCCCTGTCCCTCTTCGCCCCTCCTCCTCCCCCGCCCTTCCCGGCTCATCCGGGATCACGTCGTCCTTCCAATGTCGGCCCCGGAAACAAACTGACACGCAAACCTCAGAATCGCCTTACTACCGACGAAGGTATGCTTCACATGATTTTGTTATGGTTTCATCATCCCGAGATCCCGGTGCGAATCCCGGTGGTGGCAGTGGAATTTTTCACGGATATCCCAATATTTGATGCCACGTGGAGAGAACTTAAGGTGAATCTCTCCGTTCGTTAAATTGTGGGCCCCTCGGTGCACTTTGTGAAAGGCACGCTAATGCCGACACCTGGTCCATTTATACCTTTCTCACTTTCCCATGATATCCCTTCAGCTCTACTTGAATGGCCACAAGCATCACTAATAGCACAAATGAATTCGGCTGTCTTTCACCCGCCTCAATATCTACTGCTGCTGGCTGACAAAGTTCATGAAATTCGAAATTTGATTTTGGTGAAACGCAGATTTTGGTGTTTTCATTATTCGTCTTTGGGGTGGGCGAGCTATCAAATAAAAATTATAATAATACTATACTCAATCAAATTTTAACTCACGAGAATAGAAATGTGTATTTTTGATTTCGAGGCGCATAACTCGGTTAAAGTGTCCGGAAGCGTGATGGATGATACGCCTCTTGGGTGTTGTCTTGTCATCATTGACGTATTTGTTGCAATTAGCCAACCTACTCACAGTAAAGGCAATATTATGTATTTATTCATTTTGTAGAGAAGACTGAGAGAGCAGGATTCTATGTCCGAAGCACTCACAATGACTATTCTTCGCACCCGAATTCAAACTTTTTCAAAGCGATACTTTATAAATTTGAAGAAGTTGGTGGAGTATAATATCCCGAAATGGTACGTGTACTCGCCGTATAGGTTACCTGAATAAAATGAAAGAGTAAGCATTGTCAAATTCCAAGAAACTGCGGTAGATGCCGCAACAGTAACTTTTAACGTAGTCATCCGCTAATAATAATAATAATAATAAACAATTTTTATTGCTCTGGGAGAAAAGTCCCTTGCAGCAAAATACATGTTACATGAGGTTTTGAAACCTATGGAGTGAAACAGGTTTACATAATGCATAGAAAAGGTAATTAAACAAGTCACAAAACATAATTTAACGTCAGTTGAACGAAACATATAGTACAATACATATATACAAATACAAAGAACAGAAGTTAAACATTTAGCCTGATAGAACAGTAATAAGGTCATTTTGGTAGTGCGGTAGACAGACATTCAAACATTTTATCGTTGAATTGGGATGTGTTCCTGGATAATTTTACTTTATTAGGCAAAGAGTTCCATAGTTTACAGGATGAAATACTGAATGACTTTTCATATATAGCCGTGCGGTATTTGGGAAGGTGGAATGTTTTTGTAATGCGGGTTGATCTCTTTGTCGTAAGTGAATTGAATATAAAATTTTCATATAAATATGAAGGGGTTTTAGAATTCAGAACTTTAAATAATTGTGAGGCCTTTTGAAGCATTCTCCTCTGTTCGAGTTTTAGCCAATTCAACATTTTATAGTAAGGAGTCTCCGCCGGCTAAGGAACTCGCTAACCATTCCTTGCCTCAAAAATCGAAGCATAATGATGGGGGGCCGGTCTGAGTCACTACGAGTTTTCACACGATTGACGTAATTTATGTCCGATGTATCCACTGGAACTCCTATTGCCAGGCCTATCTGATATGATGATAGCACTAAGTATTTCACCTTCTTTGATTGGAACCCCCTGGATCTCAACTACATTTCTCTAGGTTTCTAAAGAGAACTGAAGTGTCGTGATCTATAGTCTCGATTCCTAAAGCATATGCCTCGATTGCCAATATGAATTTCAATGCAACAATTTCATAGTGTGAAAATAATTCACCTTAACCGGGATTCGAACCCACAATGTCTGGCCGAGTACTTTAGCCAGTTAAACTTTCGAGGCGTTCTCTTAAGCCCTGACATTTTGGGGGCTGTAAAGGCATCGAGGGATCCGGGTTCGAATCCCTGTGAAGGCGAATTATTTTTAAACTCTGAAATTGTTGAATTGAAATTAACATAAGCGGATGACTCCGTTAAAAGTTACTATTACGGCATCTCCCGCAGTTTCTTGGGATGTCTCAAAGGTAAAAACAGCCTAGGTGTTTAGCAGCTTACTTTAACTTCGTGCACTGTGGCGCGCAGCACACGAATGCGAATGCCTGTGGAATTCTATGCACGGTGTTCCGTCAAATCTTGTTCCTTTAAAGCCCCCCAAAAAAAATCAGAGTTTAATTGGACGCCTCGATAGCTTAACTGGCTTAAGCACTCGGTCGGACATCAAGTGATCAGGGTTCGAATCCCAGTCAAGGCGAATGATTTTAACACTCTGAAATTGTCGCATTGAGTAAACCTCTGCGTTTCATTTACAGATATACGGGATGTGGAATGGCGTATAAGGTGCACAGAAAGATGCGGGCAAAGTAAAACAGCGTGAGCCACACTGATAACGGGGGTCATGATGATGACGACAGGATTTCTGAGCAAAGAACAAATACTCTGATGCGGAGCGTGGCTTTGTTTTATCTCGAAGCTTGGTCCGTGGGGGGGGGGGGATGAGCGTAGATTGGAGGATTAGGAGGAATGGGGACGAAGAGTTATGGATAAAATAAGCTGAGCGCACCGGAAAACCAAAGTAATGTTTTGCATGCAGGGGAGGGGGATTCTAAGAAGGCATAAAAATGAACGAGGGGAGTAGTTAAGGTGAGGTGGGGCTAGATTTTAGCAGATGATAAAAAGGAGAAATTCGCATAAGCGTGCGAAGGAAAAGCAAAGAATGGAAATTGAAAAAAAACGCGGGAGGCTGCAGAAAGTTAAAGGAGCAATAGGATGTTATATTGTGATGGGAAAAGGCATTTTGGTTGTTTGGAAGTGGTATAAAAGTTCGCATCGATGTACCAGGGTAACACAAAATTTCAAGGTCACACTGATTGGTATCCTACGTGTAATGGAACATTTTAAGCGCAAAATTTTCTCCTGAGGTAGTGGTTAATTTAATGTATATCTTCATTGTTTTCAATCATAACTTTCAAATCCTCGCGGTATTTTCTCTGTATCCAATCTGCATAAAATATTAATCCCAGAATAATGTCGTTACTTTAGGGATCCACAATTTTCAAATTACTAAGAGTAGCAATATAATGAATATTACGTCAGTGCATGAATTAATTACAAATCAGATAATCTTGTGCATCATCACTAACTATGAGTTATTAATAAAACATCGATTGCTAATGATAACTAATTATTACTGAAGCTACTCCCCTCACGTGTGCAACAAGTAGCCATACGGTGAATATAATAACAATGGAGTTATTGAGAGACATAAACAGTAAGATGGTAAATAAATGGAGCAAGTTAAATTTTAGCATGAAAAATGTGGTATATAACAAAATGAAACTGTAACTATGCGTGCATGTGCGCTGTTTAACTCGCGTTGACATAGCCCTAGAACACGTCTCTATACTTCCGCTTCTCAAAATACACTGGATGAATAAAACGACCTCAAACCTGCGAATTGCATGTTAAGGGGGAATTTTACTTCCACATGCCTCTAGTACTGCTACTGTAGGTGTTTTGTTAGTGGTCTACAAGCATGCGTGCATTAGTTAACAGCCTAACCTCGTACATTACAATGAACAGCTGTAATTGTAAGAAAATCATGTGCCCCGTTGCATAGGAATGTTTCTATTTCTACATGAACAGAAAAAAAGGAAGAAAGATTTTAATATGCATGGTAAGCGAGTATTTAAATGGAGATGAAATTCTCAGTGCGGTCCATCTGTTGTCGCCCGGGTCGTACGCCGAGTCCGCGGGTCATAACTCGCAGTCACTACAGCCATAAAGTTCAAAGCATAAGCGGACCGCGAGTGTGGGTACGTATTCGTAAGCATTCAAGGAAAAGCAGTGTAGGCAGGGCGCTAGCTAAATGGAGAATGCAAAATTGGGGGGACATTGGAGAGCTGACGCTATTTTTTTTACCTTCTTCCCTTCATCCCCCCTCACCCGTGAAAGCCCCGCAGTTTGATGATGAATTGAGAGCTTCGCGTTGTACTTTAAGGGCACTCGGACGTAACTCCTGTCCTTATGAACTGTGGGAATTGGCTTAATACGTGTCTGTTCGGTGGGCTTCAAGCCTCAAAACTTTTAAATTCTCCCTTCTGAAGAAATACATCCTACGCATGACCTCAGATACTAGTTAAATGGTTTTGCAAATCGGCCTTCTTCTTTATTTGTGTACATTTTATTTACAATTCTAGTGGAATTCTTATCGCCTGTCCCATTCAAGTTGTTCTTCAAAAACTTTAATTGTCAGCAATAACGCATTGAAAATTACTCGTTGTATCTATGAAAAAAAATTAGAATATTGACGTAAAATTATTTTTCCCGCTGTGATGTACATAATCTCGCCAGGAAGAAAATGGGCGTGCTTAATAGTCATTCTGAAACGAATTAAGTAATAATTTACTAGCTACCTAATTACAACCTCATTTGTTACATCCACCCCAACTAACTTTATAACATTTTCAACTCTGAAAATATGATTGTATAACATAATGCATCCTCCGTGGTCTGAGCGCGGGTGATTAGAATTTGGAAAAGCTTTTAAATTAATGCCTACATTAGTCAGTCAAATATATATATATATATATATATATATATATATATATATATATATATATATATATATATATATATACATTTAAAATAATTAACGTTATTCATATCTGGCATTTTCTGGATGAATACCCAAAAATATATCATTCCCTGGTTCAATAGAAGTCAATGTCTCTCAAGTATTTTATCATTTGATAATCCTTCATTCCAAATGCACGTGATTGCTAAACTTGTATGCTCTTGTCACTCAAAGATAAGAAAAAGTTTAAGGAAAGATTAATTCCATTATATATTATACTTCCTCTGTTCTACTGCTAAAATAATAGTTATGTTTTCTGGAGAAAATCAAAATTCCGAAGCAGCTTGTTTGCTTGACTTCAACGTCTGACGTGTTGATTAATTAAAAAATCTATGGGCCTGAGTGATGTCTTTTCATAATGTAGACGGCAATTAATGGAGGTACTTAGAATCCCTATGTCCTTCTCGTGAGCCCATACCATTTTGACCAGACGACTAATGGCCAAACGAAAAGTTTTGTCGGGTCTTGAATCCGTTTCCGAGGGTAGGTGTTGTCGTTTTCGGCTCAGATCCCATATATTGGGCTTTCTTTTCCTATTAACTATGGCATCAACTGGTGCATTACCTTATAACGTGAGTGCTAAAAACAAATTAAAATATGGGGACACAATTTTGTCTTTGCCTGAAGTTCGTTGGATAACCGAGTGTTTTTTTCTTTACGATACAATCAATCTGATAATTGTTGAAGTTACCAGAACAAATTCCATCGATTCCATGGCTGTTTAATGTATATTTAATTTTTAAAAATTACCGCAATTTATGGGATAAGTCAGACCACGAAGGAAGTCAAGCGGGTAAATTTATGTATCAGTTTTTAGAAGGTGACGGAGATACATCAATTGATGAACTATGAAGTTTGAAGGGATTGACAGGTGACGGATTAGACTGGAGGTTTAGCATAGAAGGTAGTTGGACTATTTTTTCCCGGATAGACAGACTGACGGGCGACGGTTTTTCTGCCTGAGCTTGGGGGAAAGGAGTATTCAGGAAAGGCGGGAGGCCGATGGCAGTTGGCTCTCAGCCTTTGCGAAGTGCGGATTGTTCGTTTGCGAAACCTCTATAGCATGGCCTCGTTACACTCCGTCATAAAACGGTTTTTGGAAAAGCGCTACGATATCACATTTTGCGTGAAACTGGGCAAAGCCGGGATAAAGACTCATAGCATTCTCAAGGCAGCTTATGATGATAACGCCATGGGTAGATCGGGTGTTATTGAGTGACGCAGGTTGTTCCGGGAGGGTAGAGAAAATGTTAAAGACGCCGAACGTTCAGGACGCCCTTCGACCTCAAAAAGAGACGTAAGTCTTGCAATATTTGAGGCGTTGTAGGATAGGGATCGCAGATGTATGTTCGCATGGTTTTTCATGAACTTGGAATTCTTAAAAGTGATGTACATCGACTTGTGACCGAAAGCATGGGCATAAGAAAAGTATGTGCATAGTTGATGCCTATTGCTAGTGCTCTCGGGTGAACAAAAGGAAACTCGCACGCGAATCTGTCAAGAGCTTCACACCCATCGAAGTGAGGGCTCAAATTTTTTAGATAATGCCCCACCAGCCTTACTCCTCTTCCCCCACCGCACATTAGTGCTGAAAGGACATCACACGACTCGGTGGAAGCGTTACAACGGGTCGTGACGAGGGAGCTTAGACGCATCCCGGGCGTTGCCTTCCAGAAGGCGTACGAGGAGAGGGAAACAGCAGCGATGTGTGGACACGCAAGGGTGCCACTTCGAAGACTTCTGAGTGAATGTATCAAATTCGGCAATAAATTATTAGTAATCGACTCAGTCCCACTACTTTTGGGACAGACCTTGTAAGCCAGTAGATTTAAAACCATTGTTAATCACAGGTAATGAATTTAATCTTATCCTTTGAGATTATCTCAATATATATTATTTGAGATGATCTCAATATCATCTGCTCAGCGGGAATGTTAAATGTTAAACCAATTTACTGGCTCAAAAATGTGCCGCCCATATATGTATTTTATAAAAACCTCAAATTTCGTGAGAAATCCACTTTTATTAACATTTATAATTCTATGTTGATAAAAATAAATGGTATTAATAGGTATCTTGCCTTAGCGTCACGATTCTTTTCAAAATATGCAAACTGAGAGTCATCATCATGGATGATTTTTTTTCATTCCCTTACCCTGTACCCTTCGTCTGACCTTGCTCTTTAGGGTAACATTTCCATTCAGCGTGTCATATCACGCCAACCAGTCCCAGAGAGCCTTCGTGGAGCGCCATTCGGGAAGCGCGCCAACGCATGAAATCGACTGAGTGCTTGGAAGTCGTCATAAAAAAAATACGGCGAGTAATGCGGAAATCTTTTCCTCATCGTCGTGCATCTATAAAAATTATAAAATGTGGCTTGACTTCGAACTGGCTTGGAATGCCGAAACAGAAGGAGAATACGTAATCCTCTTTGTCAGACGTCGATGCAAACGAATCTTTTGAATCTTTTTATTTTTCTAAAGGATACATACATGCATGCATAGCCAGGCCAAAAAAAGACTATCCCGTCCCTAAATCCTGATTAATAAACATCGCTAAATTTCTACTTTCCTCCCAAAGTAACGGGAGAAAAAGTTTGCGTTTTTTTCTTTCGAGTCCTGTGTTCCACCACCGGCGATTCAGTAAAAATATCCACGGGAGCGGAATGACTGCAAGTGAATATATTATATTTCTCTTCACCGCAGCTCAGGGCTTCTATCGTTCCGTCCCAATTTTTTCCACGGACTCGGAATATTCTCCTGAAAAAAAGAGAGATGGAGAAAGAGAAGCACCATCCACCGAAGGAGTCTTTTGTTCTTTTAACAATGGCCTTCTGGATTGCGCATTTGGGTGTGCGCTCTTTTAATGGGAGCACGGAGGGCGTCATTGCCTTTGTTATCCTTCTTCTCCACGCCCCTCTTTCATTCATTTGAGATCCCACGCGGTCTCGTCTGGAAATAATGGGGGAGGGCCAGAGAGAGGCGAGTTCTCTCGTTCGGCGATTCGAAATCGAACTGATGACTAATAATGCGAGTTATTATGAAGGATATACTTTGGCGCTTAACATTGCGAACGTTATAAAAATATTCCGTAGTATTTTAGATGTCTTCTAAATATTTTATGGCCGTTAAGTGCTCCGTGAATCCTTTCTCAGCCTGTGATAGGCGTCGAAATGTTGAAGATAGTGATACGAGTGATACTTGTTTTTGCACAACATCAATTTTTTCTAGCACAAAAACTGATTTGGGACGACCTTCGCGACTTTCGTCGCTGAGCAAACGACGGCCACGATTATTCCATTTAGACCATTGTTAGACCATTGTTTCCCAGTGGCAAAGAATGGGGCTTCATTGCCAAAAGTGGAAGTAAGTTGATCGATGCAATCCTGTCTCGATAATCCACGTCGAAAGTCGTAAAAAATCATCGCACAAAAGTGTTCACGAGTTCACTCTATTTTTTTGCTGAGACAAAATTTTCGAGTCACTGTAATGAACACAAGTTATGATCAAATGACAAAATATTCTGAAGAAAGTTAGCGTTAGAAGGGTCAAACTTTCAGATGGAAACGTCAGATGGCGCCTTGAGCACGTCGTGTTGTCAAGGCTATGATTATGTATAGCAACCGTCGTAGATGGGAGTAGGTTATATGAGCGAGGATGGGCTGGCACGTTGGACGGAATGGGGGGAAGAAGTATGCGGAATCAAAGAATACGTACCTCATTTTAATGCGGAATATCAGGTTGTTTTTTTGGAAAATATGACTTGGAGCGGTGGCAAATGTAAATAAATACCTAAATATATTAGTGTGAATTCGTTTATTAATTTGTGCTTTCATTCCAAGATTGATTATGTACATTGTAATTTTTCCTTATTACTTTAAGAACTTACCTACGTTACGTTAAGTACTTACGTAGAAGTACTTACTTACTTACTTAAAGGACTTTTTACTTACCTGCGTGAATTATGTTTTAGCCCACAAATATGCTCCTTGATCTTTTTCATCGGATCATTTGTTCTATTTCCAAAAATCTATATCCCGAACGGATTTTTACTGTTCAAAGTTGATTCCAATCGATCCATGGCATCTTTTTCTCGGATAGAGACTGTCCAAGGAAACTTTTCTCTGATGAAAAACAGCTTGAATGTTTAATATGTTAAGGTTTAAATAATATGTTCTTCGAAAAACAATTAGGGAGAGAACACGACGGGTTGGATGAAAATTTTCAACGACTGGTGATCAGATGTTTTCGATATTCGCTGAAACTAGTCTTGTGCTCGAAACAAATTTTACTTTGGAGGAATTCGTTTCTTTTAAAATGAAACTTGCGTGCCTTATGCGATGCCATTTCTTCAAGTTATGGCCTCCTTTAGGAGAATGGTTCAACATTTTTTCAGCCATCAACGCGTCCTAAAACCTAATCTGACTTTTACTTTCTTTGCGCACAGTCGTAATTGACATCCGCTTTCGCTAAAGGCTAAAAATAACCCGCTTTTGTGCTTTTGCCATATCCATATGGCGCGCTGTTTTTGCGAAACACTCCCGTCTGCCCATTAGTTTGAGTATTCAACACTCCGCATGTGACGATAGGTACATAATCCGGCCACTTCTCCTGAAAGACGGTTTTTAATATCATCCGGGCTCAAAGGCCTTTAAAATGGGAGACGTTTTTTCAGAGGAAATAAGGTTATTTGAATCACTTTCCCTTTCCTTTTTCCTAATTTGAACGGTCTGCCACGTTTCTATCTGAACACTTCGAGTGGCATTTTTCTCGTTTAATAAATTAACTTTAATTTCCGAGCGCCAGAGGAATAATTTTTGTGTCGAAAAATGGTTACTTTTTGAATTTCCTCGAAGGTATGTATTGCTATTTCGTATGAAGGCTTCCCATAAATTTGGAAATGCGAGTTCCTATCCACCATTGTTCCAAATAATGGGGGAAAAACTACCCCGTAAGATAAATTCCCGGACAACATATATATATAGAGTTTGCACGGTGCCGTTAAATATTAAAGTTTAGTTGCTGATGGATATAAATTTCCCTTCGGTCCTATAACTCAGACAAATTCACAAAAAAATTATTGTTCTTACCCACTGATATATTGCCGTGTTTGTTTTAGAGCGTCGGTACAAAAGGTTTCCTCTGTGTTCGGCCATTTAAAGGTCATGAAACCCTGTTCAATTATTTAATAGTGCCCTCTCTCCCTTCCTCTTGGCACAAGGGACTCTAGAACATGGAAAACGCCCATTCACGACCCCGCCCTCTCGTTGCCGTGACCATTTAAATACTCCCCAGCGAGTGCTTAAATTATTCCCATTATTTTGTGGGACACGGAACGGGGTGAAGCGGCGGCATTGTTGGATTTTCGGAGGGTAAGAGAATGGCGTGATGGAATCTATCTCGCAGGCAGCGAGAAGAGAGCAGCTTCTGTCCTCCGCTAATCCCTTTCCAAGGTAGAAGTTTGTAACTCCTTTTCATTCAAATACGGAGAGCGTAAGAATCTATGAAAGAGCTTTGTAAACGATTCGTAAAGTCGTATCATGGTCCATCAAAGGCTTTTAGGATGCCTACGGAGCGTGAAAAATAATTCATGTGAAGCTTTTAACTTTTTTTGAATAAGAGATTTTATATGAAACTCTGGTAATTTTCAACGGGTCTGACCATAAGAAAAGTAAGTAGGATCTCATTGATTTTCGGTGTCATGTGCATGTAGAGGATTTATTCTGACCGCTTATTCACATCAATTCCTAGAAATTCATTTATTTGTTTTATTTATTTATCGACTTAATTGGGTGTGGTGGAGACTTATAGTCACTTCTTCCCCCTAACCCCTACATTAAAGACATAACATTGAAGACAATTACATGCAACCAAGCCCTAGATGGAGGAAAATTCACCTAGGTGGGAATCGACCCCGCGACCTCGGGGTTGGTAGCTGCGAACGTTATCCCCCGCCGCCACCAGGGCAAACCAATCTAGGAAAATAATCTAAGCGAGGGCTGTAATAATGTTAGCAAAAATTCCCTTTCTCTCGAAGGAGATGTTCGCTCTTCATAAAGCAGATGTTGTTCCTGTTCAAATTATTTGCCATCGATCTATTCTCATTAATTTCGGACTGTGGCCAATCATCGTACTGTCATTCTCGATTTTTGGTGTCTGCCGGGAACTTCCGTCTTTATTTTTTATCGAGCTTTTCTGTCTCAGACTTTATTTACCGTTTCTGCCAATGCTTCTTACGTCGGTCGGCATCCTCTCGTTCGTCGCTTTTGTTTACCTGTTTAGGCAAAATCAAATGGCATTGTTAAGTATTGAGTGCGATTTTGGAGTCACTTTCCTCTCCGTCAGACGAATCCAGCAAGTTTTGTTGGGCCGTATCTACGAAAAATGGTGTTCTCCTTATACCACTCTGAATTTACTCTCCTCAATAATCTGTCTGATTCGCCAGAATGTGTCGTGAATCGATTCCATTGCTCCTATGTGGTTAGTCCTCTTCACGTCGGCAGTCCTCTCCATGTGCATGTTTTTTACAAAATTTGGGCATGAAACTTCGTGCGCAGTCCAACCAAGGATTACGATCATCCATTGAAAATGAAAACAAGTAGGTAGGAAAAAGGCAAAGCTAAACATTAAAATAGGAGGGCAAAAACTAGAGCAGGTAGAACAGTTTAAGTATCTTGAAAGTGTTTTGGACCAACACGGTCAAAGTAGTAGGGACTTAAGGAGAAGAATTGCGCTTGGCAAAGAGGCTTTCACAAGGAGGAGGGAGTTGATGACGGGGACGTTGAGTAAGGATGTTAAGAAAAGACTCGTAAAAACTTTGATATGGAGCGTAGCTATGTACGGAGCGGAAACGTGGTCATTGAAGCAGGAGGATAGACGTAGACTGGAGGCTTTTGAAATGTGGGTGTGGAGAAGAATGGAGAAGGTGAAATGGACAGAGAAGAAAACAAATGAGGAAGTACTTGGTATGGTGGGCGAAGAGAGAGGTTTGTTGGGTGAAATCCTACGGAGGCAGGACAAATGGATGAAGAGGGTATTGATGGGCAGTGGGATGTAATTAAGGGGAGAATGTTAGGCAAACGAGGAAAGGGAAGGAACAGGATAGGGATGTTGGACGGGATGAAGGGAGGAAGAAAGTACTCAGAGATGAGGAGGAACCTGATGTAGATTAGGTTGATGGATTTTGTTTTGTCAGGATTAATAAAATGTTTGTTTGTAGTTGTGTCCATCAGAAAAACTTACCTTAACCGGTATATTACCTTATAATAATAATAGTATATATATAGTAGTCAAGTGTTATAGTGCATCTAAAATGTACCCGTTTGTAGGCATTTATTGATACACCTAGTGGTAGATTTGCAATTTTTCTGACAGATTAAACTTTGAAATAATTTCGTTTTCATTCATATTTTCATTAACATAATTTAGTCATTAATTTATTTCCAAAAGTAAATTACTTAGGCATTTACATTTACTTCAAAATTGCTTTTTTGGAGAAACATACCTATAAGAAAGAAGCAGGAAAATGAAGATGAGATTTTCTGTCATTTTTTCCGTCTCAGTGATGGTCGCATGATTTAAGCATTGCAGAGGAAAACGGTTAATGGAGGGATAAGTTTCATTTTAAAAATATGACTTTTAAATGTTGTAAAGTGTTTACGATGATGTAATTTATGTCCCCTGGATTTCACCATAAACTAAGATACAAGTTCCTTCATTCACTTAAACAAAACTGCTGTCCAAATTAAGGTCCATAATCTGACTCTTAGCTCCAAAACTTTACTTGCACTTTTAACCCCATTTGCGTGGCATGGTGCCCTTCATACAGAATTCACAATCGACAAAGTTTCTGACGGCGCAAACCAAATTTTTTTTCCAAAGCTAAATTGAGTTTGGAAGAGCACTAGCATAAACAATGACCGGGTTACCACCCGAATGGCAATACGCCTTGCAAATGGCTTAAGGAATGGGATTTGAGTTATGAGGGTTAGCTGACGTTACGGGCCGATGAATTTAGAAAGACCCATTGGAGTCCAATTAACTCCCGGAACTCAGGAAATGAAATAATTATGACTGCTGTGATTCTATATGTGGATGAACTCTTTTGCAGATAATCTGCGTAATACCACACTAACCAACTCTAGGACATGAGGCATGTAATATTAAGGTGCTAGTCACACATGCATACATACGCACTGAAATTATATTTATGTATCAGTGCATACATATGCACTGATACATAAATAAGAATGTATTTTTGTACATTAATATTAACACAAATACAATCTCACACACATACATACAATGCATATCTATCCACATAATGAAACAATTGGTCTTTATGAGTTTATATTTGCATTTTTTTATTGATATAAACATTTAGGAGTCCTTAAATGTGTCGATTGATGATATAACGAGCACTTGAGTCTGTAAATGTTGGAGCCTATGTCATCCTGGTGGTGTAATCTGCAAATGAAGTGTATGGCCATAATGATTCCCTTAAGGCTACAAGCAAGTTCGGATGTTGTATAACTTTCTAGAAGACTTTATCTTGCCCGTTCTCGTCATGTCTTTCTTCATAAATAACCCTCCTAAATAGTGAAAATACTTTTTTGAGATGGTTTATCACAAAGTTTGCTTTTTACTCTCATTAAATATTCAATCACAAGAATAGAGCGAAAGAATGATAAGCCAAAAATATCCCAGAGACGTACAACCTGTCATTTGTGCTTGTTATTTTATGAGCCTCTAAAAAATATTCATTGCTACTTCAGTTATAAAATTACTTTTGTGTAATACTTCTCCGCACCACTACAAGTCACTAAACTAATATTATATTCCAATCCGTCATATTTTTCACGCGAGGCTTCATTCACTCTTTGTCTCACTAGATGAGAAATCCTGTTGAGATCTGTGACTTCACTAAGGGCTTGCCTTAAATGTGAGCAAACCGTTCACAATTAAAAACTCTTCGAGACTTAAGTTTAAAGTTAACGTAAAGTTAAGGTTCACGATTTAAAACTCTTCGCAAAGCACTCCTTTTCCTCCGAAAAGCCTTCAAGTGCATTTAATATTTCGGCCATTTCAAAATCTCCTCTGGCCACGAAGGTCCAACTTAGTCGTTTGAAATGACCCCCACCTTGGAGAGTTAACAATCAACCCTCCTACGAACATTGAATCTGGTTGTCTTGCGTATGTTAACTCCGCGTTCAGCGCGTCGACTGGGTGCTGACACGGAGTAAACCCACCTCCACATTCCCGCCTCTCCCCTTGCGCACGGCCAAAGCAAACGTTTGTTGACGGAACTCAACGCCAGCAAAGGTCCACCAAGTGAAATAGGCACACTGCCTCCCGGTGATATTATTCATATGATGGGATCTCCTCTTTCTGGAAGGAAATGTGCGATTTATCCTTGAATATATCGCCGAGAACGTTTACCACTTTAAGTGTCAAGCATTTTTCTTTATAAATTTTTTAGCCGGGGAGAGGTATTCTCAGAATATCTCCATGGAGAATATTGAAAGCGGACTAGAATGTTGCCATGAGCGTAATTATTTACCGTTCACCTAAGTTTTTCCTTTAAGTTGATAAATAAGATTATTTTTCGAAGAGTTTTCTTTCTGTTAATGTGGGGGGTGTTTTAATCATGCCACATGAGACAATGGTTAGATTATGATAATAATTCTTGTATAAAAACTTTATCCTCTACTTGGCAGCTGTTCACTGATCAATGTGATCATATAGATGTTAGTTTGCTGATTTAAATCAATTGCCTTTGACACAATTTCAATGATTGAGTTTTAATCATATTTCAATTTAACTACGGCGGCCAAAGCGCAGGTCAGCTGGAAACCATTTTGCAGCAGATTCTTCCTGGCTCATGCATAAAAGCAAATCATTTAATTTTTTAAGTAGATGGGTGCAAAATGCCCTATTTAAAGCACTACGTAACAATCGAAGAGCGGTTTAACCTTTTTAAGCTACAAGTGAGACGACTTTCATTATTTTTCCATGTTGGCTAGCAAGAAAATTAGCTCGAGTGATTTAAAAAGTTGTAAGGACTCTTCCATTTCCTATCGTTATGAGCTACCATTTAAGCGTATTCATTCGTACTTAAGAAGGATTCTCAGACAGGAAACTTAGGGGAATGTCTCTCGAGGAGACGGGAGAGTGCGATTTTTTCTCTGTTTAAAGCAAGAAATACTCATTATTCTCCTTGTACTTCACGCGGGAGTTATTAGATTTTATTTTAAAACATTCGCAAGAATTATAATGAGGTATCACTTCTTGTTAAGATGATTAAAGTTACATTAAGGAAATAACAACATTTTCGCAATAAATTTCCATAACTGAGCGATAATGGCAAGCATGTGAAGAAACAGAAGCATAACAATTTTTCATGGTGTAATTCTTGATAGTGTAATAAATGAATCTTGGATCGATAGTGTGGAAAAATGGACCATCTCTTTCAAATTCATATCAAACTATGAGGCTGTAGGTATGATTCTGTGCTAAATTCTAATTTCATTTATGTCGATAATTCACCTCGAAGGACAATGTTTGATCGATATGTTTAAACCCTTGGAAAATTGAAAAAGTTAACTTTCTTCCATTACGTTCATCTTTACCATGAGCTCAGTTTATCGCGAGCGTTTATCAAGTAATATCTCCAACTCCAGTAAGCATACGTATAGTGCCTGCACACTTGGCAGACAGTTGTGAAGTTGTATCCCCTATCTTCCCCGCTTCCCAGCACTCATTTTTCGCCGGAACGTGCAATCGGTTCGGGTAAAATCGATGGTTGAGTCGTATTCCCAATAATCCTTCTTTTATCGAGTAAAATCTGATCCCAAGTCTTTGCTGAGGGTTTGGGAATTCTGGGAATGTGCGGCGATGGTGCAGAAATATATTTACCCCGTCGTGTTTACGAGCCGGTGAACCGTGAGTTTGAATCGAACAGATTGCTTTTGAGTATTGAAAAAAAACAAGTTGTGGGAAGAACAATTATGAGTGGTGAAAAGTTGGCGAGCAAGAAGGGGCATAACCTCCCCGCACAACTGAGAATGGGCGAAATATTTGCATAGTGAATGCAGACGGTGATAGTATTGAACGAGTGGATTGTTCCGTGAAAGTTGGTAATAGAGAGTGAACTCCATAGGGAACGACAGCAGGAAGGCTGTTATTCCTGCGTCAAGTGAGTAAAAAAATGAACTGTTTTCTAAAACAGCTAATTTAACGTCTTAAAGCATATCCCTCATCACATAATCGTATGGAAATCTCTGGAGTATGTCAGCATGAGAGCAAATTTTACGTTAATTCGGTGGTAATGGTTTACTTCAGGAGTATTTGGTAAAAAATGGGAAGAGTTAAGGTAAGGGATGAGCGGTTTGTGATAATATTTGATCACGATTAACCGGTAATTGACAGTCAGAAAATAAAGTATGGTTTGCTGGTTAAAACGAATTGAGACATTTAATGAGAGTTTAATCATCAATAATATAATCCTAGCCTTCATGGATGATCAAAACTGTTGTCCAAAACCAATTTCCAAAATTAAATAGACTTGAAAAATACATATGGACATAATACCGGAATGCGCCTTCATTACAAAAACCGCTCAAGAGAGTATGGCAAGTTAGAATTGGCGGGTATAAATTTTTCCTCAGTGAAACATTGAAAATGAGCACCAGTGATGATTAACTATTTAATTTTCCATCATTTACTTCTCTTACAAACGCTGACTTGCGCGCATTTCTTATCGATAAAAAAGGCTTTAATTTCTTCATTGCGTGTCATATTGAGCGTTTATTTTAAAAATAACGACCTAAAATAGGTTTGCTTTTGCAGTTTTTCAATGTCAACAAAACATTATGAATAAAAAAAATGGCCTATGTGCTTTTCGGAGATAATTTCATAACAAAAATCATTTGACCCAAAAATTATCTACTACATTCGCGTTCGGTGGTGTAGTTATCGTAAAAAATGAATGCGTGCATTTTAATTAGATTATAATTTTTCTTCGGAAGGTGCGTGGATAATGATTTTCAATGTTATTCACATTAGAATCAAATAGTTTTGGTACAACTTTTTCAAGTCTACCTGTTTTCATAGAACAACGATTGGACTATAAATTAAATATAAATAAATGAATTGAGATGGAAGGTGAGACCCAAAATTATCTTAGATGAATAATGTTAAAGAAAGTAATACGACATGAGCTAATTGAAGTCTCAGGAACAGAAGTACATGCATGAAAATAATTTGTTGAAAGAGACGAAAGGAGAATGCAATGATATGGAAGTATGTGCGAAAGCAGCAATTATTTTTTCTTATTTTCGCAACCAAATTTAGGCTTACTTTTCACATGGACGACTCCCAGAGACTTCAAAACTGATACGCTTAAAACTATCTTGGAACCTTTAGAATTTTCAGTAATATGTATCTAATTCAAGTCCGTCAATTTGGGCCCTGGAAGTTAAGAAAATGTGCAAACTTTATCCGAAGTGGTATCAGCACCAAGCCAAATAAATATTTCGTACAATTTTGATACTGATCTTAGCGCAAACTTCACTCAGTCATGAAGCAATGCGGATGAAATGAATCCATTGGAATTCAAACATAATTATTCGTTTCAATTTAAAAATGTGGGCACTTTATCCTCATGTCCCATGGTGAAATGAGCTTTATTCATCAGAGCCTTTTGAATAAAGATTTTCTGAAATTGACGGATAGATCCTTATTACTTCCGGTGAAAATGTCTTAATGTGGCCACTGAACTGGCAAAACCATCGATTTGCTCTGTGTTACCATTCATCTAATCCAGAGATTTTCTCTTCCGAGGGATGAAGACATTTCCTTAATCCCTTATGAGATCCTTAGCAAATGGATGAATGTCTGCTGAGTGATCAAAGAAAATGCCAATTTAACTCCTTCAGCTCATCACATTGATAAATAGCAGGTTAATTAAGGCATAATTCGCATTTGAGATTCGTTTAAGCGTATAGTTTCCTTTCTGCGATTGAGGAAACGAAAGTTATCTGGAGTATACTATATTATGAATCGAGGGGAGGCTGAAGTAAGGGCATAAAACCCAATTGCTAAATGGCAATTGTAATATTAATAGAAATGAGCTCTTACGGCTAGTAATATATTATAAATGTGAAACTCCAATAGCCGTAAACAGTTTACCTTTCTAAACAAAGTAAAAATGAAATTAGTTTATTATATTAAATTATTATATTATAATTATTTATTATATATATATTATAATTGTTTATTATATTAAATTATTATATTAAATTCTTTTTTACCTTTTACCCCTTTTACCTACCTCATTATCCTTTTTTACCTTTTACCCCTTCTTGACTTGTGGCGCTAGCCAACTAACTTCATTTTTACTTTGTTTAGAAAGGCAATTGTAAGACAATATTTCACGGCTGAGCAAAAGTTCACTATTTAAAAATATTCATTTCAGACGTCAAGCACTTGACGTCTGCGGACATCAATGGATATATTTACTCTGAAGAAACATAGCTCTAGAGATATAAATTTTCTGTCTTTTCTGTGGTGTGCAATCATATTTTTATTGATTTCTTCACTCGCGAAATCTATTTATAGCAAACACTAAAAAAATTGGAAGTTGATGGAAAAATATTAATACTTACACACAATGAGCCATTGAATCCAGGTCTTCCTTATATTACGTGGTAAACCTTAAAACCTTATTCATTTTATATTTACCTCATTTTACAGGTTTTCTGAAAGTTCATACTTGATTAACCTTTATCAGCATAATTTTGTGCTTCGAAATCAATTAAATGATGTTGATTTTTAATACCGCAAATCGTGATAACATTATGTGACTCCTCAAAGTTTCAGACCAGTTTCTACGCTAAATCTCTGGCTCTCGCACCATACTCATCGTAGATTCACCATTACTATTCACTATACTATCCACAAAATTTAGCATTCTGGTTGTGTGTATGATCCCGATCCGAGCGTTGCATGCGAATGCAGTCCTAATGCTCCAATAATCTCGCGTGTCATCATTAATATGCAGCTTATGTCATATGTAAGTGTAGCACGCTCGAGAAGCTATTTGCACGTATTCAAATCGACCAGCCCGCAACTGAGTCAATCTGCTAGCAAGGAGTCGCGAGCGAAAGACGAGTCATATTAGTATGGCTATAGTATCACGGACAGAAATTATCTCCTCTCTCACAATCAACAATTTTCTCGCCTCTTCACCATATCCTGACGTTGCCAAGAGCTACTTCAGCGTTCCAATTTCACTCTAGATCTCTCTGCGCCACGTAGAATATTTTGTCTCTGCAGAGAGAATAAACTTTATATACAAGTGGATGATAAACACTGATCTGTTATGAAAGTGATGTACTCTGTGATGTACCTGGGAAAAATCTAGACTCTTGAGTACCCTGCAACCCACCGGTAGGGTGTGTGGCAGGGGGTGAATACACACAATACTAATTTTGACCCAAGTATGACCGCAAATCGTCGGACAGTGTTATTCTGGTCCCTTATCGTTCAAGGTCATTAAATTGTTGCGCAGCAACGAAACCTAGGTCGTAATAAAAGTACTCTACGTGGAAAATCAATGCGTCTTCCTTCACCAAAGAAAGAGTAGGTCGGGGATAAATGTAATTTTGCAAGGCAGGCATTTTGAACACGGTTCACGACGGTACGGGTAGATACTCTCCATCCACCGGATAAACTAATTAAAGAAGAACTATGCCGTATTCAAAAAAGTCGATCGCCACACAAATCTTTAAATACTCAATACGACAAAAATCAAGCGAGAGAGGATCGCCGAAAAAATAAATAAATAAGGAATAAATAAATGAAAAAATGACGTGTCACCATGTCTCCGTGCCACGACTTTGTGACTCCTGAACAAGCTAGTGGACTCCACGTTGGCTCTCTCCGCCAATAAACATTCCATCCGCGGTTCCCTTCCCTCCCATTCCGCCTCCCTCCCCACACGACCTTTAGCAAGCGTCGTAAGTCTTCCCTCGCCAACGTATCCTCGTGACTTTTTGCTCCACACGCCAATGCCTTCCCTCCACTTGAAGCCCATCGAGCGACCGTTCCCTCCCAATCCTGCAAAGAAGGAATATACGGACTAGATGAAGAATTGATGCACACAAAACAAGCAATTTCCAGCATTATGAGGTTTTAAAAAAATATTATCACGTCACTCTAAACTCCTTAATATATACTATTGCTCGACTAGGTAGACTATCGTGACTTTCATGGAAGGTTGAAAAATGGCGACGAAAACATCCATTCGCGTTCAAATCAAACAAGAAACTTTTGCCACAAACTTATGGCATTTTATTTTGATGTGGATCTCTGTAAATGGACTCCAACGAATTTTAATCGTACCGAAATATTCCGGAAGACTCCGATATTTACACAACAGAGTCGGGTTGAAAAGGCTTCTTATCCGTTTCATTGGCACTCGTAGTGGAGAGTATAAATATTTATCTCCAAAAATGTAAATATTCTCTCGATTTTAAACTTAATGTATTCGGTCTTTGATAAAAATTTCCTTATTTCCCGTATTCCTTGGGATATTTTACAATGAAAAAAACCCTTTTCATTTCGGCGTCACCATACGTTGTCAATATTGCCTTTGGTATTATGTGCATAGAGTCAATGCATTACGGAGGGCGTTTCCTTTCGGGACTATATATATATATACATATATATATATATATATATATATATATATATATATATATATATATATAGTCTCAACATACATGTAGTCATATGTGAATATATATAAATATATATGTACGGGATTCCTCAATGCAGTTGAATCTGAAGAATTTTAAAAAGCCTATAAAATTCCACGTATTTGGTTCAGTTAATCTTCATAGAATCTTCATAGAAAAGAGAATGTTGCTCGCCGATGGCTCTTTACAACTTTCGTTCCGAGACGAATCCCACATTTCGGTAACGGGCCAACTGCTCTCAATTATGCCCAACGGCGTTCACTCCGCCGCGAAGCAACCTCTCAGTCTAATACGCGCGAAACAAAACAAGGGCCGAGATGCGAAAGCCTTGTTCGTTTTTGAGCTCTGAAAAAACTCCGTAATCTGCTGGTGCTCCTCCCCGCGGCTGCTGCCTTCGTTTCCGCCCCTCATTTCGACCACCGATGCGAGCCGACCTTCAGACGCCGATAAATTGTTCGCTCATCCGAAAGGAATGCGCGTTTCATTATCCGGCATCGGTCGTGGTTCAGATTGTTTGTAGGAGGCCCCTGTCGATTGAGATGTTCAGCATGGGAAACGAAATTTAATGAAATGCAGCACCTGATGCTTCAAATTTTAAGAATCCTTATATGCTTGATTTCAAATTACTTTTGTTCCCGTTGATAGAGTATGATTAATAAATCCCTTCCTCTTGAGGATGGGAGGCGTTGTAGCCCTAGCTTTTAAGGCATTTAACTCTTTACCAAATTTACTCGTCTAACTAAATCGAGGATGTGAAATTTAGCGGAAACTGCAGGCGACATAGGGAAAGGAAGTTGCTCCACTGGTCTGAAGGCATGAGCTTCACGCGTCTTTGAACTTCTTACGAGGTGGACTCCATTGTCGCCTATCCAACTAAACCTTACACATATGTACATTTGTTTATAATCATTCCTTCATCACCTCCTCATAGCTGTAATATATTTTACGTCCTCAGAACTTGATTGGATAAATTCATGTGTACTAACGTATGTATATATATATATATATATATATATATATATATATATATATATATATATATATATATGATTTCGCTGAACACGGAAGTGTTGAATAAAAAACTTGGACAGTAATAAACAATATAAGAACACATAAAAAGAAGAACACTCACACGTCATTTCTTAATAATTTCGACGGAATTTAGCTCCGTCTTCCTCGGAAGAAACAGAAGTACTGACTTACTCAGTACTTCTCTATTGTTTTGCTGTCCAATTGTTTATTGCTGTACAAGTTTTATATATATATATATATATATATATATATATATATATATATATATATATATCCTTGTTTATAAGCTGATATTTAAATATTTCCCTTCTTCAACCCTTCCAACGCAGTTGCTGGATCAATGAGACCCGCTTCGTGTGGGTGCTTTCGGGTCCCGTCTGCGCGTCAATGATTGCCAACCTGGTTTTCCTGGTGAACATAGTGCGCCTGCTGCTGACCAAGCTGAAGGACCAGCCGCTGGGGATGGCTCAGGCGCCCTCGCCTCCGCCCGCCCGCTCCGGGAGGAGCCGCAAGAGGCGCGGGAAGGGCTGCGTCTCCTCCCGGAGAAGCCGCGACCCCGACTGTTACGACGACCGCGCCGATACCAACGGTGAGCCCCCCTCCCCCCAACACACTCACTCGCACTTCCCCAGGGGGGACGAAAAACACAGCATTTGTTTTGGAGATTCTTGGTTGTCTTCTTAAGCCGATTCTACATGAGGCCACTTCGGAGTTAGACAAACTGTCTATCGGTAAACTAGTGCTGTGTCTTGAAGAAGAGAAACGAAGTTTAACTGGGGCCGTAAAATCAGCGCACGATGGGTACCACGCGGTCTCACAGACGAAAGCAAACAAAACTCCTCTTATTCCGCCGATCTTGTGCCTTGAGATTTTTATTTTATTCCTCAACTCAAGGGACACCTCAAGGGTAATCATTACACCTCGAACTATGAGGTCGATGCAGTTGTTAAGTCCTCGGTAAGAGAGAAAAATAAAAGTTAACTCACGTTGACATAGCACTAGAACACGTCTCCATATTTTCCCTTCTCAAAACACACTAGATGATTGTAACGACCTCAAACCTGCGCATGCGTGTTGAGGGGGAATATTACTTCCTTTTGCCACGAGGAGTGCTTCTGAAGGTTGTTTCATTTGTGGTGTACAAGCATGTGTGCATTAGTTTTCAGCCTACCCTGGTACAGTCAAAACACGTCAACTACCTCGGTACCAAAGTGTTAAGATTCCTGAGTGAATATTGATTGAGAGTTATTATCTCGTTCTAGTGGAATGAGCCCTTTGCATCCGTTTGAATTGAGGCGTGAATTTCCCTCCCAACCTTTATTCCTTTTCTATTCAACATATATCAGGGTTCTACGCTAACACTTTAAAAATGTGATCTCAGACATGGAGCACTCCCTATTGACTTTCAAGAGCTAAGTTGAGAAAGACGTCATGGAATTTTGTTATCATATTTTGATTTCACACTAATGAAGGGAGGAAAATTTCGATGCATATGCCTACTCTTTCAAACACCGAAGACGAGTGAGGAAAACAGAAGGGAGACACACACATACACAAATCGGAAAATTGAAGGTTTGGGTAAAAAAGTAAATGAGCCGCCACTTTAGAAAATATAGTTTTTAAACCGTGAGCGCATTAAAATCTAGGATTGTATGAGGGCATTATTGCGTCTCTTCGAAGGGAAAGAGAGGGGGCGAAATTGCCCAAATTTTCTTACCGTGTACCTCCAGTTTTACGAAAGCCGGAGGTGGGTGAATGCGAGAGGGAATACGCTGACGAGGTCCTGGGAACACGACCGCAACGGATAAATACTCCGTGTGCAGTCATTCTCGACGCAGACGTGTAACGGATAAAGCTCTAGAGACTGAAGGCTGACTGCAGCTTTAGTTTCAATGACCTTGTATTGGAAGCATCGTGACCCCAGACAGAGTCTTCCTATGGCTGGTGCCGTTCAGGCGGACCCTGAGTTTTTACAATTTTTTTCTACCTTGTTCCCTGGGGACTGGGGACAAATGAACACTCTTTCCCTCGCTTTTCCAGTTTCTCATCCTGTTTTTCCTCCTGAAAACTTTCCCCTTAACTTTCCCTTCCACTCTGGTCGATCTAATTGGACCACTTCTACACAATGCGGTGGGATAAAAACTCGGGGAAAACCAAGACAAGTTTACGGAAATCCGGAAAAGTCGGAGGAATACATTTGAATACAATTAAGTTTTTTCAGTATTATTCTCATGAAAAAATATGAAAGGTTTACGATTCCAAATTGGTTCCTTGGAAATAGAGTGAGGCAAAGTTGCGCCAGTAACTTCTTGCTTTTGAATCTCGCTATAGAGTGATGCTTCGAACTATTCGGTAATCCACTGACTCGGAATGTCAAGGCGGGTGGAATTGGCAGTTTCAAATGAGACGCACTTATGTGGATCCCATTAGAACTGCCCATTGGAACTTCTCAAAAGTCTAGGAAAAAATGTTGTGTCGCATTGGTAATTTCATACCTCACTCGGTCTTCTCTACGTCCATTTCAACTGTTTGCTGCTCTGAGCTGAGGGTTTTTCGCGTAGTTTCATTTTTAAAATGTCTTTTAAAATATTACTTTAAAAAGTTGATATGACATATTAGTTAATAATCAGGTTACCTTTTCGGAAGTAGTCTCTATAGATAAATTAAATAGTTTGATTATTACATCTAACTATCGGTATTCGAAATAAATAACTTTCTGATTCCTCGTGAGTTTACATTATACTATATACGAGTATCTATACATACACACACATATATATATATATATATATATCTATAATAGTATTATTATATATAATATATGTATAATATCATATTATATACATGCACGGTTCAAACGCAAACAAATCAAATCAAATAGCAAGGTAAATGGAAAATGTATACCCTTAAGGATATCAATTATTTTGGTTTTATGTTTGCAATTGAATCTGGTATTAATTGTTGCTCAGAGTCAAAAAGCATTCCTCACTATACGATACCATGTTGATAGTTAAAGGTTAAAATATTTCTAATGCTATTTTTAATATTAATAAGTTTTATTTTTCGCGTGCGCATTATGTTTTAGCTTACGCTGTTTTCAAGCATAAAACCAGACTAAATTGTAAGTACTTATCAAAGTATATCACAATTAATTAAAGCCTTTGTTTTTCTCGTCAATCTGGCAATACGTTACATTATCACTGTTTTTTATTTACTCTCTGAAACGGAGAAAATGAGAGCTCTCGATGTGAGAAAATGCCTTCCAGATAATTCTCAAGTCTTCTTAGTCTCCCTCGACAACTTTCTTTGGTGATAATAATCTTCTAAAACTCTTGCTCCCGCCCATTAGAGCTTCTTTTGAGAGCTTTTCCGTGAAAAATATTGCTTCCCCTGCACGAAAATAATAAACATTGTTCGTCTATCTAAAGGCATGATACATTTCTGTAGTGCAGCAAACATGAGAGACCTATGAACGTGATCACAGCAGTTGGCAGGTGGTGTAAAATAAAGTAGGAAAAATACGCGAAGGCGGGGCGTGAATAAAATTTTCGCCCGAGTAGGAGTGAAAAATGGAATAATATGAGTTATTCCCTGGGTTTGTGCGTAAAATTCAGCTAGGAAAATAAGGTTGGAATAGAATTTGTATTTTTCGTGATGCACCCTGTCGCCAGAATTTACGTTTTTTCCTTCATAGTCAAGCCGTTGGGCGTACCATGCATTGCAATGCATGTCAGCGCAAACCAAGGTATGGCCATACTGCTGTAGCTGGTTTATTCATGAATTTCATGTAGTTGTTTCTATTTTCTTCCAAAGTTGCACACACTTCCTACGCATCCACTTGCCTTTTTGTGAACTGGTGTGACTCTTGTGGATCTCAATTGTACTTACATGGTTTCCATTAAAAATAGTATTGAAAAGTTTCGGATTTATTTAAGATATTACGGAATTCCTCAAAATTCTTCAAAATACTTATCTTGAGTGTCAACACATTTTCATTTTCGCCAGCGGCTTTTCCACAACTCGAAAGGACCGTGGTAGGCGAATTCCGGGAGGTCCTTAAGAGTAGGTCTGCCAGCTTCTTTGACGGCACTTGGGGTCCCACGGTGGTGTCCCTCGATGTAGAATTTCACTTTGGGAATAGGAAAATTCTGGTTCCAAGTCGGGATTGTGAGGGGGTTGGAGAATCGTCGCGATGTCGTTGAAGAAGATCTTCGGAAGCATACACTCGACTATTCTCTTGTTCATCTCTTCGAAGACCTTTGGGACGAGTTTAGCGCAGATCTTTCTAATCGCCGAGTTTTCAGTGATAATGGCGTGCGCTGTCACCTTATCAATGCCAATATCTGCAACCATGCGTACACTTAACCCACGCTCTGAATTCAGCACCTAAAGCTCACTTTTCATATTGTCGTCGGATCTTGACATCGACGGCCGTCCAGTGCGGGGCTCGTCCTCCACTCTCTCTCTCGGCCATCTTTAATGATCTTGTGCCACTTAAAAACTGCAATTTGTGGCATGGTTTTATCCTTAAACACTTGGGAAATCATTTCCTAAGTCTCCGTACCTGATTTTCCCAGTCCAACAAAAAATTTGATAGCGTACCACTGTTCAATCGTCCGGTGCATTTAGTGCTTGCACCGAATCAATCGACATGGGTCCACTAAAAGCACGATCTAGCCTGAATGATTGCTCGCTGGCTTTTTTGGGGGATAATCTCTCAAGAGCAAAATGTTTAATAGTTTCAAATTTAATCAGTTAATGCGGATTCCACCGAACGCACAAAGCCCTATTTCTTTTTCTTTTGAACACTCTTTACAAATTGAAAATATATTTTCAATGAAATATTTTTGGCAATTCATGAATGCGTTTCTTTTGACAATAATATTTTGTGTTTATGCTCAAAGCACCACTAATTGTCAGCAAACACACGACTGGTGTAAGGAAATATTGGGAAACCTCCGTGTTTAATATGCTAAATAATTATGATTTTAAGGCAAATTGATTTCGACGAGATTATGTTAATATGGAAATTCAAAGCCTGTTAATCAATTGAAATTCCTACAACATACCGCATGAAGTTTTAAACGTAATGCAACGCCATATAAAGCCAAACTCAGGGGAGAATCAATTGGCTAGTTGAAATAATAATGTTATTATTTTATAATATTACCTTTGTTTTTTTCTGTTTAATTGCGGTAATTTTGAAGCATTTTTTTTTTAATTTGGTGATTAGTACTGATTTATCATCCGTAAAGTCGAGGAAATGTATTCGTAGATTCCATTGGTAGAAATATTTCGGTAGCGTTAAGGGGCGCGTGAAAATAAATTATTCTTTGCTACCGAAGTAGAGAAATTTCGTGACACATCACCAAACTTCAAGTTAAATATCCAAATGAAGCATGTCCTATGAAACTCATATCGGAGACTTGCAAAAGACGGAGTGAAATAATTTATTCCGGCATTTTTTAATGACCTAGCATCTCACTCCTGCGCTCCAAAAGCAAAATAAGGGGGTAATTAAGGAAGATTTGAGACTGTCGTGAAATATATACTTTTTGAAGACCCCGCACGTAAATACGTACTTAGCAAAAGGCGAGGGAAACGAGTATAACGCCGGGAGGATAAATAGCACGCGGAGTGTTTGTGATGGTGGTGTCATACTCAGGGGCGAGCGAGCGGGTTTTTGAGAGAGCCCATTACGGAGAGGCCGTACGCTTACCCTTCGTCCGAGTTAAGGGCCCGGAATGAGATTCTCGGAGTGCCACGGAAGTAAATCCAATCAATTCGCCACTTTCCATCTCCCCCCCCCCTACCTCGGTGGCGTTCATTTAATATTGGGAAATAGCACCGGCTATGCATTCAGACTCGTGTCTACTGTTTTTACATTGATCAATACCGCCTATGAATATCAAGTGTAATAGAGTGAGAAATTTAGAGACCGCCAAGAGAAATAGTTTTCCTTTAAATTCATGTATATTTTGGATATTTAATGAATCAATCGAATTTAAACCATAATTAAAATTAAACGAATAGAATCAGGGTTCTTTTTTGGTGTTCTTACATAATTAAAACAAAACACTCATTGATGTATTTCATGAAGAATGAAACCATTTTTTTTAATTAAAGTCGAATTAAACAAGTTTCCATTTCTGGTATTCACAATTTAAAACATTTCCAAGAAATCCAATTTAATGGATTGGCTCACTCTACCTTTTATTCTCCCCATTTTCATCCGCTTTTTTCCACCTCTCACCTCCCATTATTCTGTGGGGAGATGATGATCTTCCCACAGAATAATGAGAGGTAAGTAAAGGTAAGATTATAACTGCCTTTAATATATAATAGCAATAATAGCATTTATATGACCTTCAGCTTATAACAGAGAACTGTGGTAAATCCTTTGATCGTTTGATTGACTGATACGTATTCAATACACTAATTATTCTTCCACCTAATATTTTTTCAGAGTATTTTATCTGACCCCAAGCAATTCTTGCACCATTCATCTATAGTGTTGTTGCCTCTTCGGATGCAATGACTTATATTAATGATATTTTGATGCTGAACATTTTCGCAAACAAAACTTCGCATTTCCGGAAACATTCATACATTTTTTCAAACATACTAGTCGAAATCGTAAATTGGTATTTAAAATAGCACTCAATATTTCATTCTCGTTTCTCCAACGTCTTATAACAAGTTGTAACATAATAACTTCTTCGTAATATTTTATTTAAAATAAGATTGATAAGACTAAGACTTGATGGAATATTTTGAATTCTGGGGAAATTAAAATGTAAAAAAAAACTGATATAGCTCCCCATCAATTTCCCTCCATTTATTGAGAATCAGTTGGTAAACACAATTGCTAGACTTTCCATTTGAAATTTTTGAGGCTCAAGTTTGAGAAATACGGAAAGAGTAGTGCATATAATCAAATGTGGACATTTTTAAGAGCCACTCGGTAATTTTGGATTATTATGTGATTTTAGTAAAAATTGATTCGAGGCCTCGACGCAAGAGTAACGTGGATACTTTGCATTCTTTACGGCGTTTTGGGAAAACTTGCGGGAAAATTTTGCTTGTCTTTACAAAGTTTACAACAAAAGTGAAATGAAACCATGTTTTTGGTTTCATTTCATGTTTAGCTCCGTGTAAGGAATGACCTTCAGCAAAAGGTGAAACGCCGGTCATGGAAGACAAATATAAAAAACGCCGCACCTCGATAAAAAATTCGGGCGTTGGAAGTCCAGCTGAAGAACTATTTGACCACCCTCCAGCAATATGAATAATTTAAGAAAATATATACCAAACATCAAAAATAATTGAAATGTGTTCAGAAAAACCGGTTTCGTTTTCTGTTTGGTTTTTTAACTTTGATTTCAGATATGTTTAAATGACCTCAAATGTATATTGTTTGTTTTTATGTAAGTTGAAATGCATTTAATGGCCTGGAATAAATCCAACTTGTAATATTGGTAAAAATAATTACCAAATAATTCCGGTATGTATTAAATAGGGAGTAAGTAGGTCATGAAAATAGGTAGATTGTCACCATTAGAACCGAGAATGACATTTCAAATCAATAGTTTCACGCCGGTGAAAATATTAGACACCTTGAAGAAAATCTTTTGAAACGATTCTCATAATTTTATTCGTACTGAATAAAAGAAAGAGTGTTTTCAGATGCGCAATGGCGGAGGAGTTTTTCATTCAACCATCAATTTATTCAAAAAAAATCAAAGCATACCCCGAAGGGGAAAATGCGAGTGGTGTGCAGTCCTTGGTGTAGTTCCTCCCAGCAATGCGCGAGGAAGAGTCGCCGCGGGAATTTATTCCAATCTGCGCACTTTCTCTCCCGCGAATCGAGGCGCACGCCGATCCAATCTCTCATCTCGCACCCGAACGCAAAATGGGTTAGTATTCTTTTAAAGGGAGAACCGACAGAGGATTCTATTTATTTATGCCGTCGAGGGGTTTCTTTTTGCCTTAATTCGCTTCAGAGAGCTCTTTTCCCCCTTCGCTACCCTCCATTCATTTTTCAAACTCTTCTCCGCATTTTTTTAATGGGTCTCTTGAGATATCGGAGATACCGTTTGGGGAGGGGATGCCTTTGAAGAAAAACGACGGTCCTGACAAGGGAGAAAGGCTCTTGTCCTCCGTCCCTTAGGAATACATCCCTCGGTCACATAATCGTCCCCTTACCCTCCCTCGACCCCTCAAGTCCTCGTCAGTAATCCAGTCAGGCGCATCTTTTGATCGCCCATTAGAATAACATGCCTAAACATATAACCCCTCCTTTTCCTCCCTTGGCACAGGTATCTTGAAACATTTTTGTGACTTATACAGACCTTTTTTAGCGTAACCATATTTTTGTGAGTAATGTAGCTAATGGTCCGCTGATGCTGTTATTTTTTGCCAGCCTTGAGTTAAGTTATGAAATAGTTTACAAATCTTACAAAAACTGCAGTAAAATTTTCCGCAAGCCTTTTTGATTCACATTCTCTATCATGCCCAAAAATTATATTCGTAATTCATATACCGACTTTAGATGTTTGAAAACTGCGTAGATTCCACGTGAATACGCACCATTTTTTGGTCATTTCAGCGTACCTCGGTCAGCGGCTAAAACAAAGGTTAACTTTTAGAAAATAATTGATTGTTATGCGAGGCGCTAAACAGAACATAAGTAAGAGAGTTGGTTTTGCTTGGGTGTCTCTTTATGGAGGAGGCTGAGTGGAGATTAGAAACCATCGGGTTGTGTTGCTTGCATTTGGACATCTTTAGAGTCTCGGATTTGGCAGGATAGAGTTCAAAGCTAGGGATTACTGAGAATAAAAGGAATGCATGTATAAGGGAGACGATGAAGGATAAGAAGGAGCAGTGGATTGACCTGTGTATCTAAATAGATGGTGCTTGATGTAAGAAGCGACTGAGGTAGTTCTATAAGGAGAGGGATCAATAATGTTTAAACTAGATCGGGAACCAGATTTGTATATTTGACTAATTGAAGAGGTCAACTCGAGGTCAGGTATAGATGGAGAAATGACTAGAGAGGGTCAGCCACGAAGCTGAACGACCTATGATGATGATTCTCGTATGGTGCGGTAAGACCTTACCCGTGGAAATAAGTACCTTAAAAAAAGTATTTACTGCAGCCATCGAGGAAAATCAAAATAAAATTAGTATTTAGAGTTATTATTATTATTAGGTAATCTACCGGTTAAGGTAGGTTTTTGGATGGACAAAATTACTAATTCAACAATTTGTGACCCCCAGGCAAAACACAACACCCTACTCTACATCAGGTCCCTCTTCAGCTCTGAGTACTTTCTTCCTCCCTTCATCCCGTCCAGCATCGTATTTTAAATACAGAAAGTGGATATTTCTAATGGTATTATGGAAATTTTATCTTTTCTTTTGGACAATGACATCGAGTAACAATTGGCTATCAAGTTATATACGCATAATTTACAAGGGCAAACGTTTTCCTCAAAAATTTAAAATTTTTTAAGCTGACCAACGTGGCTAATGTTTTAAAGTATCACATTATTATCAAGTATTTTACACTTTGCAACCTTAGCATATAATTCCATAAAACTGCCTTTACTTTTGAAGTATTAAATTCATAATTATCAGATATATTTTTTCTATATCGTCTTTGCGTCCTCTTGAAAAAATGAACTTATATCAAAGAAACGTTTTGCCTTGGACGTCGCTTCGCAAAGATTGGAAAATTGGACGCTAAGTATGATTAAATCTTGAAATATTTAAAGAGATAAAAGCCTCGACTAGTACTGTTGAATGAAAAAGCTTACTTTGGAGACTTTTGTAAGATGTTAAATGCTACAAGGAAAAATAGTGTGGAGAAATGAGAATTTAATTGAACATATACTAAAATTGACCTAAGGAAACGAAGAAAAATCAATAAGCAGATTTGGCATAAATGGAAAGATATTTAATAAAAGGGAAAGAAAAATCCCATTACTCTCTCCATCTCCTTTTATGGGGCATTGAAAATTGTGCCTACAGCTTGTTGCCATTGAATTACAATCTCAATGGAGCACTAGTCCCTGAAAACTGCCTAATGTTTGACTCTGGTCTATGACTATGCTAAAGAATATGAAATCAAATTAGTATTATTTATGTCCTCGGGTGTTTTCAGAAACCTCCAGGAAATTTCGTCGGCACTTTTCACAGTAATAACCACGCTATTCTACCCATAAATCTGGCATAATTATTTTTTGAAAGACAAATTTAATAATTAACGTAGCTCTTATTTCTTCGTTGCTCTCTAATTTTCCTTTATAAATAATTTATAAAAAAATGGAATCTTTACGATTCCATCGAATCTTTACAAGTACTTAATTAATTATGTTTTTGACGATTTATTCGAAATGATTTCCCAGTCAATAAAATGAGAAATTTAATTGTTTCTCTCAGAAATTAAGGCCCTTAAATGTTATTTGTCACCCAGGAAACTAATAATTCATTGAGCACATCATTATTTAAGTCATTTTGGCTCAGCCCCTTACGTCGAAGTCGACGCTAAGTAATCGTTTGTGGCTTTCCTCATATCCTGTGGATAACAGAACGAATTCATTCCCTTGCGCTACTTTGGAAATGAATGACTTCTCAGAGTGCTGGTAAAAATGTAAATAATAATAATAGTAATTACAATATTAAATATGACGATAATAATTATTATTATCAATGGGAGATGATATATTCCATTCATAAATTTCATTCTCATAATGAACTTCAGCAATAGCGTCCGGACTTTGCAAGTCTGGAAACTAATTTCCATTTCTGGACTACTTGTAAATATCTCCCCCATCTTCAAAGATTGGCGGTGGGAAAGGGTCGACTGCGGTGAGGATATATTTTGTTACCGCGAGGGTATATATCTTTCGAAGGACTAACGTAAAAGAGCCAGAAAGAGCAAGGAGCAACCCTTAATTACACCGTGGCTGTACGATATAAATCAAATGAGCCAGTTACTCCTGGAAAGTACCGCGATTTAAGAAACATCTGAACAAGGATTAATGCAACAGGAGTGTCCAACTTATCTTCAACTTTGATCGATTTTGGTTCTTTGGTGATACTGGCGGAGATAGGTTTAGACACCTGAAAAAAATGGCATTTTACCAAGACAATGTTGCATGGATGGCATATGGTTCAATTTCTCAATGGCTTTAACTAAAAATTCTAGGATTTTTTACGAAAAAATTTTCCATCGGACAGCTTTTTGCAGTCTTCATTGTTGTTTTGAAAACAAAATCTGTCTCTTTAAGTAAATTTCGAAATCTGTGATGAAATGCATGATTACATGGCCTCATCTTTGTCCGATAATCGCTCCGTTGACCCGAATATTTTCTCTGAGAAAGGTACCGTCGAGGAGATTTCCCCTTTCGCAAAATTACCATTTTAAACGGGACGTACTTCATGTGATCCATATCCAGCCGCTTACTCTCTTTTGCTTGATGGTGAATTATGAGATGCAAATTTGAAATATTCGGAAGTCATCATTTTTTCGCGGATGAAAATTCAAGAAAAACTTAATGCACTTTGCAATTGCAATGCAAAACAATGCACTTAAAAACTTAATACATACTTTGATCCATATGTCACTTGATGCTATCCTGTGAAGAGGTAATTTTATTTCAGATTTCAAACTCTTGCTCTATCTTTGAAACTAATGATCTTCATAACTTTATCCAACCGCGATTACGCATCAATTACTTAGACCTGTGCTGTGTCACGTATGGCTCATCAATTTTTATCGAATAATTCCCACATAAGTTTATGCTCAACATTATCATGTCTGTAATATTAATAATCTTTAATATTTGCCTTACTAAATAATTTGCGAGAGTTTGAAGTCCGCAATAAAACTTTGTTAGAATTTTCGAAAATGGAATTTATAATTTCCTGATTGAAATCATTCAGGAATATACCATCTGAATATAATTTGACATTTTTTTTCCTGAAAGATCCCTTAATGAGCAAAGGGTCGGTCACTCCCTATGATCATGTGCAGAAATTCGTTAGCTGTTTTGGCCGCGCCCATAACCGAATCAAGATCGTTTATTTTGACTTCGACTACAACAGGGAAATTGAAATTATATTTTATAGTGAAAAACAAACCGTGTTTATCCACTTTTCCTTTCTCAGTCATGACTACTAAGAAATTCCAAGTGAGACAGAAGCATGCATAAGAAATGTGTTTTCCCTTCCAGAAAGTGAAACATGTATTATGGTTAGCAGTTAATCGGGAGACCCAATTTGATCCATGGGGAAAATTTGCATTTCCTTCTGTAAAAGCATTTATTTTCAAAATTAACTTTTTTTAAATGGTATTTTTGGTACAATCCACCGATAACTCTTCTAAAATTACCTATTCCCGGTACCTGAAAGAAACCAAGGATAATGAGATAATAATAAAAATTTGTAAATTCATTCTGAAAATCAATTATAAACTTTATATCTTTAGCGACTGCGCACCACTCATACGAGAAGATCATCATTTCCCATAGAGATTTACATTGAATGTATATTAAATATGTGTTTTGTTGGGCTTAAAGGTGTACCTATTCGCATTAATCCAGAGTATAACAGCTATTCGGATAATATGAGCTCGTATGATTTTATTTTATGTGAGTTCTTCAATAAGTCCTTAGGAAAAAATAGAAAACAAACTATTTTGGGTAGGTTTTTTTTCCACCTAATCTGCTTTTAGCTCAATACCCTTTCCCCAGCGCGTCTTCAAATTTTTGAATTTGTCCTCAAAGTAGAATTTTGGAAGATCCTCAACATAAGCATATGTGTTAACGATGACCCCTCAGCCGACGTGAATCGTTTTCCGCCGAGTCGTTAATGAAAAATAAAAAAGTTACCGAGGGCCAAGTCTGGTGAATGCGGTAGATTTTGTAATAGTTAGAACTTAAATCCATTATTTTCACCATCAAAACTGTGCAGATGTACGCCCGCGCATGTTATTGTCGGAAGAGAATTTTTTCTTTGCTAAATCAATTTTTCTTAATTTATTCGCTCAACCTGTTTGATTATCATTAGGGTCCTTTTCTTGATTTCTTTTCCTACCAACGTAATGCTCTCCATTTATCATTTGTCCTTTCTGCAAGTAACCGATGTAGATGATTCCGCTTGCATCCCAAAAACCTGTGGACATCATCTTGTTGGCCCATACTACCGTCTTTGCCTTCTGCGGAGCCGGTTTGACTTTAGAAACCCACTGTTTTCACCATTTCTTGTCTCTGAAATGTAGAACGTATTGTATTCATGTTTTGTCCACATTTATGTATCGACGCAGATAGAAACTCATCAGGATTGCAACGCAAAAGCTCCAAACCAGTCTCCGAATCGACCACACGTTTCTTCTCTACTAAGAATAAAGGTGGCACCCATCTTGCCGATATTTTTTCCAGCCCAATTCTTCATGCAAAATTAAAAACACTGCACTGCCTAGCGACATGCTTCAACTATTTCGCGAACTTTGATTCGTCGATCACGCAAAACCTTATCTAGAATTTTGTCAATTATTTTGAATAAATTCACTTCCACTGGACTTCCCGAACGATGCTAATCATTTGTGAGTGTACGGCCACGCTTAATTTCATTTACCTAATTGTAAACAATCGCAAACGCAAGAACAGATGTGCCTTGGAATTATTCAAACCCGACTTTTATCTCTTTAGGTGTTCAGCCTTTTGTATAAAGGTGCTCAATCACAGCATTAAACTTATTGTTTTTACATTTGTCTATGTTAAGATAAGTTTGTTGCTTTTTATCAGCTATGAAAATGAAACCACGATACATATATAACTCAAATTTTACCAGAAGACTAGTTAGAAATGAGGAAGCCAAACCAAAAGCCAGCCTATCCCTGTCCTACGATCACGTTCTCTCGGATTTTCGCAGGAATCATTGAAAGGGCCACGCGTATTAACAACTAATTTCGATATTTATATTATTGTCTTGATCTGAGTACTCATAACTTATTTTTATGCTGAGGGTCCATGTTATGCGGCACACGTAAAGCGTGTAGGCACATGGCAAAGTCAGGCGCCAGTTAACAGTTATCCGTGGCTTATATACAGCACGCAAGCCAAATAAGTATAGCAAAAAGCATACACTCAAGGATCGGGAATGATATCACATTCTTTGGAGTACAAAGGTTCAACTGAATTTGCATTATGTCGGCGTAAATGCGTGCGCCTTTGTGACTTTCGATGCTTAAATTATGGACCATCGGCAGTTAATTAGAATAGAGAATGGATGAAGGAAGACTGTATCACATTCTTGTTAGGTTATAATACAATAATATAATTAAGGACTGCGCGTTTGACGTAGCGGCATTTTAATTAACCGAGAGACACGCATAAGCCGTCCGCCTCATTCAGAGAATATGACAAAGTAATTTATATAAAGTAAACACTGGTTTTAATTGAAGTGCCTACTTATAATATATCATTTTTATGGGGCTCATCTCATCGTGACCTCATAAATAATGCGTGTGTAATGTTTCTCAATAGCTAGAGACAATCCGGACGCTAAAAATATCACTTCATGGTAAAATGTTCACCTGAGGGACATCCTCTGAGTTTTTGCTCCTAATTATGGCTCGTAGTTTGAATAAATAATAAAAAAAAATTAGTTTATTTGAACTGAGATATAAAGAGATGGAAGGGAAATGCTTGGTTGTGTCATATCCACCCTGGTAGTTAAAACGTTCTCTCGAGTGCTTTGTATTTTAATTTTACACGATATTCTAGCGAGTGGATCAAATAAATGGAGAATTATGGTTTCGAATCTCGGATGATTGGACAAGACCTGATTGATCTGATTTATGTCATTCTCTTATTCCTGAAACTAGGCAAGAAAATCAAGGATTATTGTAATAAAAATAAAAACGCTACCTTCCCTGAATGCGTTAAGTTTTGTTAACTTTACTTATCAAATCAAAAAATGGTTTGGATGGGTTAATTTCAATGTGTTTCATTTTTTATGATATATATATATATATATATATATATATATATATATATATACACACACACACACATGAGGGCGGTCTGAAAAGTTTCCGACCTAACAAAGATACAAGACATTTTTTCTGAAATTTTTGAGGCCGGAAAATTTTCACACCACGTTTTGCAAGATGTAAAATTTTATCAGGATTTGTATTATTCGTTCAAATTGGTGTTGAATAAATCAGATCAAGTATAAATTGCAGGGTTAGTCATCACAAATTCATTAGCAAAGCACGAAATACTTAAAAACAACCGGTATCCGATGCTACTCAAACCCCTAAGTTTTTTTCCAGATTGTATTATCTCTAAGCGGCGGCATTATTGCTTTGGCAATAGCAAATAAGCATTTTCTGAAAATATTAGAGCAGAGTGAAGGAATATCAACATATTTTTCCTTTTCCATAGCATTAATATAACCTTTAATTTGTTTACTGCGGCTTTTCATTAATCTTTATTCGGTGTGGATTCCCTCACCCTTAATAGCTTTTTCCTTTTCTGCGGTAGTCTTTCTTTTTCCTATTTCCTGTTGTCTCTTGTCCTTCCTGGCCTTATGTTTTCCCCCCTATTACATTTCTAGTCAATCCTTTGTACTTGATTGTGTGCCCAATCCATCTAATCCTTCTTTGCCGTAGAGTTCTCCGTAAGGCCCTATCCGCTCCTGCTTGTCTAGATCCTTCCTCGTTCCTTACTTTGTCTGTTCATTTAAACTTCAGCAATCTCCACCATCACCATATTTCGAAGGCTTTTCTATTCTCTGCCGTACGAGTGCCACGCTCCATACGAACGTATTTCGTCCATGTAGTACTGCACATTAAATGATTGTCCTGTCCAGTACTTCAACTTTGTCTTCAACCTTTTAACATTGTTTTCACCAGAGGACAACAAACTTCATGCACTCCGGTTGAATTTCACAAACATATAGTATCATAAAAAATTTTTAAACCCAAGGACCGGTCCATCCATTTATTGAATCTAGTTAAATAATAATGAGTTTATTACGGCTTGTTGATTTTAGGGTATTTAGCTCCGTGCAAAACTGTAAAAATAATTCTACTTAACCTGGATTCGACCCAGGATACCTCGATTTTCCGAGCCAGAGCTTTAACCAAATGAGTCGTTGATTTCTCGGTGCCTTAACGACCAAGATGTTATGACAAACTACCGTGCATACAATGTCGCAAGTAATCGCGGCAGTGCGTGTTTCGCCACAACCCACGGAATTAAAAGCCTAGATTTAAATACAAAGGTGTCTCAACTCCTGGATTTTGATTTAAATTAAATTGCTGCATTTCGGTGCGCAGTAGTGGATGACTGCGTTCAAAGTTACTGTTGCGGTATCTCCCGCAGTTCTTTGAATTTAGCTTCGTGTTATTTGGGGCATAGAGATTGCTTAGTTTCCGCGTTTATGATAAACCTAACTTTGGCGTTAGTCGATCACTATTAATTATGCTAAGTATCCTTTTAAAAATAACCGCCAATCACTTGAAAATCATTTATTTTAAATTCATCCGTGAAACGCTACTTATGCCTGTGTAGACTGTTTCAGTTGAAGTGGAAGAAGAACAATGGGCTCGAAGATAAATTAAAAATTAGCCGAAATTATTGATTTTGTATTGATGTCCTTAAAACTCAGGCTAATCTTGAGGGACAACATTGAATAAAATGAAAAGTTTACAAGTACTTGAGAGTAATTCTGAGAAAATATTTGGACAAGGAACAGTCGATGAAAGCCTTTACTAGCAGGACATCTAAGATATTGTATTTACCTTTAATAACACCTGGGAAAGCTCCATGGATTCCAAGTAGCCATGGTTTACCATGAATTTGTGAGAATGACTTTCGAGTATGGGTCAAGTAGTTTGGGATCCGCTTTCTGGAAGTCACATAAAGGACGTTGAAAAGGTTCAAAGGACGGCGGCAAATTTTGTGATGGGATATTTTAAGAAAAAGGCAAAAGTTGATCAGATGATAAAATAATTAGTATGGAATTAATTGAGAATGAGGAGAAAAATATACGAACTTAAGTTTACTTTCAGTACCTACGCAGGAAAACCCGCCTCAATTGATATTTTTGAGATCATGAAATACCAAGTGTAAACAAAGGGCTAAAATTGGAACCTTGAGCTCTCAAGCTAAAAAAATGGTGTAAATAATTTTTGTTCTTAGGGATGGGTTGAAGAATGGAATAGCCAGGTAAGATATATGGTCGTAATATCGGCTCATTCCCAAATTCCATGAAAGGTTTTCATTAATCTTTTCAAAGGTTTGATGCTATCAGTAATGCCTAGTGAACTAATGTTAAATGTCTTTGAGCTTTCATTTCTTGATATTTTCTCATACCGCTCTAGATGGTGTTCAAATTACGTGTCTCCGCCTAACCAATCGGACTGTTTGCCAATTGTTATTAAAATATATTTACTAAGTTGACACATAAAATATCGGGAAAGGTATCTGAAGATTTATTTTATATTTTGTTAAAATGCCTCAAAATTCTTCAAATTACTTCCCTTGAGCGTCGACTCATTTTTGCCGGCGGCTATTTCCACTACTCGAAGGCACCTGGTAGGCGGATTTCGGAAGGTTCTTTAAGGGTACGGGTGCAATCTTCTTTGACAAAAATTAGGGTCCCTTGGCGGTGTCCTTTGAGGAAGAATTTCACTTATGAGAACAGTAAATAGTCTGCTGTTGCCAAGTCGGGACCGTCCGAAAGTTGTGGTTTTCTTCTACGCGTTGCACAAGGTGTCTTTGCAAACAGACACTTGACTCTGCTCTTGGTCAAGACCTTCGGGACGAGTTTGGCGCAGATCTTTCCCATCACCAAATTTTCAGTAAAAATGGTGCCAATACGATCATGCGCACATTTAACCGACAGTCTGAATTGAGCACTTGATGCACACGTTGCACGCTATCATCTTTGAAGAGCTAGTGTCAATTTAAAACTAGTTTGTGACATGGTTTCACCCTTAAACACTTGACTAATCATGCCCGATGTCTCCGTATCCGATTACCTTAGTCCAACATAAAAATTGGTGTCATACCGCTGTTCAATCGTTCGCCGCATTTTGCGTTTGCACCGAGTCACTCGACAGGGGTCCACTGAAAACACGATCTAGCCTGAAAGAACGCTCGTAGACGATTGGCGCGTGTTGAAGGTCACCCCCCCCCACCACCGAGTCTACGCTGCAACGTACCATCACGTCAGGAAAAAATTGATCCCGATGCTTTCTATTCATACCATGGATGCATGGTATTTTTGTCAGCTGATGATTCTACAAAATGATGCCGCCAGTTCCTCTAACTTAACCCAACATTCAGTAATAGTCTAATTAACTCTATTTATTGTACTCTGTAGACACCTTCTTTAAGTTCGCAAAGCTTAAAGGTAGGTTTTGGGTTTGGGATTAGATTTGTAAAACGTTGTCATGATAAACTTAGTAGCGTATACAAAATATTAGAGCAGCTAGACTGGGAATCACTCAATGGAGCGAAGGCCAAATTACAGATTTAATCTCTTGCATAAATTGGAAGGACGTCTCTTAAGTAGTAATGTTGAAAGTATTATTACCACCATCGTACTACGGTAGCCGAGATCATGTCAATAAATTAAGAGAAATTAAGTGTAGAACAGGTAGATTTAACATGTCATTTTTAGATGAACGATAACGGATCAGAATAATACTGTCCAACCGCGGTAGGGTCATATTCGGATCAAAATTTGTCTGGTTTCACCCCCTGCCACACACCCTATCCGTGGCTTGCAGGGTACTAAAATAAGTACAAAAAGCAAATAACACCAAGTTTTAACGCTCTGTGTTTACTTCCATCGGTAGTTCAGGTGCGAGGTTAGATGTTTTCCCGGCGCACATCTCTAATGAAGTCTTAGCAAGTTTTCCACTGGTTCAGGGTTCAGCTGACGACGTGTTGATGGCTAACTCCATCTGCTTCATTCACGTCCTAAAGACGATGGAGAGCTTAGCCATCACTATTTCCGCAGCTGAAATCGTAACCGGATCCAAAACCCTTGGAGACTAAACTAGAACAGTTCTCGTTTACTCAATAGAAAATCAAAGTGAATTTGGTGTCGCATACCATACACTGACATTTCATGCCAGATAACCTATGAAGTGTAACTGGTTGATTCCAATACATTTGTCTCTTATTCTGACGACTTTGAGGAGATGTATATCTCATCTTAAAAGGATTCAACATTACTTAAAGTTATGGCCGTGCAAGTAACGTGAAAATCTTTGAAAATTTAGGCAATTTTGAAGCTTTGGAGAGAGGGGCGAAGGTTGGGTGATTTTGGTATCCGCAGATCAACGCTGACCGGAAGATGCCTTCAGGAGCTATGGCGAGTAGAAAATTACATTCCTCATTAACATATATCATAGATCATGACAGGCAGTTGCTAAGTATTTTTTAAGTCATCAATTTAAATGGCTGCCCTATTGGGACTAGGATCCTCAGCACCCACCTTGCTGAGGAATAGTTGACGCATGGATTATAAGGAATTAAAATTCTGTATCCTCTTTTTGGCACACTCTCTGCAACAGGTCCTGCACCTCAGTGGAGTGGGGGTAGTTCTCTTGGAAGGAAACAGTCTTCCGCTGCAGCTGCCGCCCGTCGCTCCAGGAAGGCTGTGAGAGCAACACTAATTCTCATACCGCTCCTTGGCCTCCAGTATATCTTGACTCCTTTCCGACCAGACAGTGGGGCCCCATTGGAGGCCCTCTACCAAATTCTCTCAGCCATTGTGGCATCATATCAGGTAAAGAAGGCATCCTCTTTTATATTTCATTCTCTATCTGTTTTTAAATTTGCAGAGGTTTAGATGCTGGGATACATATTGAAATAATATGCAGAAAAAAAACGATCACATGTCAATAGTTTGCACTTAATGCTACTTGCCCATAAGCTATTGCAGAGTAGATGCCAATACTTACGAGTATTTTCAAATAAGGTGCTAAATTATCGTTTTCATATGCACTGGAATTGGATACTACGTTATTATTTATGACCAAACTATGGTTATGGCCAACTACCAAATGCTTTAAATGATAATGACAATACAGTACTGCAACAAATGGGTACTTTGGTAAATCAAGTAATAAATAATAATTACAGATGAGGTTGATATCTTGTTATCAAAGCAACCTTCTGGCTAGTATCTAGCAATAATCTTCAGCATTGCCATAAACTCCATGCTATCATTTCATACTTTATAGGACCTATTTGGACATTCATCTGGGACTTAGCAGTGTTTGCATTCAGAATTTCACCAATTTTTAATCTAACATGTGAATAAAAGTAGCCACAAAAATTCCAGCAAGGTTTTGCTTTATAATGATATTTGAATTAAAAACATTTGGCGTTAAATTACCAACTGCCACTTGAAACCATTTCATAATTTTAGGCTGTTTGTACAATTCTTTCTTGCTTTGAGCATTCATGCAAAAAAGATAAAAGAAAGAAGTCCTTTTTCAGGCATTATTTTTTGCAGCTTTTTACTCATTTGAATGCAAATGAGTGACAATCATAAATGATGATCCAATGAACTTTATTGACATTATTGCATTTTTTTACTCCTTTATGATTTTTTGTATTGTGATGCTAGACAAACATTATGTAGGAGTATTTCAGATTAATATTCCAAATATGATTGCATTAATACATATTGCAGGAACTAATATATTGGCATACAAATCAATTCCACTGTCAGGGAAGGGTTAGATGGAAGAAGGGACATTATGGTCTCAATTTCGCCTAAATAAAGATGTTTACCTATCCATCTGTCTATGTTCATACCTGCCAAATATTAGTCAATTCCTTCATGATTATCAATGTTTAATTTCTAGTAAATGAGATACTCTCGTGTACATCAGTTCCTTTTACAGGATATATATATATATATATATATATATATATATATATATATATTGAGAGTCATTTGGATCACTTTTGATTGATAGACTTTCAATATAAAAGGGACTCATAATATAGGCTAAAATGTGTGGAAAATATTCCCAAATAAGTCTAAAGGGATGAATATTTTTAATTATAAATCCTTTTATAACAGGGTCATTTAGCCTTGCATGTGAATACGTATGCTACTTGGCTATTCAGGTCTCTTATAAATATTAAAAACTTTCCAAGATGCAGGGAGCGTTTGGGGATGATGAGTATATTCGGGAGATTTGGAGATGATTGGGTATAATCTGTCTGTACTATAGTGGTGCCTACATCTAGGTAGGCCATTATTCAAACCAAAAATGTCATGCAAAGACCAGGAGAAAGAGGATATATATTACAGCATTTATTGTTAACGCATGACAGGGTGTTCATGAGTGGGATTGGACATGCAAGCAGGACCTGGAAACGCTACAGTGAATCACAATTAACCAGGAATATTTTGAGCAGTCAGCATTTACTGAGCACTCTGTCAGGGGTCATAAAATAAATTTCATTCAGCCAAAGATCATTACCTCAAAAAATTTAAATCAAGAATATAAGGGAGGGGGAAGTGTATAAAACTGGAAAGATTTACCAGGGCTCAAGGGAAATTAGCGAATGGTTGCCTAAATAGTTAACAAGAATGCCATGGAGAGAATTAATGCAATCCAGACAAAGTCTTTAGTGAGAAGTATGAAATCTTTTACCAAGTTGATGCAAATTATTCCCAAAAACTTATTTCTGGATTAGTAAATGAAAAATTTTTGAATCAATTAACAGAGTTTTTATTTTTTATTGTTCACTAATTCCACTTTTCCATTCCCCAGGGTCTCTGTGTTGCACTTTTATTCTGCTTCTGCAATGGTGAGGTAAGTAAGTCAATAAATGAGCCACTCGTTGATAATAAATTGTGTGCCTTCAGGCGTGATGTGGTGGAGGTCAAACATAATGAATAACTTATCGTAGCACTTTTCCACTAGATAAAATTTTTTATATATTACGTCCGGGTTGAAAACATCTCCCTTGTCTTCCCCCCTCTCTCTCCCCCCTCCTCTCATTTCCTATTATATCCTCTCCCCTTCTTCCAGAATCTTAAATGTATATTAGATGACTCACAACCTCATTTTGTTACCTGATGATGATGCAAAACATTGAAACCCAGGCGTAAAATAAAAATAAAAATCATCAAGTGGAAAAGTACTACAATCAGTTATTCACTCATTGATAGATTAGTTAATTCTAGATATTATTAATTTTTGTATTCTACTTTTGCAATTAATTTATACAAAGTACCGCAACCTTATGTTCAGAACAATGTTAAATTTCTACAATAGAATATACCTATGTTGTTGAATACCAAGAAATGTGATACAGTCGGCAATGAGAAGGTTCAGTTGGCATAACGGGATACTTTCCACACTCTCTTCCCAAGGTATGACTTCCAAATTGCCTTGTTTCTTGCATCGAGCATATTGGGGTTTGTTTCTCCTTAAGCTCACCTATGGTGCCATCCTTGAACCAAGCAAAGCTACAATAATTGGATCAGTCCCCCGGAAGTCAAAGAAAATAAATTATAAACCAGCAGCAGCGTGTATTTAAATCCAAAGGGCAGTTACAAACAAATCGTTAAGTTTTAAGAAAATGAAAAGAATTTGTCCAGTTTTGGAAATTGACCAGTCTCAACAAACAAACTTATAATCCACCAAACTTCAAAACTTATAAACTACACCAAGACATTGTTGAGAGAGGTACATAGTGCTCCTTTCCATGATATTTCAGGAGCACATGAATTATGCCATCAGAGCATGTGGTGTGTACTATTTGAAGGGGATTGATTGGTGGCCATAAAAGTGGAAATCAAACTATTCTGTTCCAGATGCTTGAGCAGATTGCATAACCATCAAATTGGCTGCCTCCATCGGATAAATCAAACTCAATTTTCTGTGTTTGCTTGGATGAGCAAAATTATCGATCAATGTTTGCAAAGTTTTACAAACATTATAATGACACAATTAATTAGATAATTGAATGTAAACTCTGCACTCAGTCATGATGCAAATAGGTTTTTAATTGTTATATATTCTCGTATGATATAAGTTATTCCAAAAATGTATTTGTGGAATAACTTATATCAAACGAGTTTGTGTAAGTTAGCTGGGCAAAGTGCCAATTGAAAAATAAAGAAATCCTAAAGATTTAGTATTCAAAAATATAATTGATTTTCATGAATTAACGGAGTATATTATGCCAGAAAAATTTGGAAAAACAAATTCTGATGAGCGTTCTCCATCCCTGCCATGACGTTAAATGTGGATATCTCTTGTCCTCAATAAAAGTATGTAAGTCAATAACTCTTAGATAATGCACCCGAAAGCTAAAAAAATTAGAAATATGTAGCAAATGTCCACAAGTTGAACCTTCAGCTTAAAACAGAATGCAGAAGAGAGAGCTTCCTCATAAGCCACCATGTTTCTTTTTCAAAATAGCCATTCACATCCACCACATACCCACTTGTTGCTTCAAAAGGTTGTTGAATAATTAATATAAAAAAGGACACTCACATTGTAGATCTACAATATAAGTGCTCTTTTAAGTGTACTATTTTATTTGCGTTCTATTGTGCTGTCCTAATATTAATATATATATATATATATATATATATATATATATATATATATATATATATATATATATACACACATATATATATTTACATATATATATATATATATATATATATATATACACATATATATATTTACATATATATATATATATATATATATATATATATATATATATACATATATATATATTTACATATATATATATATATATATGTATATATATATATATATATATATATACTCATATATACAGAAACATATAAGGAAAAGGGATAGGAACACGTATAAAGGACGAACACAATAGAGGTGGGGAAGGCGGAATCGAACGGATCACAAGAGTAAAAATAATTCCTTAACCGGGACTCGAACCTCGGATCTTTCCACTTGCCGGGCGGATGCTCTTAACCACTTGAGCTATCGAGGATATGTAATTTACCCTGAGATCCGTGGGTCTTATATGTCGCCAAGCGCCCCGATTCTTTAGCCAAGAGATGGCGTCAGGGGGCTGTTTCACCCACCAAAGGAGAAATAGACAATACACAAGAGGAAAGGACAGTGGTTAGAATTCATACAACATCATACAGGAAAAGAACAGTGCGTTTCGTGGCACGCATAGCCAGAAGAAAGAGATGAGCCACATTGGCCAAATACACATTCAAACACGAAATCCCGCCAAACGGCGAATAAATACTCATATATACAGAAACATATATATGGAAAAGGGATAGGAACACGTATAAAGGACGAACACAATAGAGGTGGGGAAGGCGGAATCGAACGGATCACAAGAGTAAAAATATTTCCTCAACCGGGACTCGAACACCGGATCTTTCCACTTGCCGGGCGGATGCTCTTAACCACTTGAGCTATCAAGGATAGAGGCGGCAGAATGACTGATTGTGCAGAAATTGGTGAAGAGTTTGGTTTGAAATATGGCACCTAGTATCCCTTGACATAAAATAGCACTGGAACATATTTGACAGATATCCTTGGAATGGAATGATGAACAAAAAGTAGACACAGTAACCACCATGATGCGTTTTTATTGACCAACCAAGGTTTTAATGCATGGCATCATTTTCAAAATTTAATTATTACTATGAGTTCCAAACTTTTTGAAAAATGGATGGAAAGGAAACTGGGAAGAAGGAGGGTCCCATATTTGTGTGTAACATAAACTAGGTAGGAGCATATTTGGTGTAGCACCAGTGCTTCAATAAAAACTTTTATTTTGATTAATATTAACTAAATTCTTATTTTTAGTTTAACTATGGTAGCATTTTACAAACTACTGGCTAAAATGTGTTACACATATTTAATACGCCTCTTCAGTTTTGTCTGAGAAATTTAATGCATTGAACCGAGGTATTTTTTTATGAAAACCAAAATACAAAAGATGCATTAAAAACTAAGTGAATCTTACCCATTCATGATGTTTATAACTAAAATAACTAATTAATATTTAGTTATTGGAAATAAACAATGATGAAAAAAGTTATTGGAAATATACAAAGATGAAAAAAATGATATGCCAAATTTTATGGAGTCTGTTATGATGGCCTTTTTTTCCATTTTTAGGTACATCATTAATATATTTTATAAACTATTGAAGTGAAAAGAAAAGCTTTTCGTGTGAATGCAATGCTAAGATTTGTTGAAACACATGAAATTTTAAAGATATAATTGAGTGGGTACAGGAAAAAACAGAACTTGATTTGCAAAAATAGTCAAAATACCACTCTGCCACTTCTAGTAATAAAAAGTGACAAAAAATATAATTGTATGATTCATGAGATAATTACATAACTTATGGACCATTTAGGCTAGACATTGAAAAAATGTATTTAATTTCTTCCAGGTGATCTTTGTCTTCAAGAAGAAGTGGATGCAGTACCGAATGGCAAGGAGGAGATACTGGCATTCATGTTCAGGGGTAACATCTGTTTCGGTAATGGGGGAAACATTGGCTTAGCAAAGCAAAGGAAACAGAAAAAGCCCTTTCAATATCTCTGAATGTCTTATTGGCATTTTTTCACTGGATACTGATTCCTGCTTAAATATGAAAAAATGTGTTGTGTGAAAAAATATCTATTAGAATCAATCACTTTTTTATTTGTTATATAATCAGTAGCTAAAACTGTTTGATAGTACGAACATTTAGAAAAAAAATATTAACTGAAGAAAGTTTCCTAAATTACTGAAAAGCAAAATAATTCTATTAAATTCTCGCCAAATCATGATCAAATAAACTCAAAGGACTTTGCTCAAGTAAATATTGTTAACTGTTCCTCATTAAATCAATGAAGTCATTCTAGCATGTAAGCTATAAGCTTTAATTTTATAATTATTTTCAATTTTTTTCACCAGAAGATAACTGTCAAATTTGCCAAGTGCAATTGCAGTGTGTTACCATAATTACTAATAAATTATTCATGGATGACATTAAAAAATGCTTATTTGTTTTATTTCTGCATTAGCCCCCTATTAGCATTCATGCATGTATCATGATTAATTACAGTGAAAAGATTATAATTTAAAGCAGTGTGACTTTTTACTCAATTAATATAAAATACTAGGATTTCATTTGGTTTGTTAGATTTAATTTTTGAGTTCCATTTGCAATAACTTTAAGAGCAATGCTGTCTACAAAATTGGTTGGATTAAAATAATCATAATTTCTTTTCAATCATTTTTTATGATATAAGCAATTTATTTTGCTAATTTTATTTGTCAGAATTTGCCGTTTCATTTTTTTGTGAAAATTTTGATGTAGCTTACAGCCATAAGGTAAGACAGTAAGAGTCAGTCAAGAACAGACTTCTTTAGTGATAATTGGTCATATATGCTTGAGAGTTCCTTTTGTCATTTCAATGAGTTTTCTTTCACTGTTCACATTGAAGGCCTGCGTCTAGCCCCTGTGTAGTAGTTCTTTCATCCAGGAGAATGCAGGATGACCTGGGAGAGTTGGCTCACCTCCATTACTTCAGTCTTGTGACCTTCTACTCTTCAGTGCAGTAACACTCAATGGGAATGGAAAGCATTACATGCACAAGAAGAGACTGAATTCTAGATTTTAATCGATGTCTAATGTGTAGATGTGAATTTAAAAGTGCTCATGGTTGTTCTTTCTAGAAAATTTCTGGCACCACAACCCAAAAAAACATCTATATTTATTTTTCTCCTTGCAATTAAAAGAAAATACTGAAACCAGTCAATTCATTCATCTGAACTTTGCGCAGTTTTGTTTTACAATTTCTATTGGGGGAAGGTGTTTTAAGACAAGTTAATTCTAATTCTGAAAATCATTACCACCTTTACTTTCACCCTGATACTTTTATGGTATTTCTAGTCAGTTTCACAGTTAAATATTTTGGGCAGCGCAGGAAATATTTCCTTGAGAACCTCATTGTCAATTATTGTGTTGTCCCTTCTTCCCGTGACTGTTCAATGTATCTCAATTGTAAATAGTACAGCAATAGCCTACCTCTGTAGAAACATTTAAGGCACATGTGTTCATGCATCAGAATCAATGTTGACAAAATCTAAAAAAAAAAGCTTGATATTCTGACATAATTTAAAGTAGTGACAATGAATTTGGCTTCCAAAAACTACATATAATATATCAATGTTGAAAATAGCTATAGGGACATATAATTCTATTTAAAATAATTGTTGGTAAGTAATGGATGATGACATAGATATGTAAATGATTTCAAAGAGGTACAGGGTAAATACCTAATCATATGAGCTTGAGAAAAATATTTCCAACCATTAAGCTTGGTGGATGAAAAATATTTTGATGTAAAGATTATAAAATTGATGATTACGTCCCTGAAGCAACAAAGTGCATAATTTGATATATTTTTGCTTGATTTCTCAATAAATGAAATTTTTATAGTTATCATCAGATAATTAAAAATGATTTTCTCTTGGAGAATAGAAAATCGTCAATATCTTGCAATTCAAGAAAATGTGAGCAAGTTTGTCGAACTTTTCCAAATACATCTTTGGAAAGACTGATCTTGTAGGTGTGTTACATAAATATTTGATTGTATGTAAAACATCTGTGAGAATAAGATAACCCTCCATTCTGTGTTAACTGGAATATATTCTAGGATAAGTAAACATTTTTAAGCACATTGTATTTTATTCTCTCAATAATACTGATGTGGCAACTATTATGTATCTTGCTGTCTTTATCATACAGAGCAAATTAATGACATCTGCAATTGATCCTGTGGTACATCATCTTGTGGCATCTCTCTACCCCATTGGGCATAGCTTGGCAGTTATCATATTCTCTGCACAAGTGCTATGGAACTTACTGCTTATGCTCCACCCATGCCTAGTTGCAATTATAAACATGGGCAACTTGGCCCCAAGAGAGATTTCTTTTCAGGTTCTCACTGAACATAAGTTTCATATTTCTGCAATACATTCTCCCATCTAATCTACTACAGCCGGCCTCACCCAAGCTGGGTGATTTTTCAAGTACCAGATCTTCCTGGGAAACCAAAAGAGCATTAGGAAAGGAAATTCACCCATCAAGCCTCTTCCCCTCCCCCAACCTTTATGGGGGTAATTCACATGCCGTTGGCTTTAGTATTATCTATCCAACCAACCTGTGGGCTGATTACAGTAGTTGGTCCAGAGACTACCATAGATGAAAAGTAATATCTGATATTATAAGGTTCATGAAAAATTGTTTCAAGATATTACAATTGCGAAAAAATTTCTGTGTGACCTTCCATGTCTGTTTTTTCTGAATCTGTAAACTAAAATGAACAAGTTTTACTGATTGTGAATTCAATCAAATTTCATGTTAGAATTCAGAGATGTAGTTGAAGAGTAGTGGAGATAGTATTGCACAGCATTACTTACTTAAAACCATCATCTTTAAGAATGTGCCTGATGGATTTTATGTAGCATTTCCTCATATTGTGAGAAGCCACTAAAATAACTATGACATCAACAGGAGCAGTACTATTATTTCTAATTTTTATAAATATATTTAATGAAACTTGAACCATCATAGGTTAAGACTAACCAAGTACGACATAGATATCTACATAAAATAGATTCAATTTAATGGCACAATGAGATAGGTGCAGTAGATTCTCAATTATCTGGCCTAAAATGGAAATAATTATACCAGTTAATCCACTCTCATCAAAATTATTTATCGCATTATGATAATTTTTGTTAGATGCATTATATAATTTTTCATTGAAATACAAAGCAAAGCACTCTTCACAAACACTACATACACCTTACCTCGTAAACATTACTAGACTGGAACGTTTATTAGATATTTATTGTTGGGAATAAGCCCTTTAAACAACATGCAAGCTATAAATTAGGAAATTGAATGACTTTGGGTTGCCCATGCTAGAGCAAAACAATTTTCTCAATACTATTTGGCATAGAGATACCAGCATATCGAATTTGAATTTGGAATCAATTTTCAAATGGCAAATTAGTTCTCAATCCTTATAAATTGAGTATGTAAGGTAACACTTGTAGCTACATATTTTGTGATGAATGTATAATTAAGTAAGTTTATGGATTAGATGAAACAATGTTAGTACTAGAGTCACCTCAGCATCGTTTTACAGTAGCTGCCAATGTTGTTACCTAATTACGCACCCAAAATCTATGATATGGTTTCAATTGTGAAGCACCAACATTTTGATCACATTCATATGACTCCATCACACAAGGTAGATCAAAATGTCTGAACAATTGACTGTATAATATTATTTTTTAATGGCCTCCTTCCCTATTCTACTTGCTTACATGCAGTCGAATGATGTATATGTTGCTATGATTGCAACAAATTCGATGTGAAAAGTTTTTATAAATTTTCATTGCACACAGTGAACTCTGTTCTAATGAAAGTGAAACTATGTATGCATGACTGGATTTTCAGAAATGTTTTCCAGGGCCATGTCTTCCAACTTCAAATTATTATATATTTTTACAAGATTAGCTTTTTTTGAGTATCCCAGTTGATCAAAAGTTCAGTGCAAATTAAATACATTGTGGAATAAGAATTTGATATAAGAAAGTTATTAGAGATCTTTATTGCTCCGCAGCTCACATTTTACATCTTATGCCTTTGAGGCTTTAAGGTGTAAAACTTTGTAAAAACAACCTTTTATAAAAGAAAACTCTGGAGGAGTGGCTTTTCACCTCAAGTCAGGTATTTATTCTTGTCTAACTGGTGGAGCCAGGTATTGAAGAACTGAATAGACTCATCTCAATTTTAATATTCTTAAAGATGATAATCAAGGTTTTTATTAATATATTTGGGAATAAAAGACAATTTGCTTGTAAGATATAAGGTAGGTATTCTCAAAAGATACAGAAATAATCAAACAATCTCCTAAAAGAGGCAGTTAGCTAACACTTTTGTTTAGATTGGCCTTTATTCACCAATGGAATAAATACCTGTCAAAAGTGTGGAAGTTTCAGGAGTAAAAACTCAGTGAGTTCATCAGGCTGCTTAGCAAGCAATTACCCCTGATGAAAATGACTGAAAATGAAGGAAACCATATCGATGCATGTGTGGAATAAGAAATTTTATGCAAACCAGGAAAAAAGAAGATTCCCATTCATAAGTACAAAGAACCATCTTCATCAACTGGTAGAGGCAATGCCTTGTAATAATAGCCACATCTATCTCTCCATTCATTACTGGTTCTGCAGGCTATGGTGTCCAGTCCATCTCATGCTCCAATTCCTTGAAGAGCACAGCTCGGGGACATCCTCTGGGTGTCTTTCATACTAATTTTTTTTTAATATACATGATTTAAGTATTGATATTGCCTTAGTACTTGTCCAATCAGTTTTTCCTTTCTTCATCCTATTGTTCATCACACGATCTATTTGCTCTAACCTCTTCCAACACTTTTCCTTACTTTTTCTTTCTTCCCAGCATCTTTCAAGCATTTTCCTCCAAATCCACAGTTCCAGAACCTCTTATGTTTTGTATGTACATGTTTTGTCCGCTCATGTTCACCAGGCTAATGATATCATATGAGCAGGAGATAGTGTTGAGGGGTACATATACAAGGTTTGTATAAAAAAGGTATCAGTAACAATTTCCTCCGGAAGCTTGCGTGAAACGCTGGATTCAGACCGTCGGTTAAGTATATGCATGACTACAGATCGTATTTGTGTTGATAAGATGGCAGTGCACGCCTTTATCACTGAAAATTTGGCAATGTGGAAGATTTGCCCTAAACTCCTCCGAAAGGTCTTGACGCACAACCAAGAGCAGATTTGAGTGCCTGCTTGAAAATACCTTCTCCACAACATCGCGACCATTTCCCAACCCCTTTACAGTCCAGACTTGACACCAGCAGACTATTTCCTACTTTCTATAGTGAAATTCACCCTCTAAGGACACGTTCATGGGACCCTAAGTGTCGTCCAATAAGCTTGCATGCGTACCCTTAAGGACGTAGTAGAATCCATCAACCAGTAAGTCTTCAAATTGTGGAGAAGCTGCTGGCAAAAAAGTGTCAATTGTTTGATTAGATAAGATCATAAATATTATAAAAATTTGGGGCCTCATCATACTTGCAGTTAGGCTAACTCTCTTTGTACGCCCATGTAATTGGGAAAATTTTAATTTAGTTAGCTGAAGATCGGAAGAGCGTCTCCATAATCTGGCCATTAAAATTTCAACCCCACGTGATATCTATAAATAAAAATTGGAATAATAAAATATTTAATAGTAGTAGAAAACTTCACGGAAGACTAGGAAACCAACTTCAAAAAGGAAAGTAGAGCTAGAGCTAATTGAAAGAGAAACTTCTCTGTAAATAAAATTTTCAGGATTATTCTAAATGAAATCATTCACTCAAGGGCATATCTACACCAAAACAGATATTAAGTTTTAGCAACCCATACAGAAAACAGCAAAACCATGCTAGACTAGAGTCAGATTTTGATCTGAATTGCACATTGCACTGTTATATAATCTAAAAACACAGTAATCATTCTTAAGGATAGTTTGAGATACTATATAAAGGCAGAGCTCGCCTAGTTCTGAGCCCAATGGAGTGTGAGCTTCACACATAAGGTTATGGGAGCCAATTCCTTTAGGAATTGCTAAATACTTAAGGGAACTGCAAAATCCCTCTGCAGAAGCTGGAAACATTCTGATAGATCCCAAACTATAGTACTAAAACAACATAGCCATCACTATACTCACTTCTAATCAGATGATCCTTAGTGGGCAACTGGATGGGAAGAGAAAGGTGAGACAACTGATGCACAGAAGATGTAAATAAAATGAGCATTAAAGGAACTCGTGAACAGTGGTAACTGAAATGACTTGTGGAAAATTATAATGGCTGGAGTAAAACGATTTGAGCAGCACATGACCTGTAGAGGAAAATATGATAATGCAGTAAGAAACAGATTGTAATTTCATATTGAATTAAATTTTTAATTTAAAAAAAATGGGAGTTTCTCTAGTTGTAACCAAATGCAAACCAATTTAAATAAACCTATAAAGATGAAATTCAAATATTCAATTGTGAATGAGAAAGCAACACAAAATCAAAAGCCAAACTTTGACCTTGCTGACTCCACAGTGTTTGAAAGAACTACACACAAAACGACTATGGTCCTTTGGATGGTTCATTCAGGTCTGTTCCCAGCCTTTGCTATTTTGATTTCAAATGATAAAATGACCTACTGACACTCTTGTCGGAATGGCTTACTTGCATCAGAGTGATTTGTATTTATAATTTAATTCTCAAATAAACATGTGATGTCAAAGGTGAGAGCTGATTAAGAATATCAAATTCCTTTTAAGGAAGAAAAGTTGTCTCATTAATATATAGGTAAAGAAATTCATTAATATGAGCATGTTGGCATTCAATCTTTAGAGTGTTGATGTCCAAAGTGAATGTATTTGCTTTTATTTTAAATTTTTGCTGAAATAATGTGGCAATGAGTTCATATTGGGCATGGAAATGAAGTGATTGGGTACCATTTTCATTTCACAATGCAAATTTTACCAATATAATATTTGCATTCATTCATGATGTGCTCATGCAAACTGAACATTTTTGAATTCATGTAGCGGCTGGTAGCTTCATGTTTCTGCTGAAAACCCTCGAAATGCCAGAACTAAGTAAATTAATGTGGACGAATGTAACAATTGTATGTTTACCAAAATTAAATACAAAATTATATGTTACTGAGAAATAACTCATATTGCTATCCCCAGTAATGGTATCAGGGGTAGTAAAGTGGAACATGTAATGGGCTAATGTGATCAATTCTATGCCCACAAGTTTGATAGCGAAATTTCAGTATCTTATCTCCTGAGCCAGTTGATTCCTTCAAATGTTTTATTAAAGAAATGAAATATGTGCTCCTTTTCCTTTCTCATTTTTGGTTTTCATGTGAATCAAGCTAGCCATATTGAAAATATATGTATAATTAATTAACTCCCTTATTGATTAGTGTTAATTAAAAAAATTAGGTGTTATCAGATTGCAATGTATACTATTTTATGTCAATTCCTGCCCACACATCATTATGTCTTCTATTGAGATAGCCTTGTCAATGGGTCTCATAATGTGATTTCACCATTTACTATTTCAAATTGAGTAGAATTTCATCAACAATTCTTTGAATTGGTTAAAAATATTAAAAATTGTGATTTTTAATTTTTAAATTTAAGGTTCTATCCTAAGAATGATTTATGAATCACATTGTTGCAAAATATTAGGTAAAATTTCAGTTTTGCAGAGGTTCTAAGATTGAACAGGACTTATTTGGGTTCAAACATGATACCCATCAGAAATTCTAATGCACTTTGACATTGATTTCTGTCGGGAAAATGTGAAGAATAATGCTCATATAATCATATAAATTAGAGTATCATCTATATCTCACCTTTTTTAAAATTGTGACTTTATTTATCTTGACCTTTTAAGTGGTCCTATCCCTAATATTTCCATGAACCATAAACACAGTAACCATCCCGAAGCTTAGTTTAATAGGTGTTAGTAGAGTTCACCTAGTACTAAGCCTGATAGCATGTGAAATTCACACATCAGGGTAGGGGGGCCAGTTCTTTTCCATGTACCAGTTATAGTTTCCTGGTAGGATCTGGTATCCTATAGCATTACATGTATTTAAGAAATTATATTTAGTGGGATGTCATGTTAGAATATTATTTATTTATATTTTACATAGTGGCCACTCAATCAAAAAAAATTCTCAGAAGAGCTAAATGTCTTCAAAATTCTGGGAATAAATGGAGAATAGGGTTGATTTTGTAAAAAATGTTGGAATTTGATGTATGTATCAGGAATCAGTAGTGAGGACGATGTCCCTTTTGAAATAATGACAAGTTAATGCTAGCCACAGACCTTTGAGCCCACAAGTCATGGTAAAAACTTAAAACTGCACTAGGTCTGACCTCAGAGAGACGCAAAGTGATGCAGGATGATCCACATATTGAATAACTAATTTCCTGCAAAGTACCACACATTTGGCATGGTATTTAAATGGTATATGCAGACTTGCAATGCATTATTTTGCTATGCTTTTCCATATAAAGTCTACTTACATTAAACATCTTCTATTTGTAAGAGGAATGGAATATCTTTCTTACATTTTAGTTTAATACTTTTTATTGTTACCATTTTAACTGTTTTTAGTCAAAATGGTTCAGTTATGTCAGTGTTCTCTTTTTCAATAAAAATTAAATACTCCATTTCAATTATTAACATAAGTACTTGTGTTTATTATTTAGATTGATCAGTACACTTAGTTTTAGCAAGCGGTTTTTGAGATGACAAATTCCTTTTTTTAATTGCTTAGATAAACAAAAAGAATTACCAGTTAAAGTGAAATATTTGGAGCCATACATTATATTGCCTTGATTGTTTAATCATTGATGTACTAATTTACATGATACTATCTTTTATACCCAAATTCAATACCCTTAAATTTTCTATACAACTTATTTTTTATAAACTTGATGAATGGCGCGAGATTTCTTAAGTTATTTAAATGGTCTCCTTCCATTGGTTTGATTGAATTACATATTTCTATCTCCTACAGGATTTCCTTGTCTATGGAAATAAAAAAAACCATTGACACGGTAATCAATCCGAAGTTTTTAAGTGTAAGTTCACCCAGTGCCAAGCCCGATGGCATGTGAAATTCACACATCAGTGCAGCCAGTTCCTTTCCCTGGGCTCGTTATGGTCTCCGAGGAAGATCTGGTACCTGAACAAATCACATAGCTTGGGTTTAGCTGCAGGTACCCTGAGGGGCTTAACCGGGTATCGTACATGTACCCTCCGGTCAATAGTCCAACGCTCTACCCCTGGACTACCGCGGGTAAATAAATAAAAATATCATGGGAAAAAATATACAGAATGCAATTATTTCGAAGCTCAAAGTATCTTCACAAATTCATTTTTTTCAACTGCAGTACAAATTTAATTGTACCTTCCCTTTATTAACTAAATCAGAATACGAAACGAGCCCGCTTTGATTAGACATTAGCGTCATCGCTAAGGTGTGCAACATGCGACAAACAGCTATAGCATTTGAAAATATTGACATGGAGGATGTTAAAGATCTTCAACAGGCAGGGTTCGTCCCGTCGATTCAGCAATTGGTAGGAAATTTGGTACAGAATAATAACGTAGAGATTAAGACGCTAAGAACAATGAAAGGGGACGGAAAGGACATATAGAGCACCCAAGGTAGGGGTTTGAAGTGTGCTTTAGGTCGCTAAAAGTATTCTTGAAAACCATATATTGAAAACCACTCTTATCAGTCTTGGTCAGTAGTTTTCATAGAAAATTGGACTAAAATTAGTATGCAGGCATTGGTTTCCTAGATAAGAAAACCTGCATCAATAAAATTGTCTACCATAACCAAACGTTGCATCAAATTGTGATGTTTTTTTGTAAGCAGCTGTTCCTTCTGCAAACATATAAAACGCAGATTTTAAGTAATATAAACAATCGGAACAATTTTCCCCTGTTATGACGTTTTTCAGTACCTTAAATAGTTTTGTTCTGATTGAGCAATCGAATTTCTAGCGCACTCTATTACTTTTTATACTGCAGTCATTTGTTCTTCCCGTATTTAACTCTGCGTGAAAATTCAAATTGATTGTAATGGAGTTACAATCAATTTGAATTACGGATTACGCCGAAGTGAAAAAGGATTAAGTTTTTTCCATGCATATATGGTATTTACGGTCAACTTCAGGTTTTGCTATATCTGAAAATGATATAGGCCTAAATAAGTACCTACTTAAGCGAATTATTTCTATAGTTCTACTAATATGCGAGTGATTGGAATAGGTAAAATTGTTTGAAATTTTATTCCACTTATGTTACCTTATTTTCATTTCAAAAAGTTCTTATAAAATTATATTCTCAGCAATCTCTAGTTTTATTCGCAGATCGCATTTTGACAATACGATTCTAAGAAACAGATTTGAATACCTACCAGTACTTCGAATAACAATAATTTTGTTACCAATTGTGTTCTTGTAAGTTTCATGAATGGTTAGCATAGTAATCTCAGATTTGCCTATCTGAGATTTAATTATCACTTTGATTATCTGCATCTTCAAGTGAGGTTTTGTTGTGGGTACACCTTTCAAACCAGTGAGTTGAAATGAAATCCTTTAAGGTCTAACAGTTTTATTTTTAGTATTATTAAAATATAAAGGTAAATTGATTATAAATCATCAGTAATGACATGTATCTAAAAGAGGAAAATTATAAATACATGAATAACCATTTATTGAAATAGAAGTAAGGCATTAAAAAGCTGAATTTTTGTAAAATTCTTATCAAGTTTAAATTATGGACACATTTTGATAACACTTATGACTTATTTACAAATATCCTCTATGAAAGTCACTCACTCAGCATGAATAGCTCATATCTTACATGAAATTCATTGTAAAAGAGGGTAATTTTATTGGTATCAATGAAGAGTTCATACATTTGATGAAATGACGTAGAGTCCACTTAAATCTCTAAATGGCAAAATATAAATTCATCTGATTTAAAAAATAAAACACCAAGAGGGTTTTCATTGCCTATTTACTATCCAGCTGACACAGATGCACTTTCTTTGCGCATTGCATGGATGAGAATTGTTTATTCTGGTACCTAATATTTATTAACCCTCATTTCATTCACTGATTTAGCTTGATGCAGATACTCTGATCGACAATTGCTGTGTTTCCCTTTTATTCACTCAAAATAGTTGAGTTCATTTTTTCTGTTACTCGGGCCACTTGTGCTTGTTCAATGTGGTTTTATATTCCCATCAATATCATTCCTGGATGCATTTTCCTGTGCAAAATCATTCTTAAAATTCTGTGAAAAGAAAGAGTTAAACAATTTAAAAATGGCATTTAACATGCTTTAAATAATGGGTTTACTGTTGCATATTTTTGTAATAAAATAATGAAGGGCAAGGAGAGAGCGATAAATTTAAGTGGTATGTGGTAATTCTTTTATTATAATTGAGATTTGCAATTACTTGGGAGTGCAGTTTTGCTGGACTTTATTAAAACCACACCGCAGTGTGCTCATATGCATTGATTTCTGGAACCAAAAATTTGCACCCAAGAACCAACAGGACCCCAAAAAACATGAAAAACGAAGGCATTTCCAACTTTAACCTATAAATCTTTTATTAAAAAATTGAATTGTTATATTTTTATATGGCCAATGTAAATATATGGTGAATAATAATGGTGGCCATAAAGATAATAATGTATGATGAATGGAACAGAAGACCTTCATATCTGTCCCTTGAGGACTAACATTCATTGAGTCCCTCCTTACTCGATGAATTACAAATCTAATTATTCTTCAAAATCACAAATTAGATAAGTCAGATATAAGAGAATTCAAGAGTTAAATTGACCCACTGGCAAGAAAACGTTGGTATTTCATCAATCTCCTAAAAATCACAGAGCTTTTTTATTTACCTTTCAGTTTCCATAGGCAAGCAACATCTTTTTACACACAGGTGTCTGGACAGGTTTGATTTGTCTGATTATTTATACTGTTTGCTGCTGCCTCTGTCGCTCGGAAGCTTCCCCCTCTATCTCCGATCGCAAAGGCTGCTGTTGTCCCATTGCCAACTCCTCCGCTGTAGCCTAAAGCTCCACCTGCTGCACCACTTGATTCACTATTGTGCCCAATGGCTGAGATTATCTTTTTAATCATGGATCTCAGTGCCTGATGCACATCCACATTGGCAAAACAAAAGAGACAAGCCACGCAGAACCCCTGGAATGGAGGAATGTAATGCAGAATTGTAGCAGACACTACTGAAACATCCAGCAAGGTTATGGCATGTTGCTATTCAAGGAATTTAAATAGGTTGTGAAATCATGACCATGATAGAGAGAGGGCTGGTAATGATTTTATGATACAAACCAATATAACGGTGAAGAACTTAGCAATTTGAAAGGGGATGCTTTGCAACCTAATTTAATTCTCCAAATTTAAAAGCTTCTGTATTTGTGATTCATAAGCTCAGAGAAATGCCTTTCAAGCTAGCATAACCCCTCATCCGGGATTCACTTAGTCTTAGGTTCAAATAACTTCTCTCCCTAAGAATCCTGATATAGTTACTTCTTCCTAACTATTGCACATTCAGATATTTACCTAATGATCCACATTGGATATACAGGGTCGTACCCAAAGTGGTAGGACTAATTTTTTTAGAAGAATTTTATTGACGATATACTTACATCAACTTAATAATCTTCAAAGTATGCTCCTTGAGCTGCTATACACTTAGTATAATGTTGCTCCCATTCCCCGTACGCCCGCTGGAAATTTTCTTTGGGGATGCCGTTGATGACCCTCGTCGAAGCCTCTAGAACGGCTTTTATGGAGTCAAAACGTCGTCCCTTGAGCTGTCTTTTCATCAGGGGGAAGAAGAAGAAGTCCGGTGGTGCCAGATCGGGAGAATAGGACGGGTGCGGCAACGTGGCAATGCCGTATTTGGCCAGGAGCTGTCTGACGACGAGCGCGCCATGGCACGGCGCGTTGTCATGATGAAGCATCCAGTAGTTTGCGAAGGCCGGTTGGACTCTTTTCACGCGTTCTCGGAGGCGGGTGAGCACCTGCACGTAAAAGTTCCTCACAGCACAGCAGTGACCCCACTCTGTCCACATTTGTGTCGGTTCTTGCCGTCGACGGCCGTCCGGAGCGATGGTCGTTTTCAACGAGCTCCCTACCCTCTTTAAACAACTTGGGCCACTCAAATACTGTGGAACGGCTTAAGGCAGTGTCCCCAAAAGCCTGCTTGATCATATCGAGGGTCTCAGTGGCCGTCTTCCCGAGTTTCGCACAAAACTTCACGGAATAACGTTGCTCTAAATTCAGATTCATTTTGTTTCTCGACGCGGACAAAAAACTTGCTTCACTAAAAACAATGTCCTCAGTCAACGACAGCCCGCAGGCGACTGAGGTTGGTGTCGGTCTGTTGCTAAGAGCCTCCACTACCTTACCCTGCCAAGCAGACCCCCCTCCACTGCTCCGTTCGCGCCAGAGAAAATCAGTCCTACCACTTTTGGGTGCGACCCTGTATGTCTCCACCAAATTCATTTTGTGAAGAAATTATATCGTTAAAGGTCATTTCCATAATCATATCCAGTTATCAATCCAGAATAAGTTTGATGATACTCAAAAATGAAAAAAATCTGAGCAAACCATAAAAAATAACAAAAAAAATATTTTGGAGATTGTGTTTTGTGAATTCATTCATTTCTAAACTTAATCGTATAAACATTCTACCTGAGGCATATTCATGTAGAGACTGTTAGGGTTTATACCTCACCGTTCTCCTTACTTTTGTTCAAGAACAGTCAAAAATTGGCAAGACTCCACAGTTTTTTCCAGAAAAATTGCATGTTGAATTGTAATGTGGGCAGATGGTTGTCCCTGTGCCTAGCAGGAGCTTAAATGGTCAATGGTACAATTTTCTCTTCCAACACACATGTGTTTTTTCTTCAGCTGTAGTAGCCCTGAGGGGGGTGAAAAGGGAGGTGAGATGTCAATCCTAACTAATGATGGAGTTCCTGAATTAAAGCACTGCAAAGGAATGCTTTGTTGAGTGAGGTTTGTACTTACTCCAAGCTGCAGTAAGTTAATCGCTCCCTTTTCATGCTCCTTTCTTAATTCTTCACTCTTAAATTTATTCCTACCAGTTTCTTTTAATCTGCCATTATCTTTTTCTAGGACATACATGTTTCATCCTAAGTCTTCCTCAGTATGTCTACCTATTAAATATTCCTGCTTTTATTGTTATTAATATGATTTTGTGACTCCAAAGATATCTACTGTGTTTGTTACAGATTTCTTTCTTCTTTCACTCATTGTAGAACTTGGGGTTAGTGGAACTTAATGAAAGACACATGTTGCTGTCCACACCTAATTATGGTAGCATTAAAGCACATGTTCTGATGGTAAAGATTAAATATGTGAGTGGTCTGTACCATTCTTGTTTCTCATGGTTTTCACACATACTGCTCCACCATAAAATGCCCTGCATAGCTGATTTCCCTACTTTGTTAATGGTTTCAGCCATTTTCACTATCTTTCTTTTTTAATACCACATTAAATTGGCTTCAATCATAGTTTTTCCAGGTGATAACATTCATATCTCATACCATTATCTTTTGTTAACTGAAAAAAGTGTTTGACTCACAGAGTACTCCTTAAGTATTTTGGTATTCTGTATCCTATATCCGTCTTCCATTTGCCAGTGTATATTATTATTTATGGCACTGTAGAGATTGTTTCCCAAATATCAAAACTTTCTTTCATTGATTTGATTGCTTCATTTTATATTATTGATACCATACTCTCTGGCACAGACCTGAAGCATGGTTTGATTGTTTTAATGTTATGGTTTTATTATTTCATTACTTGTCAAGTTATTTTATTTTTTCCCATTTTACTTTTTTTTTAACTAGTAGTTATGATATAGTAAGTCAGAATTTAGTGTTAACCTAAATTCTTCTCTTTCTTGCCCCTGAGGTTAGCGCACTGACAGCCCAACATGCTTAATCCATTGGTTTATAAGGATGCTGATAATTTCTTGATGATGAGCACTTTCTCAGGTGTTCCTTGAATATATCTTTTCTCATGGCATATAATTACAATAATGGGTAAAAGTGCTCATAATGGTCATCTGTTGATACTCAGTGCTTACTCAAGATTTACAGCCTTATATGTTTTATGTATTGATTGAAATAATCTTCAGCCATTGTAGAAAACTCCTGTCTTTCATAATTGTTAACCTTCTGTTGTGTGTAGTTGGCATTATCAAATGCTTTCTCTAAATCTCCAATATGATGTTACTCTTTTACTACTGCCTCCTACGTTGCTTGCTTGAAGAATAATATAGCTTCTTTCTCTCACTTTCCAAAAATGTCTTAAACACATATAAATATATATTTCATTTTGAAATATTGGATTAGTATCTGTGGTAGGGATCTAATCTTGGGTAGGGATCTAATCTGGGATAGTTATCTACTCTAATTTCTTGCTTTGATTTCTGAACATAGTTCAGGCCCTTGAAAGAGAAAGCAGTCCATGATAATTTTTAAGTTGTTGGTTTGAAAATGGACAGATTTTACAGCCAGCAATTATTTACTGGTCTTAATAATTTTTTTACCAAATTCCCATATCTATGTCATTGACTGCAGCTCCTAACTGTCTGTAGGCCTGCGAAACTGCCCAAAACCTATGATGCTTGCAGTTAATATTCAGGAAGTCAAACCCAACAATGAAAACATTAATGGATATACTTGCAATATGCATTTCCGTTCTTGAAAAACTGAAACAATCAATCTAAAAATTACACACCTGTAATGATACCAGTCCTGCTGCAAAAATTTCATAGAATGCTTCCCCAGGAGCATTAGGTTCAGGCCGGACAGGAATCAGAACATGCTGTATTCCAAACAGGGGAATCAGGATTAGAGTTGCTCTGACAGCTTTTTTCATTCCTATTGGGGCTGGATTAGCTGACCGTGAGTGAAGTTTTGTGAGTAGAACTCTGACCACATTGATTAGGAATATTAAGCTTGCAGTCAAAGTGATGATGATTGGAGCTATCAGGATCCACTCATAAACACTGTCTCCCAACCAGCATCTATTGAAAAAAAAATGAATGGAATAAAAAAATGTTAATGAAATATGGGTAATTCTTAAACAATATAAATTTTATTATATGCCAATAAACTAGTCAATTAAAGCCATAATGCTTTTTCATGTACTTCTTTTATCATGGCTAGGCAGTGCATAATTATAACTCTGAGTGAGATGTTCATTACATTACTAAAATGCGTGCCACGTTGTTTACCAAACAAGGATAGAATTGGTTAAAAATCTGAGCAATTTTAAATTGTGTGCGGTCGTGAGAATTATTCACTTTTTCAATTATTTATCATAGAAAAAGTCATTTATAACTTCCTTTATGCCATGGAGTACTTGCATGGGTTCTTATGGGGCACTTTTCAATCTTAACCCTTTATTCCATTCTTAGTGACATTTTCCCATTTCCTCCACTTCATAATCCATCTTTACTTAATTCTAAATGATTCCCCTGGATCCTTCCATTAGACATCACTTCATAAAGCCTCATAAGTATCTTTTATGATATGATAACCCAATAATAAAAAATGAATGAAAAAGCCAGATTATTTAGAGAAAAATGTAGGATTACTGATATTAATACTGATTAATATTCCATTCAAATGAAATATTTATTTTTAGAGAGATGCAAAGAGACTGAGACTTACTTTCTCTCTTATAGACTTTCCCCTCCCCTCTTTACAGTATTTGCTCAGTCAACTGATTGTAATTGACCTTTTAAGATTGACACTTATTTGACCTGCCCACTGCAACATGAGTATGGATAAATTCAAAGCTTAAGGCAATAAATTATGCAAGAGAGTGTGGAAAATAGAGGGAAGTAGGAGGAAGATGGGAATTAAGAGGTATGAGCCAATGGCTTAGGTAAGAGTTTGTAATTTTACCCTATTAAATTTCCCTGATTTTCACCATCATTGTATTCTGTTATTAGTTTTCTACTATGGGAATGTATTTCATGTATCATTCAAATCATCTGAAAAGGTTATGGTAAAATGATGAATGAAGTGTAATGATAAATAGTTTTAACTATTGCTCCCATTCGTAAACTATTGAAGTTCTTTGAACCTGACACCTGAAAAAGTGTCCTCAGTTTGATGAACAATGCTAAGGTGTCAGTAAGGAATTTTGAACAGATGATACTTCTAGAATATGGTTAATGACAGGATTCACTTGCTTCATGGGTTGCAAAACTGTGCGAATTGCCCCCCTCCACCCAAATTGTATCACCCTGGTTACACCACTAGTGAGGGTGGTGGTAACATCCAGAGAAACCATTTCAGGGCCACTATCTCATACAATGCTTGTGTTGAAGATGCTTGCCCCTGCTGTGAAGTCAACCATCAGAGCAACAACAAGAGCCCATATACGAAATCAAACAAAACTTTTAAGTTGGGAATCAAAGATTCCTTCTCAAGGGAACCTTTGCCCAGAAAGACTGCTCTTAATTTATTTAAGAAATTGGGATCTTCAAAAATAACTCCACTCCTTGTTAAATAATCTGCCAATTCTCTTATAAATTAGGATGATAAGCCAAGTGCATCCTGAGTGCAATATGGAGTAGATCTGACCCCAGGGTTGAGTGTTCTTATTTGATAAAAAGGCTTCTTCACTGCATTTAGTATTCTATTTGCCTCATGATAGGATCATTTCCCTGCATCTTTAACTATAATTTTAGCATGTGACATTGGTATGTACACCCTCGAAAACCACCTGAGTTGCTGAGCAGTCTATGTCCAATAGGGTGAATATTATTTGCCTTATTGCAAATAAATGCCCTAGTGCCAGTTTGAGCATTGCTGTTTGCCAGGTTCTGTGTCCCTGGTTAGATCAATAGTTGTTCAATTCACACTGAGCCATTTGAACTGCATAGATTTGAAAGAATTACTTATGAATTTTTCCAAATTACTTGGTTCAGATAGCCCTAACAACCATTTTGCACATCTTTCTGTTCTTGTATCATTGTCAAGCCTTTGATTTCAGTGAAAATGACATGAATTGAACATTAAACCTGCAAACTTCAGTGCATTTCAATAAGGGGGTGACTCACTTTCTGTTGGCATTTGGATCCATTCCTCTACTGACTGCATATGCACTTGTTAGGAATACAGGAAGTACCCATCCGATGAAGTAAAACCACCGAAGGACTATTTCATCATTCACAAACACCACTACTAGTGCCAAGTGAAGGTGAAGTCCTTCACAGAACATCCACATATAATTTGCTAGAGTTAAGTATTTCAGTAATATGTGTAGTGCTTGGCAGTAATACTGGAAAAGAAAAAAAAGAACATACCATCAGTCCTAGAGCAAATGCATTTAATTGTAATCATTTTTACTATGGTAAATTATTAATTTTCAAAATTGGCCAGTGGCATATAGGGCTCAAAGTTATCATAAAAATTGTAAGAAGTATGAAATCTTTGGAATCCCTATGAGAAACTTCATGTGATTAATACTAGTCATTCATTCTAAAGAAACTGCAGGAAATGCCGCAAAGGTAACTTTTAACGGAGTCATCCGCTGATGTGTATTTCAATGCAACGATTTCAGAGTGTAAAAATCATTCGTCTTGACCAGGATGAGGGTCCAGTCAAGGCAAATGATTTTTACAGTCTGAAATGGCTGCATTGAAATTCTAGTCATTCATTTTCATAATCATAATATAGGTAGGTACGCTTGGTATTCTAAATAAAGCATAATCAATCAAGTACTTTATACTTTGCAGAGTAACTACAGGAATAAAATGGCAATGAGGAAGTTCTTACTATTGAATCTGTTAAAATGAACATTATTGTAAAATATTTTATAAAATTTTCTTTTATTTTTCGATTGAATGGATTAATTGTTGAGCAGCATTGCAATTTAGATGGTTCTGGGGAGAACTTTGATTGGAATAACCTTCTAATCTATTTCATGGTAATGGATGTTTATTTATACAGGTATACATACATATATATATACAGGTGAAAAAATATATATATATTATATAAAATAATTATATATACGAGGGTCATCCGGAAAGTAGTACCCGTTCGTGCCGCATGAAGTGCTGACGACGCGAGTAGCCGCTGGACGAGGTCAGATAGCTTCAGTGGCTTGTCTGCCTTCTCTGAGCCAAGTTGCGTGATGCTAGCATTGCCTGTGTTGTTTCTGTGATTGTTTACAATGTTTAAAAAAATTGAGAACGCCGCCAGTTGTGAAGTGAGGGCAGTGATTAAATTCCTCAATGCAAGAAACGTTCGCCCATGTGATATTCATCGCCAATTAAAGGAGGTGTATGGAGACAATGTAATGGACGAGTCGTCTGTTCGGCGGTGGTGTCGCAACTTCAACATGGGGTGGGGGAACACACACGACGATGAGCGTTCGGGGAGACCGTCTGTCATTACAGACCAACTGGTGAGCTCAGTTGACGAATTCGTGAGGAACGATCGGCGCGTCACAATTGATGACATCTGTGAGCATTTTCCCAATGTTTCTCGAACAATTGTTCATGAAATTGTTAAACACCATCTGCATTATGCAAAAATTTGTGCAAGATGGGTCCCTCGCGTATCTCAATGAGCTGGCGGCGAAGGACTATGCAGCAGGAATACAGAAACTTGTCACACGTTATGACAAATGCCTTAATTTGCTTGGAGATTATGTTGAGAAGTAGTTTAAAGTATCCTCTTTCAAATAAAATTTTTTATGTTTGTTAATATTTACTTTTGTGTCTTTATTTCACGAACGGGTACTACTTTCCGGATGACCCTCGTGTGTGTATATATATATATATATATATATATATATATATATATATATATATATATATATATATATATATATATATATATATATATATATAAAGTGAAGAAGAATTATCAATTAATGCAGGAACATTTATGAAAAGATAAAGCCTTTCATATTTCTCCGGTCACAAAAAATATTAGACTTATAAAATGTACCAAAAATGCTCATGGTGATAGCAATTAACATGCCCAAAAGTGTTAGCACTTCATTGAAACTTACCCCATTCTCTAACACCACTGCAGGGTCACATATTACTTCTCTATACCATATGATCCATGTCAAGCCAGTTGCAGTAAATGCCAGAAAGAGATGAATGTGGATAGTGATTCTTGTGCATTTTAGAGACCTGAAACATTGTTTGAGAATGATGTAACTCATGTAACTCTACACAAAACTCATTTTCAATGAGTTTTGTGCAGAAGGTAAATTTTAAGCCATGCAGTCCAGGTTGCTTTAAATTGTGTATATTTCCTTGCAGATGTTTCTGGTAACTCATGCAAACTTTTAGCTACTCCTCTAGTTTCCCAAGGAGAAAACTATAAGAGCTTGTACAGTATTTTTCCCTGAGGAAAGGCCCCAACTTTCAGCAGTTAGGTTATCAGACACAGGCATCAAATACTGATCATACTTGTTGGTATAGTGTATGTTTTGCTATATTATTTTGGTAAATAATTTAATACTCGAGAGAATATTTTATTCATATTTCTTTAATAACAGTGCCTTACATCTATGCATAAGGACCTAGATTCTGCATTTGCCAAAACACCTTTTAGTAGTGATTATAGTACACTTCGTTGAGTTTTTAATTGCAATTTTGTTAATTAAATGACAATTCTATTCTGGTGAAAACATATCATAAAATTCTTTATGCAATGCATTCTAAAGGTATTATATATAGTGCAAGTATATAGATGTATCATATAGGACTGAGAAATCAGAACAGGTCCGTATTCTCAATTTTTGCACCCACAGGTTCTTATTTGGCTTAAAAGAGTGATTTAAATTCAAGCAGTTTCAAAGGCTATGGCCACCATTTTATTTTGTTTTCTGTAAATTTTATCGAAGGAACTGGTTTCTGATTATGATTTAGAAAGTAATGATAAATTAAGGAATTTTTGTATGTATTATATTATTTAAAAATAAAAATATAATTATTCACTGTAATTGTAAACAGTAATATAAGCTAGCAAATCGCTAGATTGGATACAAAACATGAAATGCACAGAAACATTTTTCGAAAACTCTGAAATAAATGAACATTTTTTGTATTGATTTTTACGACAAAGTCAATAATTACCAATTTCTACATTCTGATTCCTCTTTGGAATTCAATATAATATATGCAGTAGGAATTCTTTCATGTTGGAAAACACCTATATACACGTGCATGTATCTGTTTGTGCAAATTATTTTGATCACGTCTTGGTGCGTATGTGTAACTAGAATTTCATTTTGTTGAATTAATTCAACTGCCTTTTCAGGGAGTCATAATTTGATTGAAATGATACAAAAAAATAAGATTTAGGTTAAATTACTTTGACAGTTTAGAGAGGGTTGTTGGTTTAGGGCCACGAGTGAGAAGTACAGAATTTGCTTGGATAAAGCATACAAGCACAACCCAGTACAATACTCAATATGTGCTCAGAGTATTCAAGGCTTGCTTAAGCTTAAAGCGGTGGTTTATTGAGACACTATCCCTATGAATCACTTGTGTCAAAGAATAGTATGCCTTTCTTTAAGGAGGATTATCTTTACCAGTGCTACCTCAAAAGTGATACTAAGAGAGAAAAATAGTGAACTGAGATGTTTTTGGGAAAAAGATGACTAACTCTTTAATTTGGGCTAATAATAGGATATCTGTAGTGCCCTTACAGGGCCATCTGCTTCACATTTTACTAATCTGAAGTGTTAATTATTCTTGAATAAGGTAGACTTATGTATGCATAAGGTTTATTATTTGTATTATATTTTTCCCTCAGCCATTGTAAAATGGCACTGTTGACAAGAATGCTTTGCAATGCAACACTAGTTGGATTTTGCAGGAGAACAAAAATATTTGTGGTAATTTAGGTATGAACTTCAATTTACTCCATATGAGTAATCATAAGTGTACTTACTTAAAGCTGAGGAAAATGATGAGTGATATAACCAGAGCGACAATAGAAATGGAATATCCAATGGTATATAGTGTGTTCACAAGCACTCTGAACTGAAAAAAATAATGAGGATGCATATTAGTTTTTAAATAGGTAATCAATACATAACTTCTAATTATCCATCAGTGCTTTAATGTTTCTCTTTTCTAAGTTTTCTATAAATCAATTTCACCAATTAAATGATCATGTTACAGTTGAAAACCAATTGCATAATTTTGATTTGAAAGATAAATAACATTACCTATCATTATTTTCATTCAGTCTAATTCTGAGTCCCTTTCTTGGCTCATTGAAGAGTTCTCAGAGACAATAGATTGTACAATTCCATTCTATTCAAGTAACAGTTTCTACAATATCTTAGATGTTCAGACAGCAGAAAAATATGTGTAATGTTACATTTTATGCATTAACAAGCAGTGGTTTATTTTTTCCTTTACCTCTCTAAGAGAGTGAAATTGCCTCATATCCTTTAGCATTTCTTTGCATCATGTAGACACTTGTACTGCCAATGTTTTTTTTCCAAAATTGTTGTTTCATTCAAGAGAAACATGTTGGTAGTATCTCTTGATTTAGTTTATGCTCCTACCTTTAAGTCATCCATGTCGACACATGTTGTGTAGTTAGACCATGATGTTCCAGTCTCTGGGTGAGCAAACCATGAGCCATTTGTCAAGCATTTTCTAAATGCATATCCTGTGATAAGAAAGAAGTAAACAATGAATAATCAAAATTATAAATGAACTTTTGAAGGAACATATCATGGCAGGTGTTCAATAGAGGATGAGTTTCTACATTTAAAAACAATGATTTGTCTTTTTTGAAGGCATCTGAAGAATGATTTTGAGACCATATTTCTGTTTGGGCTTTCATTAAACGTAGACAAATTTCCACGTTTCCCTAGTACAAGAGAGAGAAATTGGTTTGCTTCATAGAAATATATTAATTGTTTGAATTCATGAAACCATCGAATAATTATTTCTAAATCCTTGGTGTGATGATTTTTCAATTGCCCTTAGCATAAGAAATTGATATTTTTTCAACATTTTTGATAAATGTAGGACTGATTAGATTTTGGCTAAAATGAGCCAACTAGAAGAGGCACTTCAAGGAGATCATTTTAACAATTTATACATATCTAAGTTTAAATTTTGTAATTTGTATTAGCCCTCTTTAAAATTCATAGCTGCAGTACTTTTTTGCCATTGTTTTAGAGTGCATATTTTTCATTGAGAAATATTTTTACTCTTCTGGGGGTTATACTCGTAATTTTCCTAAATTCACAGAAATTTCCTTTTTCATTTCCCTTGCACCATTGGTGGCAATGAAGATTTCCCGCCTTCACCAATCCCTCTTATTCTCTGATGGTTTCCACACGCAATCCATGTGGAATCGAAAAATTGCTCTCACTGGGTAGCATTGATGACAAAGAATGAAATTAAAACTTTCATTTCAATTAGCTTTTTATGAAATCTGTTATTTTAGAAATATTCAAAATCTAATCAACAGCAGAGTTAACTATATATTGTGCTGAAACAGGCTATGCTAAAAATCAAGCCAAATGTTATTTATAATAAATAGACTATCAACTGGCATGTGCACCCTATGCTGTCCCCTTACGATCCATGCATGGTCTGACTGCTGTGATGCATTTTGGGAAATAAATATTTAGTTGTTCAGATATTTAGTAATGATATTTAAAAGTTTCTTCTACCATAGTTATTGTTATCTAAAAGTATATTAAACCAAAATACTGAATAATGAGGGAAGTAATGCTATTGATTAAAATTTTGCATGTTGTTTTCGCCTGCCGAAACTTAAAATTCACATGAATATTGTAGTATTGAAGGTGAAGTAGTTTTTTATGTTTAACTTGTTTTGCAAGACTCAAACCTGTCTTTAACAAAATACCATTGCCATTACTTTGCAGGATTTTCTAATTTATTTTGTTTCCACCTTTGGAATGCTTCATATCTGCATTATCAAAATCTTAGAGCAAGTAAAATTTATTTCTATTGTGCATTTTCCTTTTGTAATTTATTAGCATTGAATTATCCTTTCTCTTTACGCATTTCATTTTGGAGTAAGATCTTTTATGCCTCACTTTCACATCTAATCCTCTGTGGTATATCAATCCTTTATTATTAATAAAGATTGGAGCTATTAATTCTTGGTAGCAGTTTATTTGAAAAAAAAAACAAAGCAGCAAGGTATTAAAGTGGCATTTGCATTAAAATTAAAATACTTAGTTATCTTCTGCATATGATTTGATTCAATCTTTTGGATACTTACGATTTGGGTCAAATCCTATTAGGAAATAGGGACATGGCATAAAAGCAGTTTCACCAGCTTTAGTCTGGTTCCAACAGGTCCACCCATCAAAATAAGTTGGGCAGTATGAGTTACCTGAAAAATAAGATGAATTGCCTGTTTCAATGTTTTTAATTTTAATTTTAATTTAAAAGGATTTCTTGTAGTGATAGGCTACAGAATTTTGAAAAACTGATTCAGATTCTATTGTTTCCCTACACTCAAGGTCAGATTATAAATGCAAATATGCATTTTTATAGTATTTTATTTATTTTCTGTGCATAAATGTTTATTTTTAAATTAATATGTAATTATTATCATGGCCTTCAGTTTTCTAATACATGATGTATGAAATGGAGGGATTTAGCCTTGATCTCAGAAAGAGTGAAAATGAAATTTTGTAATTTTGGGCTGACAGATATAAACCTCCTTGTAGTTTGAAGGTACTGCATCTCAATGCTTAATTACATGATTAATCATGCATATTAATATTTATTTTCAAACATCGAATCACCTTAGCAGAGATCAATTCTGCTCTCACAGGGTTCCGAAATGTGCTTTGTTTTTCATTCCAAACTATGCAGCTGTAAAAAACTAGAACTACTTATAATTTCATGATATATGGAATTAACTAGACCTTATTTTTCTTTTTAGAGAGCCTCAATAGCATGGATTGTTAATCATGCAGTCACAAATTTACAATAAGTAGTGGTAGACTCAGTTATAAGAAATTGGCAGTGGTTAAAAATCATAAAAAGTTTTACCATCCGCTGGTGTCACTGTCTGGCTCTTTATTTCCATACATTCGGCTAGCCTCTTGATAAGGAACCAGGCTGATGAGTTTTCCTTTTCCTGATCTGTGGACTCATGGCTTTCATGAACAACTTTCCCTTCCACATTGTCACCATTGATTCCATAATCTGTAGACCTGCTGCTGTAGTGGATAACTTTCCCAACATTGTCTGTACTCCCTCCATTATTCCAATGACTCCTTTCCATGCCAAGGGCCGCGGCATCTCTCTTTTCCTCCTCCATGCTTGAAACCTCTGAGGCTCCCCTAAACCAGTTTCTCCTGTAGAGGTGTCTTAGAGCCTAAATTTTGTGGATCATAAATTTAGGAGATTACCATGCATCAATTGATCACTTGTTAATGAAAAATAAGGACATCATTTAATGCAAAGTGGGTTTTAATGCATGTCCTTTGCATGTGTGGATTTAGAATTAGGAATATGAATGGGAGCTTAAAGCAATAGTTCACTTTGTCTATGAAAATAGAATTGATATATGAAGTTATTATCGTACATTTTGCTTTTTTCATTTAATTTGCTTTGATTAGAACAGAGTGAAAAGAGTAAAAAAAATGATTGGTCACCCTAAATACAAAACATTAATATAGCAATCATAATGAGTGAAGACACAAGTTAATGTACAACATGGACAATTGTTATAAATCTTTTTCAGAATTAGTAGTGTCCCTGTGCAGGGAGATGTTTGTTGTTAAAACATTAAGAGACTTCAATAGTACCCCTTTACTAGTTGTCTCGTAAACATAAGCATGTCTTCCAAAATTTTAAATACGTTGCTAGAGTGGTTAGTTATATATATATATATATACTCATATATACAGAAACAGATATAAGGAAAAGGGATAGGAACACATATAAAGGACGAACACAATAGAGGTGGGGAAGGCGGAATCGAACGGATCACATGAGTAAAAATATTTCCTCAACCGGGACTCGAACACCGGATCTTTCCACTTGCCGGGCGGATGCTCTTAACCACTTGAGCTATCGGGGATAGTCAATTTACCCTGAGATCCGTGGGTCTAATATGTCGCCAAGCGCCCCGATTCTTTCAGCCAAGAGATGGCGTCAGGGGGCTGTTTCACCCACCAAAGGAGAAATAGACAATACACAAGGAAAGGAAAGGACAGTGGGTTAGAATTCATACAACATCATACAGGAAAGGAACAGTGCGTTTCGTGGCACGCATAGCCAGAAGAAAGAGATGAGCCACATTGGCCAAATACACATTCAAACACGAAATCCCGCCAAACGGCGAATAAATACTCATATATACAGAAACAGATATAAGGAAAAGGGATAGGAACACATATAAAGGACGAACACAATAGAGGTGGGGAAGGCGGAATCGAACGGATCACAAGAGTAAAAATATTTCCTCAACCGGGACTCGAACACCGGATCTTTCCACTTGCCGGGCGGATGCTCTTAACCACTTGAGCTATGGTGGGTGAAACAGCCCCCTGACGCCATCTCTTGGCTGAAAGAATCGGGGCGCTTGGCGACATATTAGACCCACGGATCTCAGGGTAAATTGACTATCCTCGATAGCTCAAGTGGTTAAGAGCATCCGCCCGGCAAGTGGAAAGATCCGGTGTTCGAGTCCCGGTTGAGGAAATATTTTTACTCTTGTGATCCGTTCGATTCCGCCTTCCCCACCTCTATTGTGTTCGTCCTTTATATGTGTTCCTATCCCTTTTCCTTATATCTGTTTCTGTATATATGAGTATTTATTCGCCGTTTGGCGGGATTTCGTGTTTGAATGTGTATTTGGCCAATGTGGCTCATCTCTTTCTTCTGGCTATGCGTGCCACGAAACGCACTGTTCCTTTCCTGTATGATGTTGTATGAATTCTAACCCACTGTCCTTTCCTTTCCTTGTGTATTGTCTATTTCTCCTTTGGTGGGTGAAACAGCCCCCTGACGCCATCTCTTGGCTGAAAGAATCGGGGCGCTTGGCGACATATTAGACCCACGGATCTCAGGGTAAATTGACTATCCTCGATAGCTCAAGTGGTTAAGAGCATCCGCCCGGCAAGTGGAAAGATCCGGTGTTCGAGTCCCGGTTGAGGAAATATTTTTACTCTTGTGATCCGTTCGATTCCGCCTTCCCCACCTCTATTGTGTTCGTCCTTTATATGTGTTCCTATCCCTTTTCCTTATATCTGTTTCTGTATATATGAGTATTTATTCGCCGTTTGGCGGGATTTCGTGTTTGAATGTGTATATATATATATATATATATATATATATATATATATATATATATATATATATATATATATATATATAAAAGGACAGGTCCATAGGACAGTGTCCAAGGAAGGAATTGAATTCAATTGATAAAATATTATACCAGTGAAAGTATTTTTACTGCTTGCTAAGTTTAAAAATCTGTCGAAAAAGAGGCTGTCGAGAGTCTTACCTTAGGCTTACATTATCAGAGTTTTTTGAGTACGTTTTGTATTTTCAAGAACTATACTTTAATTTTCAAGTTTTTAAATAATTTTAAAGAAAAATGGTTTATGAGGCATATAATTTATTCCTCTGTGCAGGTTTTAAAGGGGGTTGTAGCTGATCTTCTGGAGATGGTGAAATGAGCTCTCAAATGGAGTCCTTCACACCATTATTGCTCCATAATGCCTGGATGACAGTTGCATTCACATCAGGACTCAGATGCTTCGGAGTAAGTATCACCATGCTCATGTATTTACATAATACTTTCCTCGTAAATATCAGAAGGGTCCATCATCGCCTTTGAAGATGTGACATTACTATTAGAGAGATTACCTTTCCACTAAAATTCATTTACCATTGATTTTTCCTTATCTAGTCCGCAGTTGGCATAATTAGTAGCATCACTGCCTTCCCACAATCCGTCTTTTCTGCAATACCTGCTTACTGTAATGCAAACAAAATTTTTGGTCTGGTTCACTTGTGTTTTCATTTGGTCAAATACATATGTGCATTTTTCCCTCACTTAGATGACCTTTTTTCAGTGGTAATTGACTGAGGGAAGCGCATGAGTAAATGTAAAAAAATTATTTTATGTTTGTGGTATAATTAATATCAAGATATTCACATGCAAATAAGGCACAGAAACATGCAAGTAGTCAGTAATAATAATAATAACAACAATACTTTCACTTTTGAAAAAAGACACATTGTACAGCATTTGACCTCGTCAGTTCGTGCATTAACAAAATACACAATGCATACAGCGACATACAGAGGAAGTATAACATAACAGTTTTTATTTGAAGAAACTCCACTGAATGAAAAGGATTTTTAACCAGCCATGAATGGAGAGGTGATTTAAATTTTGACAGTGAAATATTTTGAATACTTTATCTAATTTATTTTAGCCTTATTTCCCTCCACACAATAACTAACTATTGATTTGTAAGAAGGAATGTTTAGATTAAGTCTATTGTGAGGATGGTTTGAGTTAGTACATGTAACATTCCTAATTTTAACATCTTGCAACTTGCTTTTTGGGTACACCAGAACATCATACATTTTTAAGTTTACTTGAGACATATTGTGTTCACACAAATAATGAATTACAGAGGGCATAATCTTTAGTGTTTACCATAATTCTTATAAATCTCTTTTGGATATCAAGAACCTTTTCAATACTCGATCCATTGCCCTGTGCATGTATGGTATAAGAGAGTGAATATATATATATATATATATATATATATATATATATATATATATATATATATATATATATATATATATATATATTGGGTGAAACAGCCCCCTGACGCCATCTCTTGGCTAAAGAATCGGGGCGCTTGGCGACATATTAGACCCACGGATCTCAGGGTAAATTACGTTTCCTCGATAGCTCAAGTGGTTAAGAGCATCCGCCCGGCGAGTGGAAAGATCCGAGGTTCAAGTCCCGGTCAAGGAAATATTTTTACTCTTGTGGTCCGTTCGATTCCGCCTTCCCCACCTCTATTGTGTTCGTCCTTTATGTGTGTTCCTATCCCTTTTCCTTATATCTGTTTCTGTATATATGAGTATTTATTCGCCGTTTGGCGGGATTTCGTGTTTGAATGTATATATATATATATATATATATATATATATATATATATATATATATATATATATATATATATATATATATATATATATATATATATATATATATAATGTTCTAGTTAACTGTACAGTTCTGGATAGCCTGCCACATATTGGTGATATGGATATTCCATGGCAGTTTTGGGAAAAATGAAAACGCAATAGTTTTTCTGAGGTCAATTCTTGATCTGTTTCCTTAGGCTTATTAACCTTGATTGCATTTTATTTCAACTTAACAAATACCCATTTGCAGGGAACCAATGAGTGGCTTCCTCTGGGGCTTGTATAGCTAGGGTATCTAAATCATGGATTCTCTCAACAGAGAGTTGAATCTTTGGCATATAGATGGGATTTAAATGAAAATTTACATATAAAAGTCATTAACCATGCTAATAAAAAGGAATGCACCAAGCACAGACCCTTGAGGAATGCCTTTAGAGACAGATGCAATAGACAGGGCTTCACATTCACAGTAATCATTTGAGATTGCCTAAAAAGATAAAATATAATGATATTTGCTGAGTTTCCCGTTATCCCACAGAGGAATGATTTAACTGATAATATATGATGATTGACACCATCAAATGCTCTATTCAGATCACACATTATAATTAGTTTTGTTTAGTTTTTCAAATTCATCCATTACAAAAGAAAGCAGTCTATTCAGGGCATCCACAGTTGATTTGCCTTGTCTGAAACTAAATTGAGATTCAGTTATGTCATTTGATTCCAGAAAGAAACAATTTATTTTTAATCACAAATGTAATGCTTTTGGAAAAAAACAAGAAATATACCAATGCTATTTATTTTGCCCTTTTTCTGTGGTAGAACTTCTTTGTATATTTTTAGTTTATCTGGATACATACCCTATTGTAAGCATTTAGTGACACTAAACTGGCATGCCTCTGGACACCCTCAACGTCTCCTCATCTGTGTTTCTTTCTGGTGCCATAACTTCCAGGGAAACCATATGCGGCTCATGGAAATAATCTGATCCCTGCACTCTGATGTGTTGGGCATAATAGTGGGGGAACTCTGCCATTACCTATCAAATTGACCTTTGGGTTTATAGCTGTGTTTGTGGTTTTTATATTATATATTTTACAGATCATTGTATGCATTAGACTACCATAGAAATATCTGACTGCGTGACTTTGAAAACCAGTGAGAAGCAAAATACTTTCACGATTCCCAAGTGGCAGCACAACTGCTAGTGACGTCCAACAGTAAAAAATATTAAGCCATGCTTGTCTCAGTGATGGCTCACTTTGATGACTGAAACTAATTTTCTATAGAAAAGGGCATGAAACCAAAATTATACTGCATTTCATGCTATTATTACGAGCTAATTTTCTGCTATCACTATTAACAGATATTATGACGTATTTAACAGATGATATAAAAACAAAAAAACTTTTAGTTTATATTCAGACCTTATTCCTTTCATTAAATTCTATTATTTTTTTCTCACTCATCCTTATAATGATTTATAATATTTTGACTTTTAACAATTGTAGACAATCTTGAGTTTATAATGCAAGAAATATACTCGTATACTGTAATGGTATTCCCTAAATTTGGGGCATAATTATACATTTTTTTAAACTGTACATCTCTCCATTTTTTATGCAGAGGGAGGATTCTGGCCAAGAGCGTCGGCATTTTTGTGACTATGATTGATCCGGAAACCTAATTAAAAACTAAAGACATAGGTCTTTACTCAAATATATATATATATATAAATATAAATAAATAAATAAATAAATAAATAAATAAATAAATATATATATATATATATATATATATATATATATATTTGGTTAAAGCCTTAGTGTCTCCTCCAGTGCAGGTAATTTCTAGAATTCCCTTACACAATTCCTTGGGAAGGAATGATTAAAATTCTGTGTGGTGGACTTAAAAGGAATCTTAAATCAATTTGTGATTTCTCTTTAGGATTGTTGTGCAACACTTCACTTACAAAAAGAATTACCTCCTAACATGTTCCTCTAAGCTGAACTTTATGCTTTGGCTTGTCTCTCTCCTTTATGTACATCCATATTTGCTTCATTTAACCCTGTTTTTGGTTTACTGCAGGGTGACGCTTATTATATGCAATAAAATATGTACATAAATGCCTTTTCCTGGGCTTAATAGCTTTGCTAAATATAAGTGATACAAAATCTGTGAATGCAGTACACCCAATATGGTCCATGCACTTCTCTTAATTAGTAGTCTTCTTTACCCTGGCTATGCTTACATACATTTCTCTGCAGCTCCTCAGTTCAGCTCTATTTTATCGCTTATCATTTATTATTTTAGGCTAATCTTTAGAGGACCAATTTTTCACAATGATTTTTTTTAAATTTCATTTTTTGAATTATATTCATTCACTGTCAGATTCAGTATATCAAGCATTTGTACTGCCAGGTGCATGATATTGACATTGGTATTTCTATCATTGGATGGCATATTTTTTACTGAGGATGTGATACCTTTTGAGCCCACCAAAACAGCAGAGATAGTGTGCTGAAGGAAAATTATACTTTCTCCTGTGTTACTAATTATTACCACACCAAGGCTCAGGCCAAGATAACTTATATCACGTGAATGTTTTTCCTGTCATTATCAATATAAATTCATAATGAATTAAATAACATTTACATGTTACGAGTACTTTAAATAATAATTAGGAACCCTTCCAATGAATCACAGAATTTCTTTTAACTCCTTCCTCATTCACAGTTTTGCATAATTTACTGGCTACCTACAATTGAAAGATAAAATCAATTAAACGTTGATTTTTATGATACCACTTAAAGCTTTATCAATTGCCAGAAAAGCATTTGCATTTATTTTTCTCCTATTTCGATTGATTAGCACTAATGAAATTTGACGAAATGTTTTATTTGGCTGTAGCTTTTATATTAATTCTAAGAGAACTCAACTGAGGAAGGAAAAAGGATACCATTCTTTGTTTCTGAGGGTTGTTTTTAATTAGAAGACCATTGATGTTTGCCCTTATTAAAAAAAAATCAGCTATATTTGTTTACAGTTTTAACAATGGCACTATATAACAAATTATTAAAAAAATCTTATCGATCAATGCGATAAGTACTTCTTATGACACATATATTTACCATTCTATGTGTAGTGCTTACCAGTTTTATTTTCTTTGGCCCCTTGCGTAAATGAAGGGCATATCATATGGGACCATTCTCCTGCCTGGGTAGTTGGCCAGCATATTAATCCATCAAAACTTGTTGGACACTTAGAATCTGTAAGGATTATGAGCAAAGGAAAATGTAAGTAGTATGTATCCAATAAATTGCCAGCTATACATTATAAATCAATAGGGTAAACAAACAAACCATAGGTCATGAATGAAATGTATGTGATATGCCTAATGATTATATTGAAATACTTCAAGAAGTATCTATACACTGACTCTTTAGTACAGTGGCTCATCCACTTTCTCCCAGAGAGCTATACTTTCACATTAAAAGGCCTAATACCAGTTGATTTAATTTTTGAAATTTTACAGAAATTAATATGAAATTGGCATCATTATTAATGTATTACATGATACGTAGATTTTTATTTGAAGAGTTTAAGATTAATCATTGATTTTGATACTTGAATAAGAAATTTATTAATTACATTGTCTTTGGCCTACAAAGGGAGCATTGACAGAGGCTTACTACATTTAATCATACCAATAAAAAATATATGAATCAGCTGATAAGTGATGAAAAGTAATTATGTAAAATGAGCTCAATGCTTTGACAGCTTCCATTCATTTTCAGGTTTTTAGGTGTTTTAAAAGAACCTCAAGCAGTTATCGTTAGTAAGGTAATAATATCTCTGATGTAAATGTGAATGTGAAATTTATATTTCACAAATAAAATTTGAAAATTGTGTGCCATCGTCTTGGTTGCTTTTGATATGCGATTATTCTCTTACAATAACAAGCCAGAAATTTCTTTGTTTACATCAATGATTGCATTTACAAGGAATAGAATATATGATGGTGTACTACAATCTGGTACCTTTTACACTCCTAGTATTAAGTATAAATGTATGAATACTGTCTAATTTTTGTGTATATTTAGGGATGAAGACTTTCCAGAAAAGAAAACTGTTATTATATATACGAACTGGAGTGAGGGAGGGGGGCTAGGTTGAAAAAAGAATAGGTTATTTTTATTCAAAAGGGAAGAAATATTAATAAGTTTTTCAAAGGTGTTTTTTAATAAAATGTGTGATCACTTGTATTGCAACGGCGTACATGTCATGTTTAAAGGACTTTAAAATGAGTTACAGACATTATGATTGATTGTCCGAGGTTTGATAGGTAAAACAAGGATGGAACTTTGAAGTAAAATTGAAGTATTATGTTGAACCAGCAAATCAAGGTTGCTTTGGCCAGATTAGTTATTCATTTACATATTTAATTATATTTAAACCTCACCATCATTTATTAAAAAATATTCAATATAAGTGATACTGGCACATCTATTTAAATTGCAAAGAGAAATTATATTTAAGAGACTGTAAGATTGGTGAGTATGAATAAGTACACTCTGACTTAACTTGGCCTTTCACTTTACATAAGGGGCATTAAAAATTAAAAATATGGACTTCTGCAGCCTTATCACCAACATTCTAGTATTTTAAACTGGTATTTAGCTAGCTTATAAAAGGCTTACATAAAAGAAAAGTTAAAAAGCTACTCTTTCATAGTCATCATTTCATTGTAATTTACATGTCATAAATAGAGTCAACCATGACCATGGCAAAATTACTTTTTAAATATGCTTTAATGACTATAGTTCACCTCATTAAAACGTTAGAGAAAGAAAAGGATACATATTCATGGTTTTTATATGCAAGTGCTATTAAAGAAAATGAATGCAGCTATTAAATGTAGCTGAACTATAATTTCAAAATACTATTATTCTAGTGAGAAAATTTTGTGCTTGCATGTGTAAAAAAAAACAAATTTATTCATAGCAGCTAGCAATGCATAGTACAATGAATACTTAGTGGTATCATGCACAGTGTTTGTGTCAGCACCCTTGTTCTGCACTCTCTATATGGGAGGAACATTTCCTTGCGATTTTGTAATTACTTTGTGTGAATACTAGCTAATACTCAGTTGTGGATTAAGACCCTATATTTAGTAAAATAGTAGTAATTTCCTTTATTTTGATATACTATATATAGCTGAATAATGGCTAATTATTTGAATACAAATGTGGATGCATTCATGACAAATGTGATATTTACTTTTAGCAATCTTTACTACAGTCTTATAAATATCAATAATGGTAGTCTGAACACTAATGTCATATGTATCCACAAACTCAATTCTGTTGCTGTACTAGAGGATATGGGAGAGAATGTGAATCTTAATCAATTAGTGAAAAATAATTATTACAATATTGACTTTCACTCATTTATTCATCATTTTATTTTGTTATCAACTTACTATTAAACAATTGTAGTTTTGGTGTTTAGAGTAGCTAACTGACAGCTAAGGTGATTTTTGTTCTATGATTTTGTTTCTCTTATTAGTTTCATTCTGAAAAATATTATGAAAGAGATTTTTAAAGTTTGATGGTTTTTCTTTTAAATTGTTTTTCTTTGTCATACTATTATATGTCTATGGAACCCCTCCTAAAAATATTATTATTGGTTTAATTAATGATTCTTGTATATGGAGAGTCGAAGATGACAGAGACCACGACAAACTTCAAAGGGACATTAATAAAATGGCGGATTGGGTGACTAAAAATGGGATGGATATTAATGTTAGCAAATGCAAATCCATCACTTTTAGCAACAAGGTAAATGGAAACAACAGGGAATATAAATTCTCAGAAAATGTCATCCCTAGAAGTGATATTTCCAAATACTTAGGGGTATATTTAACTAAGGACTTAGGGTGGGGGCTAAATGTGGAGTACATATTTAAGAAAGCTTTCAAAACTCTTCATTGGGTGATGAGAAACCTCAAAGGGAGCGTTAGAGCAACCAAGGAGAAGGCTTATCAGACCCTAGTACGACCAATTTTAGAGTATGCTTCTCTTCTATGGGACCCTCATGAAGAAGGTCATATTAAAAAACTGGAAAAGGTGCAAAGAAAGGCTGCCCGATATGTACTGGGGAAGCATGGGAGGATGGAGAGTGTGGCTGACATGCTAGAAACGCTGGGCTGGGAACCTCTAAAAACTAGATGGAAAGTAAGCAGACTTTGTGGAATGTTCTGCATTGGGAAGGGGGAGAAAGCTTGGGCAGATCTTAGGAATGAGGTGGGGAACCCAAATTTTATAGGGAGAAATGATCACAAATTAAAGGTAAAATGCCGGGCACAGAGAACAAATAAAAAAATATTTTCTTTTCTGAATAGAACAATTGTTGATTGGAACACCTTACCTAAAAAAATATTCGAGCCCTTTCCTAACAGAGTGTATACTTTTAAGAATAGATGTAAGGTGTATATGTAATAATTTGATTTAATAATAATATAATTTTGAACAGAAGGTAGTTCTTGTCTACTGTAAATAACATCCTTTGCATGTTGCATTAAATCAGTTTCATTTGTCTAAATCCTCTATGCTTATGCTCATTCTGTGGAAATAACGAATGGTTTCTTGGGTTGATATGTAAAGTTTTAAAATTTGTTTTCCAATTGAGGAATGGCTACTATGATCCTTATTTTTAGTTTTTTTAACCTTTCATAAATAACCCATAGTGATTTAAAAGGGGGCATTATGAATCCTCTCATCCTCCTTTCTTTTCTCATTCTTACCTCATGGTCTCTTCCCTACTTGTCTTGTTGCAATAGTTTTGGTTTATCTCTTGCTGATTGTCACAATTGGACTACTGAATATTTCTGTACTTATAGTGTTGTATTTTTAAAGAAAACTAATTGACCCTAGTTTTCTCTTATTATTTACTAGTTGACCCACCATTTCATCATAAGTTTTGGGTATGGGAGAGATGCATTTATAACTGTCCGTACGCAGCCCATTAAGATATTTCACAGATGACTTTAATGACTAATACCTTGATGGCTCCAATTTTGGTATTATCCTTGATCAACGTATCTGCCAAATAAATGAAGAGGTCCAAAAGCTGGAAAAGGCTATGTATATCTTTTCATTTATGTTAACAATACTATTTTGCTTCACATGGACTCTTCCAAGTAAGAACCTCAATTTTAAATATTCCTAAGATAAGTTGAATTGAAAATGTGAGCTCTTGACATGAAGTATTTAGAATCACATTTACTAAGCCAATGTTTTTTTCAAGTTTTGGTGTATTGCCCTAAGGGTTTCCTTGTAAATTATGAAGTGAGTTATGGTTTGTGACGGTGGTATTTAAGTCAGCTTATTTAAAAGTTTTGCCTGGGTAAGTGGCAAACGTAGGATAATATTCAAGTGCTGTGAATGAATTTCTTTGTCAAGCTGTCTTCTCGTGGTTTGAGTGTGGTGTGTTCATTAATAAGTTCACGCTGGATTAGGATTTTGCTTATAAATACTAAAATATCATCTTCGTCATTAATCTTAAATCATAAAAATTTGGTCATTTTGATGAAGAGAAACTTTGTTTTTAACTAGGACACATTTTAAAATCAGAAATGAACTTTTCTTCTTGTTTATTATCAAAAGAACATAGAAAATGGACTTGTGATTACCGTGTGTTGATAGAAGTTCAGGGGTCATTTTTGGTCAAGTAGAGTTAATGCCAATTTTGAAAAGTGTCTTTCCTCCCTGTTTTTTTTAATAGTTTTCAAATCCAAGCTTGGATGCAATATGCACTTATGTTGCTGGGGTGTTTCAAACATGTTGCTAGGGAATTTCATTTAGAGAGGGATGTGAGAGCTCGCTGGGCGGAAAGTTCGTTTTATAGATTAAAGAGTCGACATACACGGAAATTGAGCAAAATCGATTCTCATGCATGGCGTATAAGTCGTAGCCGAAGAAATGAAATCGAGGGAAGTTGGGTTGTGTGCGTTAGAGGGGCGGAGAAGGGACGGAGACACTGGAAGTGTGGCACCAATACTATATCTTATCAAAAACTGAATTAATTTCCTCATATCGCGCAGGTATCGCTAAATTAAAATATCACCGTATTTTGACGAAGGAAATGTCACCTCCTAGTGATGTGACATTTCCAAGTGATGAGAGAATAAGTTTGATTCCATCGAATTGTCATAACTATCTTTGTGTTCGCTGGCATACGTATGACACTCCCGACGACATATTGTACTTCAAATTAGAAGTGCAGAGTATGTAATAATTCGCCCTTCTTGTCCCTGTTCGCACCAGAAGTGAACCATCACCAATATCGGTGGAGGGATTCTGAAATCAACGTGAAGATAGGATTGCACCGGCATGCTCTTCGCTTCCTCTCAGAGTTCGCGAGAGGGTTAAGAGAGGTACGTGGTGGTTGTATTTCTCGCCATACCGAGTGCGAGCGACTCTACGGTTTAGACGTAATTACTGCGCTTGCTCTTGGCTGCGGTTGGACGTGGGTGAGCGCATTCAATTACTCGGGGAGAGGAAACTGAAGGCAGTGTCGAGGCGGGCGGGGTGCGGTTTGGGGAGGGCGTGCGCCCTAGGCATCCGTGGAGAGAGTATGCATGATAGATAGATGGATTGCAGGCGCTGTCCAAAACACTCCCATCTTTTGTAGTTCTTCTCCTGGTTAAGCACGGGGGAATTTTTAACAGCAGTTCAAACGAGAGTACGTGTGGCTCCATAGTCGGATTTTACCCAATTCTAAAAAAACTCTTGTTCGTCTTATGTTGTGACTGGGCTCAAAAAATTTTACTGAACGTTGAGAACTGAACGCCACAGTTAGCTGAGACTAAAAGTTTATTAAAACTCAACTATAGCATCTCTGCATTCCATGTCCAATGATTCTGCTGGATCAATAAAGACCATTACTGTAAATATTCCCAATAATGCATGGAATAATTATCTGATTAATACCTGCCAGCCCCCGTCCTGACAACCCAGAGGTTGCGGGTTCGATTCTCGCCTAGGCGGATTTTCCGCTACCTAGGGCTTGGGTGATTTCTTTGGTTAATCGTATATTGCTATTTATATTATTGTTAAAATTCTGATGTAAAGGCCAAAAAGTGCTATTTTCGGAATGACATAAAAAAAATTATTTCGACTCATGATTAGGCCATGCTCCTTTTGATGCCTTATTGAGCGATGGCTTACTTGTCATGCATTAAATGCCACTGAGCTTTTACGTGTGCATTTTGAAATCGAGCCATGCTTAATTTATTTTATTATTTTATTTCGGAAATTAATCTTAATTAGGAGTTTTTTTTCTTCGAGGTAATGGGCTAATAAAGTTGCGTGCAGATTAAATTTTCTGGATCCATTTAAATATTTTAATTTTTTATCATTTGAAGTATTATAATATAATCGTGCAACTTTATGTGCGTATGACTCGGTCAAAGGTATCCCCTGGTATATCGCATGTCTTTACTGATAAATGATAATTACCACGAGAAATCTCGTTAGTGTTAAAATGACCAATACACGGATAATGAAATGCGAATGAGTATATTTTTTATGGCCTTTCATGTCTGTAAAATTTCTGCGTGCTAAGTTTCGACATCAAAGCGTCACAGAGGCGATTCGCCGGGGAAGGCAGTAAGCCTTCAGATGAATTACGGTGAGATTTACCCGGCGGGTAATTTATAACCGGATTAAGACTCTCTTGCTCAACAAAGCGCGATTTTTTTGAACAAGAGAGGATCATGAGGGACATGGCACGACGCCGGTCGTTAGATGTAAAGTTCACGCGAAGTCATAAATCTAATACTATACAATACGGAATAACGCAACGCAGTGCGGGTTTAAAGATGGAAGTGAAGGACGGTAGTAATTCAACGCGCCTAATAAGCGTATGTTGTGGAGCGCATATGTATCTTGAAAAGTATTATTCCTTCTGAGCGTGGCACGAGCTCCTAATCTCCCAATTACTAGCCGGGAATCTATTGCGGGTTTTCCGCTGCCGAGTGGTGCCGAATGGCAGTGACAGAAGTGGGGCGGATTTTTTTTACCACTGCGTATTACCGTAGACATAGGCAGTCTTTTCTGTTGCTAGCGGAGCAGATTTTCCGAGGGGAGCCCTTGCTCTCCTGAGTCGTGTGGCTTTGGAGAGAGTTCCGCTCTAACTAACTGAGCATAGATAGTTTTTCTTTACAACCTTTGGCGCGTGGTTGGAGAGAGAAATCGGTCATACTCGGGCAGTAATACTTTTTCAGTACTTGTGGATAATTGTATGAGGCAATAGCTCGGCATATATATCTTATACTACTGACTTCTTAGTGTTCGCTCTCTGAAATAAGTCAATCAGTACCAACATTATCTGCACTTAATCGCAAAATAATGCTTAACTTATGCCGGCTGAAGTAGAATAAATGTATGACAGGTTATAGTTAGTTCGCTCTTCTCTACAGGTTTTTCACGTGACAGGTTAATGAAAAAAAGGATTTCGATAGTATATTGTTCAAGATTACTTGGGTCCAACACCTTTCGCATGCATAAATGCCGCTGGGGTGCGTTGTACGAAGGGTTGGAAAATCCTTCCACTTTTCGTGGGAAATACGATATTTTTGAACTTCGTGTTATAGCAGTAAAATAAATAACATTTTGCAACTTATGAAAACGAAATCTAAGTTGTATACATTGAATAAAATTATGAAGAGATATTTACCTTAAAAACGTCGATATTTACATCCGAAATAACAATGAACGCTAATTTTGAGTCAAATATCTTGAAAATTACGGTAGAATGCAACGCACGTCCGTTGGCTAATGGCTTAAGTATATCTTAGGTTTTTTATCGATTAATTTTTTTAAAAAAGTTTACAGGAGTAGTTTTTTCTGATTCCACTGCATTTGAATGATGTAGTTTAACTATTAGGCCGCACATAAATGCCTGCATAGCTTTCATAAAATGCCAAATGAAATTCTCCGGGATGCGCAGAAGCGAACACGGGTACGTATTTTCTCCTTTACCATGAACCTTAAAAACGATGTTCGCAAGGCACGGCGCAAGTCATGAAACAGCTGTACGTAGCATCTGACTTAGTGGCATTTCGAGTTGATAGACCTGTTGGGTATGAGAGAGAACTTGGTTATAATTCCGTTCAATGCAAATTATTTATCTCGAGGAGGGGATAAATTGTTCGTCTACTGTGTAGGATTCAAATTGTGTGATATTTTGTACATCCCGTTCTCAATTGAATCTGCATGATCATTTGGTTACCAGAATCTTACCGAATATCACGGGAGGTTTACGGAAAGGGCAATGACTGGTTTCTCAACCTCGAATGCGTGAATTTGACGTGGCTAGTTTGAGGTGGGCTCTAATGCCATCTATTGAAACATCTTCGGGTTGATTACTGAGGTTTATCAGGTGTATGTATCGTGTGTCAATGTTAAAGAGATTTTCTACAAAAGGTGAAATTGATTCGTCTTCTGAAATAATTAAGATACGATCCCGTTGCTTAATAATCTCAGGGAAAGGGAATCATTTGCCAAAATCTTGTTCTTTCTGATTGGCAATGACTACGATGAAATAAAAGTGATTTATCTGTGAATGAATATGTGAAGAGGATTTTTTTTGCTATATCGCACCCGTGCTCCCAAGTTAAGGTGTAAACGTTCACGTAGCGCTGTGTTTGCGGTTATAATATTTACCGAGAAGTATTAAAGCTTTGCCATGAGATCTCATAGTATTCAATAATCATGTTTAAATGTGTTAAATGGCTCACGGAATTAACTTAACACTAAATGGTTCCATAATGGATACGAGTGTGTGCTAATATGAATACTTTGCATGCTTTTGAATGAAAGATGAAATACTGGTCTGAATAATCAAAGCAGTCGAGTATTATATGGTGGTCATAAAAACCATAAACAAAGGTCGGTTTAGTAGGTGATGGTAGAGATCACCCAGTGCTAATAAGCCCTATACGGCGTGTGAAAATTCACACATCACGGTAGGGGGGCCAGTTCCTTTCCCTGTGCCGGTTATGGTTTCCCAGGAAGACCTGGTACCCGAAAAATCACTAGCTTGGGTGGAGCTGCAGGTGCCCAGAGTGCCTCTCCCGGGAATCGAATCCAGGACCCTCCGGTCGGCAGTCCAGCGCTCTATCCCCTGGACTACCACGACCCACAAGGTGGTCATATAATGTTTAATTCGAGTTTTTGCTCCTTGCTGTTGTTATTTAATGTGTAACTCGTTTGAGTTCATCGTGCGAAAAAATAGGAAATGGTTAGAGGAAGCACAGGGTTGCTACACCGGGTTATTTTTCTTTACCCGTAAATAAATGCAATTAGTAGCAAAATTAACAGAGTGAGACAGCTAAAAGAAGTCGAACCTTTTAGGAACCAGCGTTGTTAGGCTGGGACAAGAACCCGGAAGTGTAGCAAAGCCCAGAGTCACGCAATGCATCGGGCTTTAGCCCCTCAGCGAAAGGGCATCCAAAGTTCTGCCATTATCCACCCGACCGTTGTGTGCACTTCGCTTTGAATTCGAATCGCTCTCTTCACGGCTTACCTATACGAGCTGCCAAAGTTATAAAACTAGTCCGCCGCTCAAAAAGGAATACAAAGTCTTGGAGTGGAGCTCCTAAACAAGCAATAAACTTTCAAGAATTAAATAAAATGAAGAGTGGTCCGAATTTACTTGTTCTTGGTTGAAAATTTCTAAAATTATAAATATATTCAGGAAAAGTTCTTTCCATCTTCCATGACTAATTTTATGCATATAATAAGTTCATCCAGGGATATTGAAATGAAATGATTGACTTTGTAATTCCACACAATTTATTTAAAAATATGATCCAGGTTTTGACGTTGAACGTCATAATCAGGTTTTGATGACATCTGATGATGACGTTCAACGTCGGAACCAGGGTCGTGTTTTTAAATTAAGTATGTAAAATTACAAAGTCAATCATTTCATTTCAAATATGCTATGCAAATTCCATAAAGTTTTCCACCGGAGACAAGAAATTTCATTCGGAGATATTTATTTTTTGGGTAACTTTCAATGGCCACCGATAGTGAAGTGGGGAGAGGTGAGAAATGGGATGAGGGATGGGAGGGGATTGACAAGGGGCTCGATCGCTCACTGGAGAAGCCTTCAACAATTGGCACCTGGAGGGCCAGCTGGATGTTGGTGACAATTGCGCTATGTATCCGAGCGACAAGAGGCAACGGGTGGTCACACCCAGTTGGAGATGTGGGGCGAAGCAAGCTAAGGCAGTGAGGGGCAATAGGTGTTCTAGGAGAGATCAAAGGGAAAGAAGAGAGACAAAAAGATGGCTAGGCTACCTATATTATCAGGTAAAGCACAATTAGTAAGGACCATCTAGTGCATATGAAATGAAATGTACCAGAAAAATCCAGCATCACCAAATATTTAATAGATACCAGCCACTCCGTATCTCAAGCTTATTTTACACCTCTTTAAGGGTTCATCTTTGCTCATTTCCTCGACTTCTACGAATGTATTTTCATCCGCAAACCGGGAGATAGCTTAAGAGCTCCAATCTCTCTTACAAGTATTATTACGAATTTAACCCTTTTTCTCCCTCCCCCCGGTCCCAGCGCATGCCTCTCCTTCCTCCCCCCTTCCGTTATAATTCCTCGTGAAGTGGTGATCAGTTATTCGGTAATCATTCTTTGTTTGATGTCGATGGCCACTCCGTCATAGTGGCGTTGCATCTCACTTTTTTCTGTCTCTCCTTTCGCTTTGACCCTTCATTAAATTCATTTTATCCATAACTGCCTCTCCTTAGTTTCCTTTGCATGGTAACATCCCCATCCAGGCGACCACCCGTCTTCTCCTGTCGCTCGAACACGGTGAAAGTACTATTTCAGAAATCCAGCTGGACCTGCATGCGCCAATTGACGAGGGATTTCAAGCACGATTTCTCCAGCGAGCGATCGAGTCGCATGATTCATAATTTCCCTCTTTTCGCAATCCCCTCCTCATCCCTCTGCTAACTCATCTCCTTTCCCCACTTCACTTTAAACTTCAATTTAAATATAAAATTCTAATTTAGCCATAATTAGAGGTCCTTTTTAACATTTAGTATAAGGGACAATTGTTGGACGGGAAGAAGGTAGGCAAAAATGTTTTGATGAGTAGTCAATTGTAATGCTGTTCTTGGAGCACTTCGTGTAGTTTCAAGTGTAGCCTATCTTGGCCGGTAGGCTACACTTAATAATCGAAAAAGAATGTTCGTGTTGATGTCTATTTGTGGTGATTGAAAAATTACGATGCACGTTTTCAGTAGTGTTTGGCATTTGAATCAAAGGAATTATACGTAACTTGGTAGTGAAGAGTAGATTCGGTGGGGGCATCTCCCGACTAGCCCAGCCTCCGGTCTAATGTAGATTCCCCATTACTTCCCTGTGTATTCATGGCTCAAACTGCACATTTATATGTATATACATCAATAATGAGTCCTTCTTTCGCCGTAAGAGGCTACGGCCTATAACGAGCTTGTCAGACGTTTTTGTATTCTGTATATTACTTTTTATCACCGTTCATTTGAGCTTGAAAAATGCTTCTTCTACTTGAACTTCCCGGCTACTCTCACGCTCTTAAACTTCGCTACACTCTAGTTAGTGTCGCTGCTTGGCATTAGAATCTATTTGTTGCAAAAGGGAAAGCTCAATAGTAAATAGAAATAATTAAAATAGATCACAACTACTATTTAGTGCTTTGAGGATTAGCGTCAGAAGTTTATCCTGTATAGCGTTTGCCTTATAAAGGTGAGACACGAGTCCTTGACCTTTGGCATCAAGGTTCAATTTAAAATTCTATTTAATCCCCAAATTTCAGTCCGAGAGAATCTTTATTTATTTATTGGTTAAATAAACAACAAAGAACAAATTCGATACGCTTTTCGGTTTGGATAGACACAGGCTTTGAAAAGATTGATTACGGACTGTTTCGGAAACCTTCACCAACTTACACGTCGCGTAAGCCTTTCGAGTAAATGACCAAATAAATAAATGGATATATTTTGTGTATTTATTAATGAATTTGTTTTCATCAGTGGGTTATTGCGTACGTGGGATTTTGTATTGTACCCGAAGTGGCAGTTAATAAAGCTCAGCCATTCAAAGGGTTGCGCGCATTACGCGGGTTATTCGGGCTGAGTGTGTACAATGTAATTTAATTTCTCTTTTTATAAGGAAAAATAAGTAAATTACGAAAGTCAAGGTGGATAAGGAGTAGAAGTAATAGAAACATGTGATTTTTATCATCCTTTTACTCCTTTTTTATCACGAATCCCTTCCACCACATCAAACCGGAAACTTTGAATCTTAGAATTCGTGGTCTTAAAGCACTATATGTTCGAGGAAGGGGAAAAATTGTTGGGAGAAATTCGTAGAACGCATTGAAAGTAGCGGAAAGAGATATATGATGGCGATATATGATATTGAAGTGTGATAACAGAAAGAAGAGTAACTTTTATAAGAAGGGAGGGGGATGTGGTGAGGATTTTTGACTGCAGGAAAGATAATGGGATATACTTGGAGCTGAAAAATGGATAAGAGTGTAAAGGAAAAGGTTTGCATTTTTTAAGTAATGACGAGAAGTGTTTTATAAGCATTCAGTTGCTGAGTAAACCACGACGTAGTGAAGAACTCTTCTCCTTAGGAAGTCTAACTTTGCTCAGTAGACTGCTATTGATAATAATGTGAGATTGAGTGATAAGAACACGCACATGGAACGTATTTAAAAGTTGAAAATATTTATGTCCTTGAATCGAACCCTGAAATCGAGAGAGGAAGAAAAGGCCGCTCGTGTCTTGATTCCAAGATGCCAAGAATGTGGTTTACTCATGCTCGTAGCCTTCCGTATGTTTACGTGGTATGAATTATTGTTGCCTTCCTTCCTTCATTTCTCCTCTCCTCCGGCCCTGGTGCCTTCTTTCCTTATTTACCCGAGAAATTGTGCGTTTCGGCGTCTCCGCTGTGGTTTTGCTGGTGGTTGGTTTCGCTGTACGGGGGATGCTGTTGAATGTTATCTCCGTCGTCCATGGTGACCGTGGCCTGGTCACCCCCGGCGTCAACGTCTCCTCCGCTCACCAGTTCACCCGAGCGACGCTGCTCCCGGCCGCAGGCATGCCGACTGCTAAACTGTCGATGACCGTGCTCTTTCGGTCCAAGCCTCGACATGCGTTACCACCCACCAACCAATCTGCCGAACGAAAAATTGTGACGTTTGAGAAATAAAAGAGAGAAAGGCGGGTGCGGGAGATACGTCCCCTACCTATTTTGAGGGAAAATTTGCCATTTTATATACTTAATTCATTATAAAATAGTATACATATATTACAGAGACATTGAATTAATTTTGGTTTCATAAGGTTCTAATTTATATTGATAACGTTATTTGTTTTTATCCATTAGGCGATGTCATGCAAAATAACGTGTTAAAAATGTGTTTCCAGGGCCTATTACAAGCTGGAGTTGTGAATGTGATGGGTGTTTTTGTTGTTCCGAAAAGTACGATAAAATATAGCTATAAATATGAAGTATTTTTGAGTTAATTTAATTTATTTCTGTTTTATAAGCCTAAAAAGATTTTTCTTACTGCTTTGCCTTGCTTATTGATATTGCTTACATGTACTTTAACTTATATGAAGCAAGTTGATTGGCGTAGTTTGGAGACTTTTGAAATGTGGGTGTGGAGAGGGATGAAGAATGGATAGAATGGAAAACAAACGAGGAAGTACTAGGGGTGGCCGGGGGAAATCAAATAGAAGCTGGAAAGATGGATTCAGAGCGTTCATATTGGCAATGGGATGTTGAAGACTGTGAATGAGGAGAGACCGTAGAAGTATGCGGAATTAAAGAGTACCGTACTGTAGCGTCCGATTGCAGGTTGTTGTTTTTTGTTAGGGGAGACAAGTAAATGCAGTGGCTGTGTTCATCTAAAACCTACCGTGGCCAGAAGAATGCCGATATTATTAATTCTAGGTTATATTTAAAATTGAATTAGTATTTTTTAGGAAATTAATACACTAGGTGATGACCTCTTGGCTGTGCCACGGCGAAAAATAGGGCTGTGTCGTTTCAACTCTGATACCCGCATTATTTTGTCGGTAATCTGTGCTAAAAACTACATAGTGTGCATTTATACTTAATATATGCAATATTAATTACTAAAAACATTACACAGGTCAACTCTTCAATAGAAATAGAGGGAAGGTCATAGCCATGCCATTAATGTATTGCGAATAGAAGCCGTATTTCAACATTTTCAAAATTAAATGTATTTTTTCAATTATCCGTGGACCAAAACTATTTTTTTCCCGGCTCGCTTGAAAGAGCTCGATCAATAATTATGTTTTATTCAGAAAAGTATTCGGGCACGCCTGGAAAAAAGGTATCCTCTTAAATTGCTTCCTATAAAAAATATGAGGTTTCAGTTCGTTATATTCTTTATCTCTCTTTTTTTCGTTGAAGTTCCTCATTGTCACCACTGTCGTATTCCCACATATTCATTTTTTCTACTTTTTAAATTTTAATAGACTTCAGTCAGATAAATAAAATGTCTTTGGATTGACCCATTTCGAGATTCAATTTCGGAGCGTGCGGACTAAAAAGACAATGAATAAGCAGAAAGCGTTGAATTCACGTTTTCAAAACAATATGTAGGAAAGTAAAGTTTAGAAAGTCCCGCGGTGCTTGAAGTAACATTTTACTCTAACTCTCAAGAATTATGCCATCAATTATTGATGAATCTTCACTTCGATTGGTGATAAAAGGTAGCAGCAATTTAATTTTTGATGAATGCTGGTTCTTTCAATATCTATGCTAAAAAAACGTTTCCAAGAGTTAAATTTATGTGTGTTGAATTTATTATTAATTTCATTTTTAAGGCAGTAAGTTAATAAATAAGTTTTTGCTGACCTCGGCGTAAAGGTTAAGTACCATGATAGGTTTTTCACACCGTAAATAAAACCTGCATAGGGGCACTTTAACTAGTGGCTTATTATTTTAAAGTACCATTACCAAACATGTAATAGCTATAGAAGTTTACATTAAAGATAATTGGTTCGCACCCACAGTGAATATGTGCTATTCCAAAGGCAATTTACAGGAATTCATTGTTTCAGCATATTAAATTTTGCAAAATTTCCAGAAATTTCTATTTTTACATATAATGGTAATCAAGAATGGCCAAGACTATTCCAAACCTTCTTAAAGCAGGATAAACATTTTAAATATTAATTCCTATTAAAACGCATTCCCGACTCTTTGATACATACCTGTACATGTAGTGTGAAATGACTCGGATCTTCTTCCGAAATTTCAAAGTAATTTATTGTTAATATTTAACATGGTTATTTTCAACCAATTTAATTTATTTGGTTATTTGGATAGATTGGTAGTTCATTAGGACAATATTAACACGCTAAATACATGCGACAAAAATTCACGTTTAATGTTATAGACGTAATTCAATTGTTCACTGATGGGAAACCTTAAAATCTCTCTCCGAATAAAAACTCAATGAGACGCGTTTTTACTCAAAGGGATTGTTAATTTGGAAATTCCATTAAAAATATTATAATCAAGTACTTGTGACACTATAATAATCACGCGTGAGTGTGTAGAATAGAAATGCGCACGCAAACTTGCTACCCGCGTGCATGCAATTTTGTGCAAATTTCCCTTCTTTCATCCTGTCATGGTTGAAGTAGTTTTTGGGAAGAGAAATCTTCTCTTCCTCCCGCGAGTGCGTCGAAGTCCTGCCCGGCGGGTAGATCGGAGGAGCAAGGCACTCGATTTGCAATTTCCCTCAAAAGCCTCTTGAGGACGACATCATCGGTTCTTGGGGCTATTCCCGAGCCTTATTGCGGGTGGAATTGATCGCCGGGAGTGAATCTCACCCTCCCTCCCTCTCCCTCCTCGTCAGTCGCCCTAACCTCGTAGTCTGGTGGTGATTCCGTACCCGTTCCCTCCCGTTTGCGTCATGGACCCCTCCTCCGGTGTTTCTCATTCACATCCAGACACTCCAGCGGAGGGAAGGGGGTGGGGGAATGAGGGCTGTGCCTCACGAATGAAATGGGAAAATTTCTTCTCCTTAGTTGGATACTCAGTTCTCCGTCCTCTTGCCTCGTTCAACCCCCCCTTCCAACCCTCCCCCTCCCCCATCCCTCTCCCAGTCAATGCACATACAACCCCTGCCGGAAGGATTTACGCAAGTCACTAACTTCCTCAAACTCAAGCAATGGGAATGACTGCTACATCTTACTCTGAAGGCCGTCACGAGGGCGTTTGGCAGGGGGGACGAACAACTAATGACTACACGTAGGGTTTCAGCTGCTTTTGTCAAGGTATGCCCCCAGATCCTTAAAGACAAGAGGGTTCTTTCTTATCTTCACATGTGACTTATATTTGTTTCGAAATTCTCGCGTTTATTTTTAATTAAAGAACAGCACCGCTCTTTAACGAAAAATCAATTAAATGGCCGTCGAGGAAAAAATATAGAAATTATATCAGAAAAACATATGCATATTTGCTAAGAATAAACATTCAATGTTTTGCAAGTAAAATTGTTTATTGTACATACTTAATTTTATCCACAAAAAACTGCAAAGACTATTTTTTTGATAAATTGGCTTTTTGTCGGCAAAAAAGCTTCTAAGGGGAAAATGCATCCTAACTGGACGAGCATGTTATCCTAACGTTTTATAACAGCCTCTAACGTGGTCGCGTGACGAAAAATGACAAATAAAGAGCTACCGCTTCGGCTACTGCCTAAAGGTGAAATAGCGTCGAGTAAGGCTCTATGGTATTGCAAGAATTTAAAACTACTGCTTTAATGCACGCCCCGAATCGGCCATATATTTTAAGTTAGCGCAAATTTCGAACTTTTGCCATTTGGTTTGGAGTCTCTCTGCAAAGTTTTATTGATTAGTCAGTCCTACAATTTCTTTCTGAGAAAACGAGGAGTGAATCTCTGTAGTATCGTGCGAACTCCTAACCATATCGCAATGAAAAATACTGCATTCGAGGTAAACTGTAATATTGATTGAAATTGATTTTTATTATAAGTCCAAATCCGGACATATCTTGCCAAATCCGGACACATAACCTTACAACAAATCTAATGCTAAAGATATTCTAAATGGAATCAAATTTGGCTATCCTAGGATGCGCTGATTATACGTTTCTTATTGAAAGATCACATTCAAGAGTGGAAAAAATTTTGTTCCAAGGCTTTTCAATATCCTTTCAATTTAGCTCTCTAAAAAGAGGAGTAGGGAGATTAGAACACTTATTATTTATCTGTTTTCAATGACTTAATTTTTGTGAAGTATTGATTATGAATGAATATGCGTCATATATTTCTATAATGTGTACCAGTCAGGTGATCCTATTAGAATTGTTTCTCCCAACAATGCGCTTTCTGCACTTACACCATGGTGTTGACATTGAAACTGTTATCCCACTTAATAACCATTTATTGATTTCCTTGAAGTTTCTCCAAATCGTATTTGTGGCCACTATATGGATGTAATAACAACTTATAAAGCATATAAGGCACTGGTTATCCCTATCCTAGAATACTCCTCCATAGTATGGGATCCATATGACGTGGGGCATATTAAAAAGATAGAAAAAGTTCAAAGAAAGGCAGCAAGATATGTACTCGGAAGGTGCAAAAGAACGGATAGTGTCACAGAAATGTTAGATGTACTGAAAAGGGAGAGTTTGAAAAATAGAGGAAAAAGGAGTAGGTTAGGCGCGATGTATAGAATTGTTAAAAATGACGAAGCGTGGGAAGATTAATGGCAAGAGATAGAAAAGCCTAACTTTAAGGGAAAAAACGACCATAGCCTCAAAATAAAAATAATGACTCAAAAAACAAATAAGAAAAAATACTCTTTTTTTAAATAGAACTATAATTGATTGGAACCAGCTGCCTGGAGGTTTGTTTGAGCCCTTTCCATCCAATTTTAGAAGTTTTAAGTTGAAATGTAAAGCAGCCACTGGGAAATAAACTTAATTGTAGTTATGAAAATATTGTTTGTATGTGATGTGGACGGCATTTTGTATGTGATGTGGAAGTTTGTTTGTATGTGATGTGGAAGTGTCATTGTATGTAAAAATATTTTGTCTCTAATCTGTTTTTATGTGTTCGTATGTAATTTTCGTTGTTAGAGTTATCTTTGACCTAACCTGACCGTTGCCCACCAGGAAATTTGCCTAATTGCAACGTAATTGTGTAAAATAAAAAAAAATGTAGTATACACTCTCAGTTGACGTGTTTCAAGAACGGCATGCTTATTTAAATACGTTACATACTTAACTAGAATTAATCATTGTCAAAATCAAAATAAATTGGTAGAGTTTCATGGTTGTTTAATTAATGATTCTAATCTTTTGAAGGTTGATACTTTGATTATTACTGATAGCATGGGAAACTTGTATACCTTTGTGCATACATTTACGGTAGCGTGTGATGTTTTTAATCCGTCAAAATTTTTATATCACCTCTTTGGTCTGTCATCTTACTCTTTGCACACCGTAATATGTCAGCTCTCCTACTGCATGGACACCATTGAACTATCAGAGCTCGTGAACTCCCGAGTTTAGCTCTCACACCACTTTGGGCACTGAAAATGTGCGTGAGTTTAATTTTATGGTTTTTTTTTAATTAGTGTGGTCATCTTTTGATGTGCGTGGTCTTATGCTATGAAAGAAATTCAGAGCATAAAAACAAAGAAAAGAAAATGGTGTCAATATTCAGTGAATAAATAGCTATTGAATCAAGAAATGCATGATCTAATATAGCCTACGGAATATTAAACAGTATGGCAATACTAATACCAAAGATAGTTCAATGGTATCGATGCCGAGGGTGGCATCGGCTCTAAATGATTTAGTGGTCAACATTGAGAAGATTAACCTCATCATAGCGACATATTTATATCTAAAATGTGCTGAAGACGCCCTAGCAAGCTGTTCATCTTTCTATGGATAGGTTTGTTCCACATTACTTGGTTTCTGAAACAATAATAGTGTCGTAAATGGAATCAGAGTACAAAACAAAGTACTCCGTGCGACCCAGGGCATGATCGCATATAAGGGGACTGACAAGGGTGGCACGAATGCATCTAACTGCTTCCAATTCTCTCTCCCGTGCAATTAAACGCTCTTCTTACGACGGTCGGGTGTCCCGAGGGCTAATTGGCCCGACCTCGGCGTTTGGTAGATCCCGCTGTCTTCCCCAGGCGTCTTTTCCGTCCTTCCCTTGCACTCCTTTGCCAATTACATGTACGTCCCTTGTTCTCTTTCTTCCTCACACGCACACATCTTAAACCCTTCAAACAAGAGGACGGGAAAGAATAAGTATCAAAAAACCCGACTAGGCACTACGATGGGCGTTTTTCCTCGCCTGGTCCTCCTCCTCCCGCCCGCGTCGAAATCCCCCTCTCGTTGGCGTGGTGCTGTTGTCCTTGGTGCCTTCCCAGTGTCGCTTCCTCCGGAGAGGGACTTCAACTCAAACGGACTGTGTGTTCATACGTGAAGTAACTCTAAGTGGATTTTGATCCCGCCACGAGCCCTCTCGTTTCCGTGGCCATTCTGTGATCTTTTCGGTCGTTTTCATTCTGAAAGGTCTCGATTTCTAACGGCGTCCCTGTCCCGTGAACTGCGAAAACAATTCCGGAGCATGAGCCCGGAGTTTTGATGCGTTCGTTCCTTTTTTTACAATTATATTTCTTCTCTTCCCGTAACTCATTTAGAAACATCTTTTCCACCACTTATGCGGTTTAAAAAAATTTATTTTTGTTTAAGTATTGGTACACATTTTTCATTTGGTTTACGTTTCTATACACTATTAAGATTGTACATTGATTCGGTTGTAATGTCTTGTTGATTTCTTCAAGGTTATTTGTAAGGGTAACTAGTTCTTTTGAGTTGATTAATCCCATTTTTAATTTTCCTGAGCCATAATTATTTTTCCTTTCTCCTGTGTATCAATTTACATAGACATTAATGCCTATTTTATAAATTTATTTTAAAATAATCAAACTCGACTCACAACAGATGCATAATAAAACATGTAATGAATTAGCATTTAATAGATAGTCCAGTAGGACTATGACCTATTATGAGTTGTAAAACAGAGCTTAGTAAAAACCACATTTATTGTCCTCCTATTTAATAATAGCTATATTTTCGTTTTAATTTATATATTTGACTTCAAATTTGTATATTTGACTCTTTATCTCTCACTCACTCAGGATAAAATTATTTAAATTTAATTTCAATTACTTGTAAATTTTTATTTATTTTTTGATGAAAGACCACAACAAACTTTTTAAGAAGAAATATAGTTACATTTGATCATTGTGTTTCTTTTGCCAGTTGTTTCTATATTGAAATAATGGACTCGTAATGCTATCAGTTCTTAAATGACGAGAGTACAACCAGTAAACCCTTTGTAGTCGTGAAGTTCCCGTCATCTCCCGCGAATGCGTAATTCGTATATGCAAAATACTCCCTTTCATTTCGGTAGCAAGTTGAAAGAAATGTCTTCGCTTGGAAAAGAGTCGCTATTATAATAAAATTAACTTAATTCGGTGTAATAGAGTTACATTCTGATTTTCCTTCAGAGGTATTTGAATGAGCTTCGACTATTATATGAACTATAAGGTTTGTAATTCACTTTTTACGCATTTAAGTCTCATTAACTCTTCTGGCGGATGCATGTTAATTTACGTAAACGAGATATAAAACAATTTACATTCCCAAATAAGACTCTTTGTTGATAACTGCATTATATCCAGACGGATAGAGCATGTAAATGACCGAGTAATACTACAAAATTACATTGATCGCCTTGGTGACCGAGTTACAAATAATAATATGGGGATTAATGTCAGTAAGAGTGAGCATATAAATTTTTCAAATAAAAAGAATGCAGAAAAGGACATATACACTCTCTTTGGAGAAAGAATCCCATGTAGCAGTCATTGCAAATATTTAGGCATTAACTTACCTGGGGATCTTGGATGAGGAGTCCAAGGAGATAATTTGACACGGAAGGTATTGCATTGGGCAATGAGAAATTTAAAAGGAAGTAGCGTAGCCACAAAAGAAAAAGCATGTAAGGTACTTGCTAGCCAGGCTACATGAATGGGATCCATATGAGGTGGGACATATTAGAAAGATAGAAAAGGTTCAAAGAAAGGCAGCAAGATATGTACTCGGAAGGTGCAAAAGAACGGATAGTGTCACAGAAATGTTAGATGTACTGAAATGGGAAAGTTTGAAAAATAGAAGAAAAAGGAGTAGGTTAGAGCGATGTATAAAATTGTTAAAAATGACGAATCGTGGGAAGATTTATGTATGGAAAGAGAGAGAAAAACCAAACTTTAAGGGAAAAAACGACCATAGTTTCAAAATAAAAATAAGAACGCAAAAAACAAATAAGAAAAAATACTCTTTTTTTAAACAGAACTATTGTTGAATGGTACCAGACAGGTGCCTGGAGGTTTGTTTGAGCCCTTTCCATCTAATTTTAGGAGTTTTTAGAATTAGTATAAAGCAGCCACTGCGTGATGAACTTCATTGATCTGTGATTATCGTACTATTGTAATTATGAAAATATTGTTCTGTACGTGGTGTGGACGGCGTTAGAATTTGTATTGCAAAAGTGAATGATGTGTTAACGGAGCGTGGTTTTGAACGGTATACGAATTTGAAGAAAGGGTGATTATGGACGGAGTGGGGCAATGGACGGAGCGTTGTAGGTATGGTATGAACCTAGCCCATGGGAGATGGTAAAGGTGCGGTTGGTAATCTTTAAATGCCATTGTATGTAAGAATATTTTGTCTTCTATCTGCTTTTCTAGTGCATGTATGTATGTATGTTCATTTTAGGAGTGACAGTTGACCAGACTTGACCGTTGCCACCAGGATCATTGCCTAATTGTAACCATGAATTCTTAAATAAATAAACAAATATGTTGCGGTTGTTAAAAGTCCAAGAACAGCCTCAATCGCTCTAAAATCTAGAATTATTCTCTATCTAGGAGTTGATTCATTCACTTAAGGGGCAATATGCATATAGAAAGCGATAATGTGATCAGATTTTTATACTGACACTACTTCACTTGTAACAAGTGATAATAACGATACAAGTTATTTATTTATATGAAAATGTGAAAATTATTGATGAAATGAAGGACACAATGAGAAAGCGGGAAGAGTTAGCGTCAATCGTCCATCTTTGAAGGCACGCGAATAACTTAAGTCTTGGATTCCAGACCCTTACTAATTACATTTCTTATTTAATTTTGGATTTCGGACTCGTGTGCTGTTTTTTATATCTTTTATGCGTAAAAATCAGGAATTTAATAGTGGAATGAAACTATTTAAATTTTTTCAGTGTGCCTGTATTTTAAAATATCCCGTCGTCATTCTTTTGACACGACACTCTAATAATCATATCTGTAATTCTCTTTAAATATGCTACGCTAAATTATTAATGTTATACAATTTGTCTTTCATTGTTAATATTTGGACTTTCTCCTTCTTGAGAATCTCATCACTGTCTTTGCATTAGATCGTTCATGGTTACCTCATATATTTCAGGCTTTTGCTTGTTAAAGTTACAGGAGCAATCTGAGTACGCAAAAACTGGATTCTCCGCGATGTTTAAAAGTTTCAGCGCCTGGGAAGTAGGAGTGCGCAATATCGCGATGAATCGATCGGGTCGTTCATATCTCATTTTTTTAATGTTCAGCTTCCAAGCAATACGGTATCAATGTTGGTGATTTCTCTCAAGTACCGATGGTAATTAAGGAAAATCGATATCGAATGTGCCGTTGTCGTCCTAGTCTCAAATCAATATTCAACATTCGGAGTCGAGGGAACGGGGTATGAATTGGGATCCCATTTCATTAATATCGAATGGTTTAGCTTAAGTGTGAAAAGTAAAATTTTAGTTCGAATGCTTTGCGTAAACGCGAAACTTGGTATTGAATTAATATCGCCTTGGGATGCTCGAGTTGAACAGTCCACAGCCCTACTGACGAAACTCTCCAACGCCCCCTCGACCAGGACGAGCCTTTTACGCCTCGACTGAGCGAGTGCTATAGCGACTGCGCGATAGTACGAAAGGTAAGCATGCACACGGACACGCCTCTGTATCCGACACCAGCGATGCTCGCGGAAGGCGCCGCTGGATGTTAGCATTCGAAACTCCGCCTCACTCCTCAACCAGGACGCTTCGCATTCCACGTTGAGTGTAGGGTAAGTGATACTCTTGGGGGAAGTTTTGAAAAGGTGTGATCTGCGTCGGCGTCGAAGTCCCCGCTAAAATGAAACCTTGGATCCGCAATCTGTCAAGTGAAATGATATCAGTTATCTTGGTGAAGAGGGGGGTGGTGTCACGTGACCGTAAAGATGATGAGAAATACGAGGGAGGAATATTGTGTATGGGAGAAATTATGAGAAAGCTCAACTTTGACTAAAACATAAAATATAGAGTACGGAAATTTTGAGAGTCCAGTTCGTGTACTAATTTTCACATTTTCCAAACTCCTTTCTAAGTAGGATTCAGAATATTTTGGAATACTTCCAAAAGTATGGAAGGAATTCCCTCTCTGTACTATATTACGAACCAATCACATATGCGAGTAAAAAGATTCACCAAGTGCACACAGTGACTGCTCACGAGTGTTCTTATTAGCAATGCCATCAAAGAAATTTTTAAATGTTTTGTTTATTGTTTTCTATGCAACAATTTAAGTAAAATTCAGGCTATACGCTAACGAATTTTTTACTTAGCAATTGAAACTGTTTAAGTTTTACAGGGCCGACCGGTGGGACCCCCATCCACCGCTCCGTTGAGACTACAACGAAACAGTCACGATACTGATTTGTATAGGTCCTGTATATTTCAAACGAATTTCAAGCATTTTCATATTTGAGCACCAATAGAAATCAACGAAAGTTCGTATTGTTTCGTTCTAGTAGACCCTTGTATATTGGCACGATGTCAAATAAGTCGCCTTGTTTCCCACCTTAACATGTAAACATTTACATAGATAATTAATTATATATTTATTTGATGACATTGAAAGAAATTCAGTTGATCATGTTGCCACGAAAGAGATTAAAATAAACCCCATGTAAGTTTATAGAATAATGGCTAGAAATATGGCTATATAATATGGAACTAGCTATATATGGCTATAAATATGGCTATATAATATGGAATGGCTACTTTCTCACGAATTGTTGGATTTGAAAAGTTAATTTGCAGCTGGCATAAGAATATGCAAATATGAACACTCTCACTGAATAAATAAACTTGTTATTTTTTCACACAAAAAACTGTATAATACTACCGGTTTCAACGCATAGTCGACCTTATCAGATACCCGATGATGTAACGTAGGCGTCGAAACCGGTAGAATTATAAATGTTATCGTGTGAAAAAAACCAAGTTAAATTATTTAGTGATCATGAATTTTCACAAATTAAGAGCCACAAACAATCAAATTCATAAGTACTTCCCTTCATACCGGAAATTTTGAATAAATTTTAATGACTTTCCATCATAAAGTACTTCTGCTAATTCTTTGCGCGTATTTAAAAAAATATGTTGAACTCTGTGTTATTTCCCCTTCTTTCCCAGTGTTAAAATCCAACAAGAGAATTTTCGATCCAGTGACGTCCATAGTGCCTCTTTAGTGTCAAATGAATTAAGTCTCGAAATAAGAACTCCACATAGCACTGCTGTATTGTGAGGTGAAGAATTGACTTGAATGTAATTTAATCGTGAAATATTCATTTAAACTGGAGAATGCGAGTCTCCCGTGGATATCGCTGGTTCGGAGGCTCAAGTTTGTTAGCTTTTCCAGAAATGAATACAAATATACTGAAATATTCACACATGCTTGCAGTACTCCTTTAAATTCTGAGCATGACAGTTGAATATTACGTACCGGTGTTTGAGATTAAATGACACGAAAGCGTTTAGCCTATCGTCCAAAATTGGGGAGAATATGAGGCAATTGTTGCACATGATCTACACTATCCTACGAGATGACACGATAAAAATCACTTCTTTTCGTCCATAATTTCCCTAACGTCACCCCAGATGCTCTTCTGTTACTTCTTGTACTGTTTGGCTATTCATCGTTATTCTGTCGACGGCCGTAATATTTGACATCTCCTCGTCCCTGACTTACCCTCTGTTACTACAAGTTGTTCGGTAAAATACTGAGTGACTTGGGAGGGAAGCAGTTTTTGTCCTTTGAAGAAGCACAGGACTTCCTGACCTTGTTTCAGTAGTTTGGCACAGAAATACAACTGGGAACCGACTAGTTTGCAACCAGACCATCAGCAGAGCGTCTGCGAACCTAGCTGACCAACCATAGGAGTAGAATGAAGTTTCATGTTCACCGTGAAATATATTAACTACCTATTTCCAAAGTTTAGATCGCTACCATTGAATTTTTAAATGGTATGGTTTACTTTTTGACGAATCAGTTTGTTCATTGTTTTGTGGGTATTCTTTAAATGTTTTGATGAAACCAACTTATTCAAATATATGCCAAACAAAAAAGAACTATGCGACATAAACCATAGGGATGAATGGCATACGTAAGTCAGTTATATCATCATATCTCTATTTAAATTAATTATTTCACTGTACAAATCATAATCCACGGTTCAATTACTCATGAGCGCACTCAAACTACCCCAATGGAGAAAACAAGGGTAGCTGTAACGGAAAAGAGAAACGTCAAACTTTAGGGGGGCGTATCCTGACAACTTCGTTATCATTTTGGGAAAATTTGTCCCCCTAGAATTTTATTTAATTAAAAATTCTTATAAAAACTCTGGAAACCTTAATAAAATGCCTCACTTTCTTATCTTTCACCAAATACCGCGATAGGAGTTATGGAATTCCAAAGTTGCGTATCAATGTATCATTTAAGATTAATTCCAGGTTAAAAATATGATTAAAGCGTTGATATCACCACTAATGACACTATAATGAATTATTCCAATAATGTTACAGGTAATTATTATTTAATATCTCTAAGATTAGAAGGTCACAGTGAAATCATGAGATGGTAAGCGAGCATTAGATTTCAAGTTTAAGCATTTGAATGGGAAAAAAAGAAACAAAGAATTATAGGTACACAATTTGAGAATTAAAAAAATTTCCGATCTTTGTATATACCGCCTGTCAAATGTTATTCAATTCAAATACGAAAATTTGTGTAATATATGCCATTAGTACAATAAAAAATACAAAAATATTACCTGAACAGTTGAACACGTGGATAACAATTTTATTTTACCTTGCTATATTGCATATTTCTTCGTTAATTACATTGAGAAACGTATTCTGATTATACTATATTTTGGAAATCATTTTAGTCGTACTGAATAAGTAAGGGAATAGAGAATTTAGCGGAGAGAGCAGTATCCTGCGGAGAGAGCAGTATTACTAATCATTCATGAGCAAAAATTTCGTATTTTCTATTGACTTCGTAACTTGGGAGAGGAAAAAAAAGGAGTATCTAAAGCCCAGTTTATAAATAATTTACATCGGTATAAAATTATTAAAACGTACACGGAGATATAATCCTTGCTTAGATCGGACTTTTCCTTATTTTATCTAAATCAAAGTGTGTTGAGTTGTAAATACTGACACGGATTGGAATGCTAGTGTGATGTTGACCTATTTCATGTCCAGTACGTCGTGGGTGGGCGTATTTCTCTCTCCGTGTCGGATGTCTCGACTGGTTCACCCTTAAGTTAGTCCTCCCGGGACACATTTTAGCAACGCACACTTGCCTACATGCAAGGATGAAAGAGGATTTCTTCGTGGGAGTGAAGTCTACCCAAATAGACTCTCGGAATGTACATTCATGCAAGTACTCATTGCTTTAAAGAACAAGGAGTTGCGGGCATTTATCTCTTTCGCCAATTGTGTTGCGCTTCCCGAATGACTGTCCTTTAGTCACGACACGGTTTTCTTCTCGCGGGTCTGTTGACCTCTATGCGAAGAAACATTTTTCCATTCATCCTGTTATCGGAGAGTCTCTGGGTTCGTAATTAAAACAGTAAGAATTAGTTTTATTTCATATTTTTTGTGAGAAGAATCATATCTCTTTTTCTGTGAAGCAAAGTCTACTCGATATCCCAACTTAGGTGCGAAAAAAAAACAATCCCTATCACCAAATTGCCTTACGCATGGCTCTTTCGATAAAGTTCTATGTGACGCGAGTGATATCATTACATTTCAGGGATAGAAATATTTTTTTAATATTTGAAATTTAACCACATCGTATGATTTCCTGCCATAATTTGTTTTCTTCCAAAGGATAAGTAAGTTGATGCTGCATATTAATCCAAAATACAGCCCACGAAAAAATAAACGTTTCTGCGTATAGAAAGGAGACCTCCTTATATCCTTTTCTCCATTGTGATCATTAACATTACACAACTCTTTCTGCGTTCCGAACTAAAAATTCCATAGCTTGGATAAAATTGATACTAAGCAATCTTCATTAAATATATCTAATGTGTTAGACTCAAGCATGCAAAGAATCATCTTGAAGGCTGGTTAAAAACTTTTTCAATTGTATTAAAATTATTTATTATTGTAAAACTGGTGTACTTTTGAGGGAACATCTTTGGAACATCTGGTGATGTCACTTTTGTGGTGAAACCGGTCGTACCTCAATATTCTAGTGAAATCCATGAATTTTTGTATCCAATCTTTAAAAACTCATTCTTGCTCTTTTCCATTCAAATTTTTTTCTCGTGTAGCGATTGAAGAGTTTCGGCAAAGAATTTGAACCTTATCGGTAAGATTGTACAATAATTGAGATCAGTAAAATGACATTAATTTTTTTTATTACATAAAAATATTAAAGTGACGTTATTGGGCTCTATAGTACTTCTATTCTAATTTTGTATTGAATGATTTAATTTGTCAAATTTTTATTTTGGAAAGCTACTCATTGCCCGTCTACGTCCCAAATGTCCGAATATTTAAATTGCAATTAAGATTCGAAAAGGTTTACTCTCAGCAATTAGCCAAAGTAGTATTTACGGGGAAAAATATGGGTTTTGAAGGAAATCATATATTTGGTCGAAATAGCTATTCGTCCCTTTTTCTTAAACCGGATAACTAAGAAAGATGAAGAATTTAATTAGAAAGAAACGTCTACAAAGGTTTATAAAAGCAGTTGTTTGAATAATATTACAGAATAACTTGAAAATATCGCTAAACATTTTCGAAAAATTTTTGTACGCAAGTTTGCCCTGGTGCACATTTCAAAATTGAGTGAATTCCATTTGCATTTCGATTAGAGTTTACCTATGAGAGATAAAACTTACTTGTAAATTTACCCTTCTCTTGAAGCAACTTCATGCTCAAACAGCTATTCTGAACCAATGGATATGACATTACCAGGGAACAATATTCAAAACATCGTAGATCTTTTGATAAAAACTTAGAATATAATTCTTTATTTGTCTATCTTTGTATTCTAATAAGGTATAATAATAGTCAGTAAAATATATTTGATCTTTTTTTAAAAAAACTAACAAAATAATTGTAATGATTTGAAGAGTAAATTTAGTGCTAATAAAATGACATTACAACTAAAGTCCACCCGCATACTGTGAAAAATTCTGTAATCACAAAACTGATTGCAAACGCAGCTCAAATTTCATCGCCCCTCATCTCATTATTTGTGGTTCTCAAAGAAAGCTAAAATTTCCTGAAAATTGAATTAAGATGTGTCTTAATTTCTAGTCCACGAAAGGACACACAAAGTCTTTTGTTTTACATATTTCTCTTGCATGACATAGGAATAATTTATTTACACGTTCGATGGATTGTTTTGTTGTCTTTTTAGAGGAATATTTAACAGTAAGCCTTGTAAAATCTTTGTACTTGAATTTAATCTCTATCAAAATAATCCAAACACTGAAATGTAAAATTTTAAAATAACCTTAGCCTAAAGATGAGAATGACTTCAAATGATGTAGAAGACTTCAAGGAAACTACAGAAAGTGTCACCACAGGGACTTTGAACGGATTCATCTGCTAATACGCATTACAATTCAAGTGTAAAAATCATTAGCCTTGGCCAGGAATCGAAGCCGGATCTTAAAATATCCGGCCAGTTTTGTCCAGTTCAAGTACCGAGATATACTGTTGCAATCCGAAATTTTGGTTCGTAGAATTTATGTAGACGACATTTTAACTTATCCGGAAGCAAATTTGTAATAAAGTTTATTCATTTGCATCCACCTCTCTTCATGCAAGCTGGTCACGTATTAATGGGGCAAGGTTTCACAGAAACCCTGCAGTTGATTATAGGAAAGTAGGAAGCTAGGAATTTGCTGCCCGAAACAGCCCTGAAATCAAACTAAGCTTAATTTTTTTTTCTAATTTCGAATTTTGTTACGGACATAGGGTTACTAAAGTTCATAATTAAGGGACAGTACTTTAATTATTTCATTCGAGTAATTTGACCCTTGGACATAATATGCAAAGCATAACCATTTTCTTTTCCCTTTTTTAGAAGTGAAATCCGTTACTCGATGCCCATGTCAAAGTCTTAGTCTGGCTTGACGGTATCTTAATTATTCCTTCCTCAATGTCGGAAGTAATCTCGAGACCATTGTATCTAATTCAAAGGCGTGGTTTCATTTCTCCATGATTAAAGGGATTAATTTGAGCAATAGCCCCGTGAAGGTTTTCATCGCATAAAAATATTCCGACAGCTCCAACGAATATTTTTTATACTCCATTAAATTTCTTGATTAACCTTATTCATAATTTTTGTCATTATCTCACTGCGTGATACATGACAGCCTTTCCAAAACTCCTGGACTTAACTTTTTGAAATGTTGATGGAAAGAAATATTAAACACGTATAATCTCTCTTCCTGTTTCTTTAAGAATGCCTTAAGACCGAATATAAATTTTTTTTGAAATGATAAACCAAACGGAAAATAATAAGGATTGAAATTACTCTCTAAAATAAAGTTTCTTTGCTTTTGTGTATCTATGTTAACAAGAAATCGTTGTTTTACGCACGACAGACGAGTTATTGCATTCTTGTCGGATAAGGTCTACCGATCTACAATAGTATTTGATAATCAGAAGGAAAAGGAATAATATTCTCTCAAATACTTTTAATTGTGAATCTTTGTACTCAACTCATACTTCAAAAGTGAACAAAATAACGAAGAGTCGGAAAATGGTATTTTTCCCAAAGATACTGTATGCTCTTTGCCTGTACGAATACGCGCTCACATATGTTTATGTACACATGTTTGCGTGTGTAAATACATATTGAGGGCATTACTTTTATGTGTGTATACTATATACATATATATACTGTATATATATATATATATATATATATATATATATAGTAATATTTAAATGATGAAACACGATTAAAGAATGTCTCTCGTGACATTTTCCACTTCCGCCACTTTGTTTGCCACCACAGGAGAAGTGTTGCGAACTGTGACTAAGTATACTTATCTAAGACTCGTGCGCCAGAGTTCAATGTGAAGGAATAACGTCGGGAAGGAAATGCGTTTCGAGAAAATTACCTATATCCTTCATTGAATTAGGGGGAAGTAATGCAGTGGACCGGGTACTAGAGGGCGAAAAATAAATTAAAGGGAACAAATTAATCACGAAATAATGGAAAGCCTAATTAAAAGCATGTAATTATTGTGGATGAAACTTATTGAAAAATTGAAAAACATTAGATTCCAGGGCGGAATTGACATTTAAGCCCACCAGACATACCCAATTGATCTTAGTGGCAAGAAACCACCACAAAAGAGCTAGAAATTGAAATAAAACAAGTCCCTCTCCAAGTCCCAGCCAATCCACCGGATACGTGGGCGAATCCTTTGCACGCAATATTTCTCAAACAAAAGGTCGCTTGTCTCTCTCTAATGCCGTATGCGGACCGTACACGACACCCAACGCGTACGTTTTGAACGTCCGTGTGATCAGGGTGCGACGATGAATCGCGTGTTTTTTTGGGGGAGATAAAATGAAGTTAAAATAATCTCGCGAAAAGAGAACGTAAAGTTAATTTAGCCACAAATAAATCATAGGGGATAACCACACTCAGGGAAGAAGTTATGCCTGAAAGTTGCAAGGAAATAATTGGATGAACAGTTGAAACTAAATATCGAAAGAATATGAAAAATGCAGAATGCGAGACCATGGAAGCGGACGTAAATGGCCTCTGAAAAAAATGCTCGAAAATCGTCAATGATAATAGTTGGGAAATATCATGAAAATTAGATGTAGGAGAGTAATCAATGAATCAAAATTCAGAAACTTGCTTTAAAAGCTAATAATAAAGAATCTACGCCGAATGTTGTATAGGAAATGGGTAATAATTGTTTATATTTGTGGATTAAACTTAAATGTTCCCTTTTTATCGACGTAGAAAATTTACAAATGAATATTTTACTATAAAATTCATTGAAAATGAAACTTATTGAATATTGCGTATTTGAATATCCTAAAAAAAGTCTTCGAAAACATCGTATTATTTGTTTTTCAACCGCCAAAATTTCAAAGCCAAAATGTCGGCAACAAATCATTAGTGGCTCCTTGCATTTTCTTGACGATTTGCGGCTTAAATAGGGCCTTTAATGTTTCAATTATATATATCATTATTAGGTCATCTACCGGTTAATGTAGGTTTTGGATGGACACGACTATTAAATAAGTATTATGTTTCTTTCAACAAAACACAATCCAGCAACCTACTCTGCATCAAGTCCCTCTTCATCTTCGTATACACTTATATATCTCCTCTACTGCCTTCCTCCCTTCATCCCGTCCAACATCCCTATCCTGTTCCTGCCCTTTTCTCGTTTGCTTAACATTCTTCCTTCTATTACAGTCTAACATCCCACTTCCAATCAATACCCCCTTCATCCATTTTTTCTGCCTTCTTAGGATTTCTCTCAACAACCCACTCTCCTTGTTCACCATACCACCACATTAAACTTCCTAGAGTTTGTTTTCCTTTCGGTCCATTTCACCTTTTTCATCCTTTTCCACACCAAAATTTCAAAAGCCAGGATTGTAGAACTTTATTTGGCTCCAGACAATGGTAAAATGTGGTCATTTTCCGTATTGTCGGGCAGCTTTCTCCTCCTGCCACGCGCATATACTCGCCGGGAGGCAAAGTGGTGGCCGAGTTAAATCGTTCATCTCTCACAATTGACTCCTCGTCCCAGAGGATGGCCACGCGATGTCCCCCGGCAACCCGGTCGTCGGAACTCGCTCAAAGTTGGAAGTTGAGGCGATTTTTCCTGTTTGCTCAGACTCGGAGGAAGTCTGCCCTCAAATCTCGCCCACACTCCTCTTCACCCCCATCCAATACCCTTCCGGGTCGAACCTCCGGGTTTTAATAAACACTCCATTCACTATCCTTGTCTCTCTCTCTCTTTCTCATTACTCCTTCCGTCTTCCTTGTTTACTTCCCGTGTCTTATTTTCCTGGTTTATTGTTTCCAGCGTGGAACGTGACCAATAGTGTACTTGCAACTTTTGAAGACGCCTTTTATGACGACAGCTATAAGAGGCATCTTCAAAATCGTCCATTGTTTGTAAGTGATAACGTTCTAATGTACGAATTCAAAAATGCATAAAGTGGTAGTAATTTACTCAATACTCCTCCTATTAGTTATTTAAATGATACGAAATTAAGTATTCCACGAGAGGCAATTGTTCTTTTGTTGTTTAGAAGTATTCCTCGAACACAGCATCTTGTAATGGTAAATACTTTGAGTGCATGCGAGTTTCGCCAGAATTATTTCAAATGTGTGTGTGTAAATATGCTCACTTGGAAAAGCATTGGCAAGCGGTGATACTTAATAAGTAAGGCCAGGATAAAACTATTTAAACACAGAACACATGTAAATAATTGAAGGACAGAGAAAACAGTTTCTGCGATCTGTCTGCCTCCGCCAATGTAGGTGGACTTCATAAAGGTATACACTATATCATTCTACCGCTACTTCATGGATGGACATGGTAAGCATTGCCAACTGTTAGTCATTGAAAATAACAGAAACAGTGTGTTGAACCATGACAAAACTATTATTACAATAAAAATGAAGCATAAAAAATTGAATTAAATTATAAATGGCAAAAATAGTTTGAAAGTAATACTTAAATGGTATTAGGATGTATGTTCTCAGTTTCATTAGTGAAAGCCGTCAGCTATTACGCCTAGAAAATGTAGGTTTATTATGCAATAAAATCGTCCATTTACTATACCACAAATGAAACATAGCTATTTCTTGTTCTTTGACTTTGATCTTTGTGTCTGTGTCGTGATTTCTGTCTCAAAATCTGCGAATGTTGAAATTTATTTAAAAGTTATATTTTTTCGAAGCAATGTAATTATGGGACTGATTTTTTAATAGTAGACTTCACAGATGATTTGCAGTTTTTTGTACTTATTCAGTTCTCTCGTCCTGTTTAATCGTTTACGACGGTAAACAATATTTTCAAGAGTTTTAAGTGGAGAAGAAGTTTCTTAGCATTAGCACAAAATCCTTCAATTGCTTGTTGAGATTTAATTGATATTATTATTAATTATTCGGGTAAATTTAAGAAAAGGATAAATTTGTCATTAATCGTTGCCAAAGGGTGGAACATATTTCTGAAAATGGTGAATTCATGAACCAGTCAGTAATCCTTGAATAAAAAGTAGAGCGTGTCTGCACGTTAATAAAAAGAATTTATCCTTAAACTCACCAACTCTCTTTTTATTCCTACATTCCGCTTTCAGTAGGGATGTCTTCGATTGATTTTGAGCTTTTATGCGCAGAAAAGAAATGCTAATGAGTCCTAACCCTATGCTATTAATGCTCATGAAAGATAATAAGCCTCTAGCTATGTTGACTCGAATTATTTTTCGTCCTTGACATGTTTCATCGTTTAATTACATCTAGACATTTTTGAAGAATACGGGCTACACTAAACTAATGGTGAAGCGGGTGTAATGATCGCTGAAAAGGCGTGAGGAACAACGAGTGGGGCGAATACTCGGGCCTTTCACGGGCGTCTGAACACACGGATGGGATGGATTTTCGGCACCAAAGTCGAGCGAGGGATATACTCTAAGCCATTCAATACTCTGGGGCATCATTTTCGCTTCTCACGGTTAGCGTTAATCCCTCTTTCTTTCACAATACTGTCATCTTTTCTTGACGAGAAAGCTTATGGGTTCTTGATCCCATGCATTTAACTTTCCATAGTATAGAGTAAATTGACGTCTTATCTCTGTCACGTTTTTAAAAACCGCTTTGCTTCTTGCGCCAAAGTCCAGTAGCACAAAGTTTGGCACCAAAGTAACCTTCCGCTCGTAAAGAGTAATATGTATATTAATCCTGGCTAAATTGAGCTCAGTGTTTGCTATCTAATCGCTATCAATAGGATGGGCGTTAATCGGGCAATAGGGCAAAGTTGGATGTAACGTGAGGTCTATTTTAAGACGCTTCCAGATTGAGAAGAAAACAGATAATTACCTATCCATGCTGGGGATATGAGTAATTACTCATACTAGAGATAATATTATTAGATTGTTGTATCATCTATGACTCTAAGACACGTAATGGCACGCAGCCAGATGTTACATTCTCCCGAATCCCGATAGTTTTCTTAGATTTGAATTGGATTAAGATACTTTTCAAGATGGAGTTCTTACATGAAAAGGGGCTTTTAATGCAACTATTTGGCGACTTTAGATATGTCAGGAACAGATTGAGTCTCGATTTAAACGGAACACAGGTTCTAAATTATTCTTACATATTAATTTGAAGAAGGATTTGTGGTAAAATTCCACTTTTCCTTCAGCATTACCGCTATTGAGTAGAGTGTAGAAATAATTATATAGATTGCGTGAAATGGCATCAGAGTAATTTTAAGCATTCATTTACCTATGCCTTGTTTGTTCCCGGTGGATATACGTGGATTGAAGGAAATTCATTCTTCATTTCTCTAAATAAATATATCACAATGTGTTACTTCAAATCACTCGGAAGGTCAACCCTATTCTATTGGTTTGGCAAAAACAGATGCATCAAAAAATATATTTGCTGGCGTCATACAAACTTATTTCTCGGGCTGAAATATCAGATTTTTCCCGTAGAAATCATTTGAAAGGGTTAAGGAAACACTGAGAATAAAAAATCTTGATGGTATCAATTAGTGTCAAAAAGAATTCGGAGGATGATTGGGAATATTGATCTTGAAGTTAAAAAAAACTGTTTTTCCACTCGCAGCATTTTTGATCAAACTTCATCTCCAAACTTTCATCTTCTCCGAACTGGCTGAGGAAAGTATCTCACCTGATGCCAAGTAGTGCGTAGGCACGGACTCTTGATCTTCGTCACCCGTATTGCTACGTGATTTTTTTTAAGATGACGCGAAATTTTACCGCACAGTATCTTCTAAAAACGTTTTGGCTTTGATCACATAACCCTCCCGTTCGCTTGCTTTCCCTTCAATTCAAAAGATAAGAGAATTTCGGAAAGCAGCTCTTTCCGTTGGGTGCAAAAACGGTACGATCCTGATTCATAACGCTTTTCGCACCTAACGGTGTTTACAAGAGTCTCTGCTTGACGGACGGAGAGAACTGGTCCCAACTACCAGGTGAAAAAGGCTTTCCATTTTTAACCGCTGCAAATATATGGCGTATTCAGTCCTGTGTTTCCTTGGTGGTAAAAATGGTTTATTTCATGATAAGACAATATATAGTAAAATAAGTAGGAAAATGCACTTCTAGAGAGGAATGAGGTTTTAACCCTCATTTTTACTGTCTATTGAACACTAGTAGGCTCGCATTTCCACGGATTCTGTGATACCGATATGTTTTCGCATGTTACCGTGCTTCCATTTGGCAGAAACACCAGAGTTTTAGGGAACATCCAATCTAGTGATGAAATCTGGGTCTTTGAATTTTAACTTTTCAAATGTTCTAGGTTCTAGGTCGAGGGTGCGGCAACATAACTTTCTTTTTTTCAAACGCAAAACGCTTTCAAAAAAGGAATTTATATAAGCCGCACCCTGTACTATATTATTCCAGATAAAAAAGAAACAAATGATAAAGAGTGCCAAAAAATATATGAAGCTCAAATTAAGTATCATAAAATTGTCAAAAAATTACGAGTAAAACTGCATTCAATAGTACTAAAGTTTTACAAGAATGTAGCACAAATCAAGCGGAAATCAAACAAAGAATAATTGACCCAAAAACAGTATCGAACCTACACCCATCACGACGGTAGCCGAGAACGTTCCACTACGTCAAGCACTTAAATACTCTGCCGAGATAATATGACTCATTGGTCTTGTGCGCGCTTTTGGTTATATTAAAACACGATTATCTCATAAACTATTGGCTCTTCTGTGCCAAAAAGGGAGCATTTTTGCGATCATGAAATGAGGAGGGGTATAATACCAAGAAAATAGGTTGTCCATGGACCTGTCCCTTCCCATGTTGGAATAATTAAACTGGATTAAATAATCCTAATAATTAATTAAATTGCCTGATTGGTATGTGGAGGAAAGTACAAGAGTTACACTAGATAGGGAAAGAGAAGTGGTGGAAAAAGGACGGAGGGATGCTGCCTATCATGCAGCGGTTTTTCCAAGCGGCGGTGGTTCAATCATTCCGCCTCTTTGTGTCTGACGACTTTAGACCCATAGCTAAGCGATTCCCATTCCCCGCTCCGCCCACCCACAAAAGAGGAGTTAGAGAGTCTTGAACTCTCTCTCTAGCGTGAACATATGCCTCCAAGGCAGTGGTGGGGAACTTGCTTCATGGGAGGTCGAGTGCTACTCATCCAAGATCTATTCGAGCAATGCATGCAAAATTCGTTGCAAGCCACCAAAAGCCGTGGGTTGCCCGAAGGCCACGGGTTTCCTTAATTTCTCGGGTCTAGCCACCTCGAAAATCGTGTGTGTTAATAAAATTTACCGTTAAATTAATTGCAATTCAGTGTATTAGCACTGTCTGTGAGTGTTAACCAAAAACGTTCCTTACTGTGCCATTTTTAAAAGGATGTTTTGGTAAGTTTTCGGTCTGCAAGAACTAATTCTAGAAATGAAAACGTAGACTCTATTGCTCTAGAAAATAATAGATTAAAAAAAAACCTTTAAGATAATAGGAACAACCGCAGGAGACCTCTTAGAATAGCATTATTTATTCCCAAAAAAAGGAAAAAATACAAAAAAATTAAACTACGAGCGAATCAAGGAACTGAAAAGGGAATTTTACATAAGAATTCCATCCAAGTAATAGTGAAAGCACGTCAATTAAGTCTGGATAGGTGGTGGCATAAATTCGATTCCAACGTCACCATCTCGATATTTTCGATGTTATCAAGTGTCGGAAACGATCGATCGATAAAAAAGCTTTCTTTTTTCGCTATGAAGATTCCCATACTTGGATATCGTGAAATCAGTAATCATTTTCCTATCTTAAATGAGGTTTCTTGAGCACGATTTTCATATCAGCTGGTGAATTCGATTAATATTTCAACCAATCCTTTAGCTTTGGTCTCGAATTCTTGGGTATGATAATTTCATGCAATGCCCTGCGCTGTGTGTGTATGTGTGTGTGTGTGTGTGTGTGTGTGGTGGGCGTTACGCCGTTGAAGAAATGAAGGGGTTAGCAGGTAACAGAACGGTTTGGAAAACTTCTCGGTTTGATTAGAAGTTCTTGGTGATGAATTGTAATGCTCAATGACCTCTGCCGACAAGGAAATGCTATTATTTTTGGGATTATACCGGTTAAAGTGTAGATTTTGGATGGAAAAAGGGGGTACGATTGTACAGCAATGTATTTACTTTCGTTTCATAACGGATAACATGACCTGAAATCGGTCACTATAGTAAGACCCTCTTCAATTGCGCATTCTTCCCTCCTCCATTCACACCCCTCTTCCTACACCTTCTTGCTTACCTAATGATCTCTCCTCTATCATTCCCTCCCAGCTTCCCATTGCTAGCCAAAGTGCTCTGGATCCATCTTTCCTGTCTCTTTCAGATTTATCCCAAGGATTATCTCTTGTCTCCCACAATACCTAGTACTTCCTCCTTTGTTTCACTTTCTTTCAAATACACCTTTTCCATCCTATAGAAATGTTATTAATCTAAATAATACTAATTGATACCAGGTTTCTTTGGGTGATTTTTTTATTAGGAAATAAAATTTAGACTGGAAACAGGGCTATGGTCAAATGAAAACTCTTTGATTTTCATTTAAATTGAAGAGCGCATTATTTTCACAAAATATATTATCTTTCGAGGTTTTTAGCACATTATTTCTAAAATACAATGAAGTTTGTCAGTTTTATTGGAATTTCATTTTCGTTTCAAAAACGTGTATCTTTTCCTCTTTATGGTGAACTTATCAGGGTTTCATTTCCTTATTCGAAGTAGAAAGTTACTTTTTTTATTTTCGTAACTACTCGTGATATGATGCTGGTTAATACATCCGTTCCCGTCTTCTTTTGCTATTCTTTTTTTTTAATATTTGTACTTCCTTTCGTAAGTTTGTACCCTTAATGATTTACATGAGAAAATACTGCCTCGCTGTCTGAAACATCGGATCAAAACTGTTTACAATATGAATGAAGAGCTCATTTGTGGAAATACCTCTCTCCCCAGCGTTTTTAACTTTCGTCGGATTACGTGGGTGAGGTTTTTAGATGTTGTGAGGGCAGCTGGCGGAAGGACAGGAAAGAGAGCTTTTGCGCTCGCAGATTTCTGGGATACGATCAGACAAAACGGGCCGTTCCTTTTGCAATATTTTTGCGATTCGCGAAAAGGGATACAGAGAAATCTGCAGCGCACTTGTGATTCACGGAGTAAAACGAGAAATGATATTTGTCCCCGCGAGTCCAGTGGAAAGCTTTACTTCCCGCTCCAATAACTGCCGTGCATCAGTAATTCCACTGCTTTCTCTGAATTATATTTTTGTACAGCGTATAAACTAGGGGAGGCAAAGGGTTCACATATAAACGGATGCCTCAGAGCGTCTTGCTCCAGCAGTTTGGTCCTCTGCGTCTATCTAACTTTCTGTCTCAAAATCAAGCGACACGTGCCGCGAACTTACGGAGGAGTCTAAGCGGAGGCATAACTTCTCTCGTGTTCGCCGTTATTCTATATTTCCATTCCAAGGAATGAACGACAAAGAGAGAGAGGTGAATGGAGTCCTTTCTTAGTTTGCCTGTTGTGGTTGACTGTCATGACTGTAGAACACGACGGAAAGAATTGCATTGCAAATGGAAGATAGTAAGAAAGTGGACTGATACGAAGGAAATGGAGCAGAGTAGACACAGAAGAGAAAGGAATTTCATTCTGCGCACAGGTCGCTAATTTAGGAGTGATGAATCCGCATCCGTAAGACCCATTTCCACCCCTTGAACGTAATCAATGAATGCGAATTTTAGCGCCCTGAATGAAAATTTCGACAATGCAGGAAGCAGATACCTTTTGGTGTTCTTGAGGGGTATCATGCGGTCGTTTTTAATTCCTTTCTGATGCGAGAAATGAACGCTAAATGGAGGCCGAACCCTGGAAGACCGGCAAGCACGCGTTTTGAAAGCCTTAAATAGAGCGAATTATTACGGCCAACCAGTCTTTGAAAGGAAAAAGGATCCGCCTGCCCGGCGGATCCTTTTTCCCTTCCTAGTTCCTATTCTCCCTCTGGCATGTCCCAAATATTGAGATTCTCCGGTAACGACACCGAGTCTGACCGCCCCTCAACATCCAAACGCGTTAGCTTACAACCGACGCAAATGGTGCAAATAAATACCTCCGTGTTTTAAGAAAGGAAAAGTTAGATTTTCCTGTACATATTATAACATTTTCATTACTTGATTTGTTGCGGAATATTCTAATGTTCACATTTTTACACTCAAATTATTAATCAAAGGAATAATATCATTTAAAGAGTTTCGTAAAATTATTTACGATCGGAAATTTCGGAGTTGTTGCGAAGTAAAGTTGATATGCATGAAATATTTCTTGCATATGCCAACGCGTAGGTGTAAGCGCTTATCCGAAGTCATATTCACTTTTAGCCATTACTACTACATGTGTCTCTAACGAGCGATTCCAACGGACTTGAAAGAGAGTACTTAGGTATTTTGCAATGGGCACCCGGAGTCAGCTCTGTCACCTTCAGGTAATATTAGGCAATATAGACATCAGGATAGGATTAGTAAATGAAAACGTATAATTTATTATTTAGTGTCGAGGTTGTTTTCTCGAGTGTCATTTGTTTTAAGAGATCCCATTTCTCATTCCCAGAGATAGAGGCATTAAAGAATCCTAAATTTAAGCAGTGGCTTAATAAAATTATTCGTTTTTACAAAATTATCTCACTGCCCTTATTCTGCACATTTCATTCGTTCCTTGGGTATTCATTCATTGTCGTAGATACTCGACTCCTTTCAAAAATTCAAATCTTCTTTTTCTTATAATTCTTGTAGACCGCATTCACTTCTACATTTCTCCTCCTTCACGTGAGGGTATTTTATTCTTCTCTCGCCTACCTGTTTTGTGATTCGACTGTCGACACTCATTCATTCTCTCAATATAACCAAAGTTGGATAGCACACGTGTTTGTCACTCTTTTATCACCACTGAATCCATTTCAACGATCTATTTCAATACCTATCAGCTTCTCAAATCATATCTCGTTTTTTTCTAACAATACATCTTAAACAACCCATTTCCGCCAATTTAGTTACCCATTTCATTTTATTGTAAAACATTGTTAAAATCTCTCGTAAAAAAAGTAATTGCAAATGAAACAAATGGCATACATTCTGTTGCGAGATGAGTGTAAGAGACTCCAGAATTGAACATCTGGCTGCTTATGTAAATTTTACAGAATGTTCATACAAGATGGTAGGATGGTTGAAATTGGGAAAGGAAATCAAATGAAGAATTAAATCTTCTTTTATGTAATATTTCTAATCTAGGTACTAACATTGTAATATCAGTCTTCACTTACCCTAAGGCATTTTAGCTAACCTTGTTGTTCGATGGTGACGCTTTTTGTGGGATTTTTTTATAGACAACTCTCTTTGGACGCATACTCTTCCGTAAGATAAATTAAGATAAAGTCGACAACGGTCTCTATCTATCAATTTAAACCCACGTGAGAACATTTTACAAAGTTATATAGTAATTAATCCAAGATTATTACATCCTGATCGACCCTTTTATTAACCGAAGTCGCCCAGTTTTCACCGAAATACCTCGCTTGGAAAGAAAACATATTATGAAACTTTATTTGATATGGATTCAAATTCATGTTAATTAGTTGACATGAAGTTGCGAGGTTGAAACTTTTATTTCAATTTAACTACAAATAATGCTAAAAGAGATTCGGCAGAGAACACTCTGTAGTCATCTGGAAAATCGAATCTCTCGAATATTACGGGTTTATAAGAGTTTAGGGCTAATGTGCCCTGCTTTCGTCATAAATCCTTTAGTTTCGATTTGTTCGTGTAGCTTGAATGCATACTGGAAATCCCAGGCATTTCTCGTTGCTTAGAAAACTTTTGCACATATTTGTTTATTCATCAGAACCTCCGAGAAATAATTTTGGAAACCATAAATTCTTTTCTTCTCACTACTTCAAACGTCTTTTTAGACTTGTAGCCACAGATTATATATATATATATATATATATATATATATATATATATATATATATATATATATATATATATATATATATATATACCGGGTCTCGGATGTTGCAATAGTTGCGGTGAGCAGATTGTTTTCTTTTCCGATTTTGTGTCAATTCCACCTCCTCCCTCTCCCTCCTTCCCTAGCTCCGCTCCCCTCTAGCCTCTCCTCTCCCTTTCCTCTCCCCAACCATTCCTCTCACCCCTCCTCCGCCTCCCGTTCTCTCCTTCCCCTGGCCCCCTTTCCTTTCTCTCGCAACCCTCATCTCTACTATTCCAGCAGTCATTACTTCTCTATCTTCCGATGAAGACGGAGTAAAATTCCGTCGAAATTATCAAGAAATAACGTGTGAGTGTTCCTTTTTTTGTGTTTCTGGATCTGGAGGAGGGAGTGGTGAAGATTGTTAAGGTATTTGTTTAGGGATTCGGGATGGGTGCAAATACGGTGACCGCGGATAGAGAGGGAGTAAGGGAGAGAGCACTTGGTATGAGAGGGGTGGAAACTGCTGTAATGAAGATATTGCTGCTTCTTAGGGGGTTTAGCGTGGACAGAGGTCAGGAATTTATTATTGCTGAGGGACATATTGACATCGAGGAAGGTGATCTGAGAGGCTGAAATGGTCGAGGTGAAAGACAGAGATGAGGAATCATTGAGTTGGGAGATGAAGGAATTGAGGGCATCTATACTATGCAGCCAGACTAGAAAGATGTCATCAATGTACCGGAGCCACAGGAGGGATTGCAGAGGATAGTTGGAAAGGCTCCGACTTGCGTGATAAATACCTACTCTTCACTTTTTATGTTTTTAGCATTAATTTCTTTGTTGGTAAAACAGTCATTGGTTGAAAAGTCTATCCTTTGGAAATCCACTGTAATACATTTTGTACAATCATTTCTAAGTTTCCTCTAATTAAAGGAGTTATCCTAGCAGGGTGGATAGAGTATTTGGCTAATGATAGAGAATCCCGGGTTCAGATACTGGGGAAAAGTTTGGGTAACTTAAAGGACTCGTATAATCTGAGCGATGATAATTTCTGGTTATGAGAACTTCTTGGGAAACCAAATAACCTTGGGAAAGAAACTCCCCCCTCCCCTTCTCACAACCATTCGCGTCGTGCGACTTACTATCAAGAGAATTAGCAATCGTTTAAATCGAGTTAAATTTGATAACTGATAATGAAGGCCATGATAAAAGATTAATTTACTTGAGAAGTGAGTGAATTAAAATGCCCTCGGCGTGCTCAAGGAAATGCGCAACGATCTCGCTTATAAATTGTCTTTTTGGTCAAGCGGTTAATACCATAAATATTTCCTGCTTGAAATCCCGCTTTCATAAGCAAGTGCATTATGAGGCCCAAAAAATTAACAAAAACGAAGGAAAAATCATTTCCTGTGGAGACTTTTCTATTTCATTTTTGTTAAACATATCACTGGAAATTTAATTATTTTTAAAAATTTTGTCATTAACCTCAGTCTGTGGTTCCATTGTAAGACGTTAACAGTTAATCTTCCGAGCTTTTTCAATTTCTTTCATACTCTGCTCTTCTAAGTGAATTAAGCTGATTTTTCCAGCCAACAGTTTTCAATTATCCTAAAACGTTTCCAGAAGCTTGCAGTCGCTCAAAAAAGGCTAAATAATAAAGTTTTTAGTTTTCGTTGTAATATGAATTGCATCGAATTCAAAGAGAGCGTCCTGAATTCCAAACAAGAAGAGTACACAATCTTATACAGCGTTAAATGCTATTTCTTTGGGGAGTATTTAGGGCAAAAGCAGAAGAATTGCTTGAACAAAATAAGTAATTATAAATAAGAATAGTTTTTAAGTAGTAACTTAAAGAGATGATTGGGTCCAGTTTATTTTGTAGCTCCGAATCGCGCTGTTCTTATTCTTTGAGAGAAGGGGTTGAAACTAAAGTGAATGATTTTGAGACGAGATTTGGAGAAAAAAGCTGAAGTTAGAGGCAGATGAGTGAAAAAGTCATATGGGGGTAAGGGATATTTTGAGACCGCGTTGGAGAATATTATCGAGGAGTGAGGAGACATAGTGAAATAAGTCAAGAAGTAATAGATACTGTTTAACTTACGTAAAGTTACGCGAGGGAGACAAGTGGTCACAGAAATCATTTGAATGGCATGAATTTAGTGAACATTTATTAACAAGATATTTCAATTGAATGTGGTGAACAATTGTAAAATCGTATTGAAAGGTACAGAAATTAAATAAATAAGATAATGCTACGAACTTCGAAGAAAAATCAAATTAAAAGAAGAGTGAATAAAAGTATTTTTCACTAATATTTTTTCGTGCATACATATGTATTTAAATGAAAAATATTAGATATCCCTCAAAACAGAAGCTGAATGAAAACGTGGTAAGATGAAACGCGTTGATTTTGTATGTAAACGCTTTAGAAGTTATTGTTCCTCAGTTGTTTAGTCTATGAAGTTAGAAGCTTCGTCATGACTACTATTAATTTCTATGAAATGCTTTAACCATAATGAGCCCTAGGTTTAGGATATTTTCGATGTGACATGTCCTAGGGATGCAGAGGCATGTCATTGGATCTGTGTTATGGTTAGAAACAGATGTAAGAGCACCATGTATAATTCACACAGTTACCGTGGAGCAGTTGCGTATTTGTATCATAATTTAGGTCTAATGAAGTGTAACTTCAGTCTCAAGAGGATAGAACAGGGAAGACGACAGAGGAATCGGAATAAAGAATTATTAACAGGGTTAAACAACTTATCCGCAACCTTAATATGTCTCAGACATCTAAGGTGCGCCTGGTGGTGGAGAATTGAAAACGGTAGTATTAGGCACAGGGTGTGGTGTTTAAGGGTAAGGAAGGCCTCTCCATTATCCCTTGTGTTTTTCAACGTAACTACACGCGAAGGAAATGGCAAAAGAGGATCAGGTTTGCGGATTATTAAGCCTCAGTTAGCCATTGTGCTAAAGAGTTACAATCATGGCTTAGCGCTTTGAAAAGTCGGTGTAATAGGTTTGGAATGAGAATTAATGTAAACTAAGCATCATTTATGTGTAATTCCGAGAAACTGCGTGAGAAGCCGCAACATTAACTTTTAACGGAGTCATCCGCTATGAAGCATTTCCATTCAACAATATTAGAGTGTAAATATCTTTCATCTTGACCGGGATCCGAACCCGGAACCCTCGATGTTCGGCCGAGTGCTTTAGGCAGTTAAGCAATCGAGGTGTCCTTTTAAGTCCTGAAATTTTGCAGTTTCTTGGAATTTGTCAAAGGTAAAAATAGCCTCCGTGTTTAAAGTTGGCTTTAACCTTGAGGACAGTGGCGCGTCGCGCACGACTGCGAATGCCTGTGACATTGTATGTACGGGATTTCGTCACGACATCTTGTTCCTTTAAAGCCCCCAAATTTCAGTTTTTAAGAGTACGCCTCGATAGCTTAAGCACTCGGCCGGACATCGAGGAATTCGAGCGAATGATTTTTACGCTCAGAAATTATTGCATTGGACTCATTTATGGGGTTTTCGATAATTAGAATATTCGAGGACATAAAATAGAGCAGGTAAACAGTTAATATAGGAAGCTTGTTGGAATGAGATTGCTAATAAAGTAGAGACAGAAAAAGAAGAATAGTTATGTTAGGTAGAGAAACCTCCACAAAGAGGAGTGAAACGACGACTGGAGCGTATTGTACAGGTGATTATAAAAGATGAACGAAACTTTGATATGGAACCTGATATCAAATGATGGCAACATAATAGGTCTAGATTTGAGGCTCTTGAGATGTACTTGGGGAAACACCTAAAAGATGAAACGCCAGGCAATAGCATTTGTCATTCAAAGTAGCAAATTTTGCTCCCGCAGCCTGTACTTAGAATGGTAGGAAAGGAGATGGGATTGTTGCGAAGAACCGATAGGAGGAAGGAAAGTTGGATGCAGAGCATTTCGATTGGCGATGAAATGTTGGGAAAAATTTAGGCGAGCGAGTTAAAAAAATAAATATGTTGGATGTAATGAATGGATGTAGAAATTATGCGGAATTGAACGGTCGATTTTAGTATAGGATGTGGGTTGTGTATAATTAGTAAGGTTTATAAATGTGCCAGTGTGCAGTCTTGTGCTCATCAAAAACTTACCTTAAACGGTAGACTGCCAAATAATAATTTTCAATAAGGTAAGATACATAAGCATAGGCGGAAATTGAAAGACGCTTCAATTTTCCCACAATCGTAAATACTCACCTTAGAATGCCTTTTTCCTTCGTCGGCGTACATTATTCCCCCCCTCGGGTTTTTCTTGGGAAAAAAAACTTCGTCGCGCTGTCGGGAACGGATCGTTTGGCAAATGCAGGAGCGTCCTCGGCAAGGTGGAGTGGGGCGATGGAGTGTGCGAGGGAGGAATTGTAGCAGAGTTTTAAGTTCTTTAAGAATTTTTTACTGCCAGTCTTTGGGCTTCGCGTAATCCCTCCTTACTGTGGTGGCTTCAGAATTCTCTACGAATAAATTCCAAAGTCTATTTCTGCTCTCTCATGCACCTTTCTGCTTACGCCTTGCACAACGTCCGCGATCATACCGTCCACCTCGTAGGCGTTCCCCTTTATGCACCGGTGCGTATGTATTTTTATATCCCTTAAGTACCTATCTTCTGTGTTTTGCTCTCATACCTCCAGCTGTTTATCTTTGATGCCTGAGGAATGCTGAAAATTGTTGTTAGACGATTTTAAACATATATATAGATTCATAGCTATTCGTAGTCACTCCCTGGCATCAAAATCTCGCATGTCAAAGGAGACTAGAAAATGAGTTGTTTATATTCCTGCAGCCTGGTTTATTGCTCGGAGTATAATATGTTCAAGTGTACTTCATTTCGTGACTCAACACTGGTATATGCAAGCTGTGGAAGAACTGACTATACATTTTCAAAAAGTTCAAAGAAAGGCAGCAAGATATGTACTCGGAAGGTGCAAAAGAACGGATAGTGTCACAGAAATGTTAGATATACTGAAAAGGGAGAGTTTGAAAAATATAAGAAAAAGGAGTAGGTTGGGCGCGATGCATAGAATTGTTAAAAAGGACGAAGCGTGGGAAGATTAATGGCAAGAGATAGAAAAGCCTAACTTTAAGGGAAAAAACGACCATAGCCTCAAAATAAAAATAATGACTCAAAAAACAAATAAGAAAAAATACTCTTTTTTAAATAGAACCATAATTGATTGGAACCAGCTGCCTGGAGGTTTGTTTGAGCCCTTTCCATCCAATTTTAGAAGTTTTAAGTTGAAATGTAAAGCAGCCACTGGGTAATAAACTTCATTGTAGTCATGAAAATATTGTTTGTATGTGATGTGGACGGCATTTTGTATGTGATGTGGAAGTGTCATTATGTAAAAATATTTTATCTCTTCTGTTTTTATGTGTTCGTATGTAATTTTCATTGTAGAGTTATCTTTGACCTAACCTGACCGTTGCCACCAGGAAATTTGCCTAATTGCAACGTAATTGTGTAAATAATAAATAAACATATAGATACCTTTGACTGACATTTATTTGGTTTATAAAATGCTATGTATAAGTTAATACTCCATCTCGAACGTACGTATTCCGATGGTCTCGGTCCCTTAATAGAGGCATCAATGAATTTAAAAGAGATTTTGACCGTTGGAGAGTACTCTTGAACACATAATTCTACTCAGTCAATACGCAGTAGCAGCTTAAAATAATTTATATGTTTGGCTAGATTACGAAAAGGTCTTGAAAGCTTGAATTTTGAAAGTCGTCACCCGGGATGAGGACATTTTGAAACTATGATCACTCAATCATATTGAGTTAATTTTGAAAAGTAAACGTTTATTGGATTTTTGCATTGACTGATGACCAAATGAAAAGGAAAAGAAATTATATATGATCAGGGAAATTTTCTTATTTGACCAGTTGAAAATCTGAGAAATGTTTTACTTTTCACTCTCAAATGGGTAATTTTTCACCTTAATTAGAGTTATGAAACATTGTAATCTAGATACTCCATTTATTATTGTGGAAATCCAAATTCGAAAGAATTTTATTGTACTTACAGGTATATTATCCCAGAAAATACAAGAATAATCTAGTCCATAATATTGATTTATATTTCTAGCGAGCTTTCTTTAAGCAAAAAAAGCATAAAATTTAGATCTACGGAAAGCACTGGGAGATATGTTCCCACCACTATTGGACGTTGAATTTCTCTCGAGAGACCCAAGACTGATGGTGAATGCGGATTCTTTACTTTTTCTTTGTAATGGAGCCTTTGCTGGTCAATTTTTCGGGTCTCAGCACGTGGAACATTGTGACCAAGGCTCGAGTTGCCTGTAATTCCAAGAAATAATACAAGATTATTTTCCAAACCCAGACGAGTAGGACGAATAGGCCTCTATGTGCATTTCATGGGAAAAGCAAACGTATTACTTTTTCCCTCGACTATCTTTGCCTCTTTTCTATCAAATATCCCTACCTCTTCGGATCCATGTAATTTAATACTTGCCCTCGTCCAATGTTTTTTCCGAGAAACCATGGTGACGATTCAAAAAATGGTCCCTTTTTTTTGGCTTTTCCCTCACTACCTTTTGGTCGCTTAGTAGCGTCCCTTGCCAGCCCCAATCGGCATTCCTTTCCTCAATCTCCCCTTCTTAATTCCTCTATTCTGTGGTTAAAGGAGAAGTTCGGTGCCATCGTAGTTATTAATCGATATTATCGACCGATGAAATCATTTGTTTCGTATGAAACACGCGGGTAAATTGATAATGACGGGATATTCATTGGAATTATTGACTGGGAATGATTATGGAAATTTATTCATATGAAATGTGGTAGTATATGAATCGCAGAGATTACTACGAAAGCAGAACAGTGGAGATAAGAGGAACATTCATAATGGATGTAAGCACGAAAATCTATCAGAACGTAAGAGAATTTTGAAGGCTGAACTAATTCAATTTCGAGTATTATAAATGTAAGGGAATTTTTATTGAAAACTACATGACTTGGCTTTGGATTGAAAGTATACATGCAGGTACATACGAGGATTATTCAATAAATTGTGATCATGAATTTTCGTTTGCGGAATTTTGTGTGGAAAGCTTTATATTTCACTTTTTTTTGTTAGTAAAATACGCATTGAAGGTTTTTTGTACAAATTCCATTGATTTGACTCCAGTTCTGCGTCAGATAGAGCCATTGAAACTTTAATCATGTTCAGTTTCCATATGCCAGCAGTGGAAGTCGAACTTGACAAGTAATGAGCTAAATTGAAATTTTGATGTCGCCGGAACAGATCATCAACTGAAGCTTATGCTATGCTACAGGAGACGTATGGGGAGTCTCTTCTTACCTGTACCATGGCTAGAGTGTGGTATAAAACGTTTAAAAAAGGGAGACAACAGTTTTGAAGGAAGATAAACCCGGAGTTCCAGTCACTCCTCCAAAAGAGGTTAATATTGGCACCACTGCAGCTGCTGTGAGAGAAGATGGTCGTATAACGTTAAAAGCACTATCATAAATATTGAAAATTTCATTAGTTACCCCTCACACGTTGGCAGCAGAAAATCATCTCATGAGATGTATTATTTCGCGGTGGGTTCCGTGAATCCCGCCGCGAAATGGCGATTAACTCGCGAAAATCAATGCAAATTATCTTCCTTATCCTCCCTATAGTTCAGATCCCATGTGAAGTGAACATGTTTAAATCGCAGCGGTTGCCGCTAATGTAATAATAGAATGAGAGACATCTTTTCAAAATTTGAAATTCTTATTTGTAGCGTATTGCAAGCGAACGAAATAAAATGCAATTACAGTTTGGTAGAATAACCTATGGCAGGGAGTGCGTTGGGATTTCTTTAAATTGAATATCCCTTATTGATAACCCCAGCATCATAGTATATCTCTAAGATATTTGTTCTTAAAAAACGGTATTTATTCATGAAAAATGCAAATATTGGCAAAATATGAACGCGCAGGAAAGAGAGGTTTATCGAAATAAATGATTTGAAAGTTACTCACTGCTGAGTTTATAAAAATTAAAGGGACATTCATTTCCCTCAACTCTTTTTGTGCTCCGACGACTCGATGAGTGCGAAACTCATTTTACTCCGTGCTCCTCGTGCTAGGGCGGTCAAATTTGAACCCACCGAAAAGGAAATTTGATGCTCTATCGATTTAGCTCTATTTGAGCTCTATCGAAGAGATTTTTGCGTATCTCTGATAGGGTTGGAGCTGTGATCGAAAATGGACTCCTTCATCTGTCTTCTTTAATTTCTCCTATTTCCTCCATGGCTGCTCTACTCCATCTTTTCTTTCCCCAATTTATGTTTTATCAACTTTTCTATCTTCTAGCGGCAAAAATAGCATGATTTGACAAGAAAAGTATCGTAGGGGTTTGAGAAAACTAATATGAAGCGTGGCGCATACTCTATTAAAACTTTGAATAAATGCTATTAAAAACAGTTAGGTGTGTTAAATTTTATGAGCAATTAACTCGGGCAAAATTGCATTATCAAATGCAAAGGGTAATGAGTGAAGGAACGATGTTTTCTTACTCCAGTCAGGCCCCACCTATAGTATGCTGCCAGTATATGGGATCCTCAAAAGATAAATTTGATTTCGGAATTAGATCGAGTTCAGCAGACGGGGGCTGGATTTGTCAAACATTGTCATGACCAACGCAGTAGCGTAAGTACTTTGCTAGAAAGAGTGATAAGTTTAAAATATCAATTTTTCCAAGAACAATAAGAGACCAGAATGCTTGTAATCGAAATCCCCCAGGAGTCAGCTTGACACAATAAGTATTGACCTACAAAGTAGGGACTACACATGGTTACACGATTATATTTATACAGGTATATTTTTTGCAGGTCCCCCTCACCTTTCCCCATCCACTTGAAAAAGCCCTAACACCCTCATCCCTTACCCTCTCCTCCTGGCGCTGCACCACCTGCCACACACCTTTTTGGTGGCTCACAGGGTATTGGTGTAGATGTAGATGAGTCCACTGGTCCACTGTTTTATCCCTTTATTCTACGGAGATTGAGGCGTGGTACGAAAAAAAAACAGATCAGACAGAATAAACCTCAATCGTCGTTTCTCGTACCCTCGGGGTCGGGAGCTATCACGCGTAGCTGTCGTCTCCGATCGGATTTTCTTCAATTCTTTGTTCCCTTTCCTTCTCCCTGCATTGCTTTCCCTGCGGCGTCTCCTTTCCCCCTCTCTCTCCGACACTTTCTCTCTCTACCCACAATCCACTGCTCTTTTATCCCCATCTCGTCACTCCACTCCGCGCTCTCCAGACTCGATCAGATCGCATCCAAAGCCGATTTCTCCGCGGCGAAAGGAAATGAAATTTACTGCTCCCACCCGCGGGTCTTCCGATATTGCTCTCTCAATCTTCCTTCCTTCCTCCCTTTCTTTCTCTCCTTTTTGCCGCCTTTCCCATTTCCCCTTGTCTAAGCGTAGGTATGTTTTTTTATTCGTGACCGTCACCCTCCTCTAACCCAAATCCAACACCTGATTTCCTTTTTCAATAAACATTTTCTTCATTTCTCGTAGCCAAATGTCAAAGGAATACTTTTTCTTTTTTGCTTTCACCGTGCGAAACATGGGGAAAAATGGCTTTTTTGAAAAAAACTCTATTTTGCAGGCATGTTATGACAATTTTCCGACGATGCCTGTTCCTATGAATGTTAGTGCATAAATGAATACGCGTGTGTGTGTGTGTATAAAGGAATGCATCTTTGTGTGTGTCTGTGAGCGTGTATGCTTTTTTGTTGTAATTTGATGCAGTTGATAAGCCATAAAGTTGTTATTTGAGCTACAAGAAAGTCAGCATCGCATTTTTTTGAGAGAAGAGCAGCATACATTGGGTGATATTATTTTTTTCATTTTCTAGGTTAATACTTCAAAATTTATGCTAAAATTTCATTAAAAAATAAAAGCACAAAATTTTTGCTACAGCTCCTTATGAAATATATACTCGCAAATGATACCCTTTGACTAGAAAATACTTTTGATGATTTAAAAAAATATCTTCCCTTAAACATTACTGAATTATGGCGCTCTTCTTCTGATTTAAATATAAATTGCCGACCAGATTTCGGAATTTTACTTCATTTCACGTGAATGGGTACAATAAATTTGTAAAACAGAGAAAAAGGACTGTTATTTGGTCATAAGCATGTTTCGTCCGTTTTATTCCCACCATATCCCCGCTTAATTCGATTTGAAAGTAGCTAGGAGTAGGAAAGCCGACCGACAGCTGAGGTCATTTGCGCCTTTGAGGAAGGGTGGGAAAGGAGGAGGGGTGGGAAAGGAGGAGGGGTGGAGGGAAACCCGGCGTCGGCACTAGCCTACTCTTAACGAAAAGTGTCAACGGGTTACAAAGTTTTAACGGCCCATTCGACCGACGGCGTACTTAATTAAAGTTCTCTCCAGAAAGCGCCTCAAGTAGGGATCGCGATACCCCTGACAAAAAGGTGCCGTCTCCAGAATTCGTACCCCGGGTCCTCTGGGTTGGAAGCCAGTACCGTCCACCACCACCGCCCACCACCGAACCATTGCGATCCCTTACAGTAGGCTAATATGAAGGGGTACTTATGGACAGATGTTTTGTTGAAATAATTTCTCAAAATATTTTCAGAAAAATATTCGTAATGTAAATGTAATCCCCAATATATTCCCATCTTTTACAAAATGCGCTGGGTAATTAATTCCAAAAATGTTTACCGTATATAAATTCCTGAAAAAGGCGTCGGACTTTGTCTTAGCAATTGATTGTTTTTTTATTCATAAGTTAAAGAACTTGCGATTACTACAGATGTATTAATGCAGGAGGAAAAATGATTTTAGCTGGAATATCTCTTTCAAGACTTTTAATCAGCTATGAGAGTGCATGCAAGTACTACCATTACTTTAGTACTGCGAACATTAATACAGGTATGGAAATACAAACTTGTAGCAAGGGAATTGGATTATGATGAACTATTTGGATGACATATTAGAGTATTTATCTCCCAATAATACCATGTCCAAGGCATACGGAAAACATTGTTCCTTTAGAACTCTTTCCTTCACACAAAATTCGTTGCAAATGGTAATTGTTTATTTACTTGACCTTATCTCTAAAATTTTTAAAGTTTGTTTCGGCAAGTATGCCTGAGGCAGTTATGCAGGCTACGTCATTTTTTTCTAATTTTCGGAAGAGAAAACGAGATCCTCATTTGTAGAGCATTCGGGTGCTGTATCAAAGAATCCTGGGTTCACTTTGAGGTAATAGTTTTGATCATTCTCCGCTTTCCAATAGGATATTTAAAATCAAAGACCAGTTTCATCTTGACACTTCCAGAAGTGCTTTCAATAGGATTGAGTTAGAAAATGTCACATTTAAGAAATATAGGAGTGTGTCAGTCGTTAAATAATAATGCGGAAATAATAGTACTTTCCATACATATATTTAAGGGATTAAATCCTCCCATGCATACTCGTATATATCGAGAAAAATGGTAATGAGCTGCTAAGCTCCCTCCCTCAAGCTGTGACAGACCCACAAAGCATCCGAGAATGTAATGAGGTTCTCTCACCGGATTTAATTTAAACATTTTTCTTTGGCTGTGATTTTTTATTAGATATGTATATGTCCATTTAAAGTTTTGCGCTAAATAATTAAAAAACTGGTTTCATGTACATGATTTTCTCTCATTTCAACATCATTTACTCTACCACTGTAATTTAAACAGCACCGAAGTTCAGTTGTTAAGAGTTAGAGTGCGAGTAACCCGTGAAATTACATCGATTTGACTCGAAGCTTTTTTGGACTGAATTTTTGGACGGCGGGCTGGACTTAATACTCAGTTCGTGGTGTCGCACCCATTTCCCTAAAACTGAAAGGCTCTATTCAGAACGTGTAAATTACACCCACCAAAGGCATGGATGGGTAAGGGTAGACATGGGATCTAGCCTCACCCATCAAGCCAAATTTAGCGTTCCCTTATTTCTTAAGGATGCAGTCCAAGTCACCACCAGTGCTGTTGGTTTGTCCTTTTTTTTTAACTGTGAGCATATATTTGCATTATGGCGATTACCTTTCATTTTTATTCTCAATCTCAGAAATCTATTGTTAAGTGAAAATAATTATAGAAAATCCAGCATTACAAATAATCTATTTCCTGTAATCTCAACATTTCGACTTGCATTTCCTTTCGCCAATATAAACTTGATTTCAGGTCATAAGTAAATGCATGTTATTGTACATTAATCGAAGTTTTTTTTCTCTGGTCAAACAATATGATGAAAGAGAAGAGGAATCGCTCTGTACTGAGAGTATTGGAGCGTTTGTAAGTAAATTTGGAAAAATCATTTCACCATCCGAAAATTACCCTTTGTAAACCTTCGCCGAAGATTACCCAAAGGACCTGAAAAAGGATTTATCTGCATCTTACCTTAATTTTTGGTATCGTTGGTATGGGGTTAATACTGTTCTAGAATTAATTAAGTAGTTATTACTGATTTTTTATAATTTATTTTAAATTAAAATTCATCATAATTTCGTTCTAATTCACTTATTGCTTACCTGTGGTCAAATTTCATACATTAGAATGGTCGATTATTTAAAAATTTTAATCTCCAAGCTCTCTCCTTGGGTTTAGGCTGCAGAAGAGACACGATTATCTCAATCTCGCCCCAAAATGAAGACAACTATTTGTCACTCATATTGCCGTACTCAATTGTAAGCAGACCTTGAAGCATCGGGCTTCGAGATTGAACACTCTCATGGCCTTAAAGAACATCATATCTGTGCGTCATTATTATTAATGATCGTTTTAAAATGATGCAAAATATATCACAGATATTCTTATGTTTTGAGTTTTTGGGAAGTTTTAACTTCATTAATCATGACCCTTCATGCAGGAACATGTATTGAGAATTTTTTCAAGCGATCTCCTTTTCTTAATTTCAGTCAATCGCTCTCGGAAAAAAACTTGGAAGGTTATTTATTCATACCCAAAAATTAATTGTGAATTCATCAAGGGATATTTTCTTGTGAATCGAGACCACATCTTACGTTTTTCTAGGAAGTTATCAAAAAAAGTTCCCTTCTCTGATACCTCTTGTGGCTATAAAAGTGAAGTTTCCAATGAAATGTAAAGGCGTTTCCACGTTGTTAAAACCCCGTCTATGAGAGTTTACCTGAGAGCGAATCGCGGTATCTGGTCGAATATAAATTAATAGAACGAAATATTTTCCTCTCTTGTAACATTCCTGGTTTGTATGAAAAGTATTTGAAAAAAGAAATTCATTACAGATATTGCTACAGTGCCCCAAAATTCTTCAAAGTACATCCCTGGAGTGACGACACACTTTTGCCAGAGGCTTTGCCACCACTCGAAGATTCCCTGGTAGGCGAATTCCGGAAGCTCCTTAAGGGTACGCGTTCAAAGCTTCTTTGACGGCGCTTGGGTCCCTTGTCATAGTAGTCCAACGTAGGGTCCCTTGGCGATGTCCTTTGATGGATGGTGGATTTCTCTTGTGGGAATAAGACAGAGTCTGCGCTTGCCAAGTCGTGACTGCAAGGGGGTTGGGGAGTCATCGTGATGACGTTGCAGAATGTCTTCGCAAGCAGAAACTCGACTCTGCTTTTGGTCATCTTTTAAGACCCTCGGGACAAGTCCAGCGAAAATCTTTCACATCGCTAAATGCTCAATGATAATGGTGTGCACTGCCATCTCATCAATGCCTATACGATCTGCGATCATGCACACACTTAATCGACGGTCTTAATTCAGCACTTCACGCAAACGTCAGGACACATTTTTTTACCGATCCTTTTTAATACGAACCTTGTTGCCCGAGTGCAGTTGAGCTAATAGGATTTTGTCCGTGGATTATCTACCTACTGCATCCACCCTTCACCCTTCCCCATTCTCAAGTTACTTATTGTACAGCCGCATTGATTCGCATGCTATTTCTGCTGATATTTCCATCTCATTTCGTTGAATTCTAAGATTATCATTGCTATGAGAAATACATACCAATATTACACGGGTATTTATTTCAGTTAATTGATGATATTTTAATCAGCTCCCTGCAATGAAAGATATGATGGGCAAACAAAGCGACAACTCCTCATCAGATTCAAAGAGCATTTAGCGCACTGCAAATACAATAGGAAGGAAAAGATCAATATTGCCAAGCATCAAACAGAAAAAAAAACATTCCACGTCTCCTGCAGACCTACATCTCATAAGAAGTCTCTTTTGCTTGTTTCCTTGGCCTATTGTTGTTTCATTTGAATGTTTCTCTGTATTTTTATTGTTTCTCTCTGTATCTTATTCCTTTGTATTAAATAAATAAATAAATATATATATATATATATATATATATATATATATATATATATATATATATATATATATATATATACATCTATATATATTTGTGGAAGCAATTCTTTTGGTCAAAATCGAGCCATTTCATGGCTCGATTTTGCTAACACGGACGAAGCAAACAGCAAATTCATTCCTTGCCCACTGGAAATTAAAAAAAAATTACAATTGTGGAGAAACATTGGATTGGATTGAAGCAATGGATTTCAAAGCAGATATGTCAAGTAGAGAGTCGTATGCATTTGATTCAACGCCATTTTTACGAAGAATAATGATAAATACTAATACCTTGGTATTTAGTATTTAATGATGCATAAGGGGATTTATTAATGTCCACGTCTGCATCGAATAAATACCAGAAATATTTTAGGTAGACATGTAAGTGTGCACGAACCTGGTGGTAGTTGTCGAATGCTATGCATGGGAGTATTGTTTTTCCGATATTTTATATCCGTTCATTTCAAATTTTGCGTTTAAATTGGCTCTTTGAAAAAATTTACTTTCATTTTTTGAGTCTATCAATCTGTGGTTCACTTCTTTCCCTTAGTTATTACTCTCCTGGTCTACAACGTTTCTGCCCAAACTACGGCTCACGCTCCTTGATCCGGACCACGAAGATATTAGTAGCATTAGGCAGGTGTTGATTACTTAATTAGGATTTGTATTAAATATTTAATTCGCTTAGATGCTTAAACTGCCATCCCTTATTTGCAATTCAAGGGATTTTTTATGTATGAGTAATTTTTTTCCAAAAACATTTTCTTTACATGAATATGCACGTATAAAAAATATGACTTGTCTACCCTCCGGCTAATGTGCATTTTGGTCCGCAGGAAAATAAGTTTGGACACCATTGGTCTAAAACATCCTGATTTAGACCAATGTTTAAATTCTTTTGTTCGCCTCAGAAGGTTCTCTATCCTGCGCGTATCACATACAATATGTACGAGTTCTTTCCAAAAAATACGCAAACTGAGGTCATAAAAACTTTTATTTATAAAAACAAAATTTAGTCTACATCGATTTTGTCCCCTTCAAAGTACTCTCCATTCGTTGCAATGCACTTATTTCATCTTCTTTTCCACTGTTTAAAGCATCGTTTCTTGCTTTGTTGTGTCCACATCTTCCCAGTGATGTCCCCTCATCACATATTTGCATTCTGGGAATAGGAAAAAGTGGCGTGGGGCGAGATCTGGCGAATAAGGTGGATGATCAAGGAGAGTGGTTTAATTCTTTGCAAAAAAATGGCAAACAATCAATGCTGAATGTGCAGGTGCATTGCATACATTTTTTTAAAGCCCATATGCTCGGTTTAAATAGTTTGAAATGTTGATTTTCCTAAATTCAGTTCATCAGCTATCATTCGGGCAGTTTTTCAACGATCGGTAAGGGCAAGGGACCGCACACGATCAATATTGTCGTCAACACAGGTGGTTGAAGGTCGTTCCGGTCTTGCATCATCCGTGGCGTCTTGCCGGCCATCTTTAAAACGCTTAATACACTGGAAAATGGATGTTTTCTCTAGAGCATTTCCACCTTAAACAGCTGTCAACATTTCAGTAATTTGGTGATTTCCACATTTTTCGGGCTGCGTCCGCGTATGTCGTTTAAATGTACAACAGTTTCGCCAGCTATCCTGCTGGCGTCCTCAGGTCAAGGATGAAAAGAAGCTTGTTGTCCCGTCTTATATAGGAAAAATCCGGCGCCAATACCGGGAAATTTCTTGGCCAATCAGGGAACGTCCTCATATTTTCGCGGAATAATTCTTTTCCACGCACTGTGGAGTGGATATCCATCCTCTCTGTTAAAATTTTCTGGCCTTTTAACGATTTCAATGGCCTCTCTGATTATTCTCTGGAAGTATTTTCCTTCTTTCGCTATTATTTTAGCGTCGTCGAACAGAATAGAGTGTCCAGGTTCACTCCAGGCGTGCTCAGCGATGGCCGATGCTCTAAACTGTTTGGCCTTGGTTGCCCTCTGGTGTTCACTCATGCGTGTTTTCAGCGCTCTGCACGTTTCACCGATGTACCATTTGCCACAGGAGCATGGCACTTGGTACACGCCTTCTGATATTAACGGTGAAATTCCATCCTTGGGTCCGGGTAGGGTGTCAGCTATCTTGGTGACGCAGTTGAATCTGGTCACCACATCATGTTTCCTTAAAGCCCTCGCGATTCTTTCCGAAGTCCCGACGTATGAGGACGATGAGTATGAGGACGTTCCCTGATTGGCCAAAAAATTTCCCGGTATTGGCGCCGGATTTTTCCTATATAAGACGGGACAACAAGCTTCTTTTCATCCTTGACCTGAGGACGCCAGCAGGATAGCTGGCGAAACTGTTGTACATTTAAACGACATACGCGGACGCAGCCCGAAAAATGTGGAAATCACCTACTCATCGCCGCGGAAACCTTCGAACAAACATTTCAGTAATTTATTGATAACTTTTACCGCCCTTCACCGAAGTACTTGATGTTGATTTGTTGCTCCGTGAATTACTCAACTTCCATTTTGGACAAACAGTAAAAACAAGGACAACAAAAACCAACATAACTGGGGCCATGCGCACAGCTCGACGATCCGCCAAGTACAGACGCCTCTTTGGGTCTCAGGCAACTAGCACCGCCAGTGGGCGGGGCTATGGTTCGCGTCATGGCCGCCAGTTTGCACCAGTTCGCGTATTTATTCAGCAGACTACGTATATTATTGTATGAATGCAAATACAGGGCGGCAATTGGTGTAGGTGGAGAATGCAATCAATCTTTGGAAGATCGATGACGTAGCTAGTCTGGGTCGACCATCCCGTCTTTATATCATAGAAACTCCGTCATGTGGCGATTTTCGTCGCCATAAAGGGAAATGGATGGTTGTGGAGAGGCATTATGATAGCAATAAGCATTGGGGACCCTGATGGCACCAACTTTTTATAGTCCAATCTGAAGTAGACGTTCAGTATGTTAGGGAATCAATAAAACGAAAAGGGAGGAGGCAGTTTTTGAGAAAAAATAAATGTCATTCCACTTAAATGATTTACCTCACAAGAAGCAATATTGCATGTTACTGCTACAGAGATAACTGGAAATAAACATATACTGAGTATAATGAAACAATAATTGAAAACTTATAGGGAGCGAATGGAGAAATCAATAATTTAGCGTTGTACTCTACTTTTATATGCAAAGAGGTTTGCTCACACCAAGCTTTACCTCCCGCGCTTATTAGTCTATAAGATTTTTCCTGTTATTTAGTTTTTATTTCAATATGATATCAAAATAATTGTCTCTTTTAAATGAAAATGTTTAAGCAATGCATTTCTAAAAATTTTAGTTGCCCTTGGATTAAAAAATGGACGCATACAAAAAATATTGGTGCTTCAACTCTTCTACCGTGAATTGAAAACAAAAACCTTCAATTTGAAATATGAGCTCCCTGTCGACCAGCTATCGGAATGTTTCGTACTATAAAATTTAGAGCGATTTGTAATTTTCCTGAGAAGTGAACCACATTTACTATTCTTGATGGCGGAAATATTAAAAGGATGCTACAAAATATCGGATTCATCCGATATTTAGTACCATCGGACGAATTCGATATTTAGTACCGTCGTCCCACAATATATAAATAGAATCGATTCTAACCATTCGAAGTTTATTACGCACTTACAGCCAATTTTATATAACGATCACGTTTAGCTCGTAATCATATCGAATACGCCAAGTCTGCACATGCCCGTTGTCAAACACTGCGATGATCTTCTTTCTGAATTACACCAGGATCATACTTGTCTTTCCTAATTACCTTCATCGGAAAAATGTGCTTACGATTAGCGTCGGAATTGCGCTTGGCAATATTATGTATCGATGTTTCTTAATTTTTATTGTTCGTAACTCAGTCGAATTAAAAAAATTGTTTTCAAGCTATACGAAATTCTAGTAAAACAAAAATTACTAAAATTTTTAAATGAAACCTGTCCACATGAGATGAAAATAGACTGTTTTAGATTAGTTCCCGCTGATAATACGTTAAGGGGGGATTTCATGATATAGGCAAAAGATTATTTCCCAAGTTGAGTGGTATGGCTTTGATGAAATTCTATTAGTTACGTAAAATCCATTTATTGAGATTATTTAACGAGTTGATTTGATTGAATTATGGAAGTGTGACTTTATGGTGTGAATTTATTTTATAATGAAAAAATTTAACTTTGTAATGCCGCTATATCATTCAGGCAGTCATGGCGTTCAACGTCATCATTAGCTCCTCTCCTTCAGTTTTCCTGTTTACTTGTCTCTTGGACTTCTCGCGGAATCTTCCCTCCCATTTTCCCTTCTACTACGCTTCTAACTAATCCACTGAAGCTCTTAGTGTGTCCAATCATTCTAGTTCTTCTTTGATCAATAATATCAAAATAAAACTTTGTAAATCCGCATGAGAAATGAACTTTATGCCTGATGATGCAGCCTGATGACACCTCTTGACGCTGCACCGCAGCAACAGCTAGGTTGCATTAAAGGTTATTTTTCATGAGTATTTACAAGGATTTATTTTTACATTAGGTCATGCGATTTTTCAGAAAGAGAGAGGCTAAGCTAAACGTAAAAATAGGAGGGCAAAAACTAGAGCAGGTAGAACAGTTTACGTATCTCGGAAGTGTTTTGGACCAACACGGTCAAAGTAGTAGGGACGTAAGGAAAAGAACTGCGCTAGGCAAAGAGGCTTTTACGAGGAGGAGGGAGTTGATGAGAGGGACTTTGAGCAAGGACATTAAGAAATAAATCGTAAAAACTTTTATATGGAGCGTATTACGGCGCGGAAACGTGGTCATTGAAGCAGGAGGAAAGACGTAGACTGGGGGCTTTTGAAATGTGAGTGTGGAGGGGAATGGAGAAGGTGAAATGGACAGAGAAGAAAACATATGAGGAAGTACTTGGTATGGTGGGCGAAGAGAGAGGTTTGTTGGGAGAAATCCTATGGAGGCAGGAAAAGTGGCTGAAGGGGGTATTGACCGGCAGTGGGATGTTGAAGACTGTGATAGAGGGGAGAATGTTAGGCAAGGAATGGGAAGGAACAGGATAGGGATGTTGGACAGGATAAAGGGAGGAAGAAAGTACTCAGAGATTTAAGGAGCTTGTTGTAGAATAGAATATATATTTGTGTTCTGTTAGGATAAAAATAATAATTATTTGGTAGATGTATCCGTTCAAACCTTACTGTAACCTGTAGATTACCTAATAACAATTTTGAAATTTTTCATCATGGAACAATTCCACAATAAAACGCCTAAAAGGATTAAAAGGTCTTTTTTTGTCGTAGAGTTCTCCGCAACGTCCTGTCCTCTGCTCTTCCATCTACTTCCACATTCCTCAATTTGCCTGTTCATTTCACCTTCTGCATTCTCCTCCATCGCCATGTTTCAAAGGCGACTATTACTCGCTGGTACACTTTTACAATGCTCCGTCTCTGATTCTAAGAGCGCTATTCTCCATGTAAACGTTTTGACGTACTCAATTCCATATATCTGTTTCGTACCGTGCCATGCTCCATATATACGGACGAACAACGATTTTCGACAAACGGCCTTCTTTTTTTTAAGACTAGGTTCTTTGGACATATTAGTTGCCCCGGTTTCTTCATAAACGACTTCTTCGGTTGAGCTATTTTTCGCTTGATGTCGGCCGAATTCTTCAATCCCAAGCCATACTTGATACTTTCGTCTTGATACTTGCATTATGTTCCCGAAGTATATACTTAGTCCGTAGCATTTAGAGTTCCTTGGAAGCCCTCTTGCATTTTCCCTCCTACTGCGATGCCTTTAAAAACTGGAGCATGCCAATTTCTTCGCCTTTCGCCATGACTCCTTTACTCCTTCACTAGCCACCTCTTTCGCTTCTTTTGATTCCTCTTTTAAATTTACGTTGAATAGTGCTTGGGAGAGCTTCCATCCTTGTCTAACCCGTTTGTTTCTTGAAGAGAAAATAGATTATTCTTCTCACGCTTTAGTCTATTTCAAGCGCTTTTAGTATCTTAAACATCCTGTTCCATTGGAGTTGTGGAAGGTCTTCTACAAGTCTACTATTTATACACGGTTTGTGCCATAACCGTTATGGTATTTTAACATTAACATCACAGTCGAATAGTTAGTGATAACATATGGCTGCGTAGATTTTCGCGGCGGTGGCTTGAAGAATTCTGCATGTCCGGGTTTTCACCGCGTTGTTGTTTGAAGCCGACAACAGTTTCGCCGAAGTTTCATCCGGCGTCTTCAGGTCGAAGACGCCGGATGAAACTTCGGCGAAACTGTTGTCGGCTTCAAACAACAACGCGGTGAAAACCCGGACATGCAGAATTCAGTTAGTGATAACGTCTTATATTTTTGACCCCTTTACTAATTTGTTGGCGTCTCTCTCCACTACTTCCGAAATAGCCCAACCAAAGTCATTGTGGCGTGCAGCTACAAGCTTCTAACTTCAACGTTACGTTACCAAAACATACTCTGGGGTAACTGCGTTCTACGAGCGTATTTATGCCTGGAAGAAAGTTCTGAATCAGAAAATATGTTGTCGCTATGCCTTCCTTTTATGCATGTACATACATTTATCATTTTCTTTCAAATGTTGACATTGTGTTTTGTTTTTATTTGGGCACGTACTTTTATCAGTTTCGCACACCAGTACCACAGTAGATTGCGCGTTTGTGCGGATATCTTTGTTATTTTGACACTTCTTCGTTCTTCATTGGCCTTTTGCCGGAGGAAGGACCGTAGTCACTTACCGATGCGTTTGATCTCCTCTCAGAGAAGTCCCTTTGGTCTCCACCTACTCCCACTCACTTCTCTCACCCAAACATTTCTTTCACTGCCCGGGAAATACCTTATTTTTTTCAAGAGAGTCATCATCAGAAAATCATATTGGAGCAGTGCGTGGATCTTTTCAAAAAACACTTGCTTTTCCGCTGAGGAAAGGAGATCCCCAACGAACGCCGTTAGTTTGCCGCCTTCCTCTTCAATCGATGGCAGTGCAAGAAGTTCAATTCAACGGTGACAGAAGTTTGTACGTTTATTGTGCAAATGAAAAGAGTTTCTTTCAAAAGATGGAGAAGAATATGAAGGGGGCAGTGGAAGCGTGGCATTGGAGGAGGTCACTGAGAATTCCATCTAGTGCAAAGGTCATTCAATCAGTTTTGAAAAGATTTCTCCCGATAAGAACGAGGAATTCCACCGTATTATCCGACCAGGTGGGCGGCCAATATCCCATTGCGATGCGTACAAGATGTCTAGCAATTATTTTATCATTTGATTATCATTCCTAGCAATCATAAATCAATCGACTAATGATCAATGTTATTTTTATCAAATGAAAATGGGCACAGAAGGAAGACAATGATTAGGGGACGGGCAAAAAAAACTATGTGGAAGTTGCTTTTTAACACTTTAGAGTTAAAAGCAACAGCAAAAACGAGAGATGCTGCATAAGTAACTTTGACGGAGACATTTACTAATCTGCATTAAAATGCGACAATTTCAAAGATTAAAAATTATCCTAGGCCGGGTTTTCACTTTGAAGAGTAATCAGAGTATTTCATGAATAATAGCGTGTCACGGTTGGTGGTGTGAAACTACTATATAATAAAAGGAGTGTTTGGTACATTTTAACACTGCAAGACCTATTTATTAAGACAGGTTTTAATTGTTTTACGTTGGCATCTAATGATTGTAAGCAAATGCATTGCAATGAGTCGTAAATGATGTATTTAAGTGGTAAACTACATATAACTCCTTTCATTACAGTATTTCATAGTGCATTTTACAAATTATAGTTAAGTAGGTCTTATTAAAACACGATAATTGCCATTGAGCAAAGATTCCTTTATTATATTACCTGAATTGATGTGAAATAAGTTAGTAGTACGTTTCAATTTTTCCCAACCCAGTTGTCAGCTCACTGGGCAAATGTCTGTACTCGAGTCTATTTTAATGATTTAAGAAAGGTTGAATGAAAGAGTAAATAAACCAAAAATACAAAGTTTTCACTATGATAGAGCCAGAATTTCCTGAGGTTTACTCGGACATAAGCGAAAGAGCAAATTTTATCAGCACGTGGAGCCTTGGGATTAGTTTTTAGAAATGTCCTTAGGGAAAAAGGATATGGGGTCGGAGCTGTAGGGGGGTCTTCAAATTGCGAGGGAATTCAAGATATCATCTCTTCAAAAACACACACTTTTGAAAATTCGATGCCTTTTTTACTGATACATTGAGTGCACATGAAATTATATGTTTACCATTCAGATATAGTAGGAGATTATTTAGAATAAATTTCGAATATTCTTTCAACTATGAACACTTGAATTATTTTTTAAATGACGAAACCTTTGGCCAAAGCGAATCACTTTGAGGACTCTTACAATCCACTTTATTTTTAATTTGCCCTTTTAACTGTTTTCAAAGAGGAGATTGAATTAAATTTGCTCTCGAAAGGTAGCAGGAGAGAAAATTTCCAATGGAAAATATGTCACCTTTTATTCATATCTGAGGCATGGTAATTAATTTTTTAAGCTCGTCTCTTTCATTTTATTTGCATTTAATAATAAACCATGATATCATATGAGATATCTCTCGTCGTTTTTTCCATTGCATTTGTATATTCAAACATAAGACCGCATAAGATTGCAAACATAAGTTGAGGATTTCATGTAAAAACAGTCAAATTAAACGATTTTGGTCAAATTAAAGTCGTATTTCTGCATCAGAATGTTACTTACAAAATACCAATCGCAGGGCAGGATGGATGAGCAATAGTCATTCACGCGTATTCAATAGAAGTATAAATGAGAATGAGATTTGTGATTATATATATATATATATACAACCTTGATCAAAAAGTTCCCGGAATAACCACCGTGTGGCGCTCCCATCGTTCCGATTTGAGTTCCGTTTTTTTTGTTAAATTGGTACATCTGTTGTTGATATTCCCTTTAAATCTTAGTGTCATAACTTGACATTTGCAAAAGTTACGGTCGGTTTTCGGTATGTCCATCAGTGCTTCCTGCGATTTTTCCATTACTTCCTCTCGGCTGCTAAAACGCGTTCCCCGTAATGGTTTTTTAACTCGATTGAACAGAAAGAAGTCACAGGGAGCCAAATCAGGTGAATTCGGTGGCTGTTGGATGGTATTTGTTGCATTTTTCGTCAAAAAATTACGAATAATGATAGCACTGTGCGACGGTGCGTTATCATGGTGCAAAATCCACGAGTTTTCTGCCCACATTTCTGGTCTCTTTCGGCGAATTGCTTCACGCAAACGTCTCATAACGCCCAAATAATACTCTTTGTTTACTGTCTGGCCTTCTGGCAAAAATTCATGATGCACTACACCGTTGTAATCCATGAAAACCGTCAGCATTGCCTTCTTTTTTGACTGAAAACGACGTGGTTTTTTTGGTCTCGGCTCATTTGGTGAACGCCATTCACTTGCCTGATGTCTGGATTGCGTGTCGTACTCATAAACCCACGTCTCGTCTCCAGTAATGATCCTTTTGATGAATGTGGGATCGGATTCAGCCTCGCAAATCATGTCTTTTGCGACGTCAACACGGTCTCTTTTTTGCATGAAATTGAGGTCTTTTGGCACCAACTTTGCTGCTACACGACGGAAACCCAAATCATTAACCACAATGTCTTGGGCGGATCCATAGGCAATGTTCAAGTCCTCCGCTATTTCTCTGATGGTTAATTTGCGGTTATTGACCAACATTTCTTTTACTTTATCAATTTTTTCACCGACTTTCGATGTCGATGGTCTGCCACTGCGTTCATCATCTTCGATTGACTCACGACCACTTCTGAACCGCTCGTGCCACTGGTAAACGACCGTTTTTTTTAGAGAATCGTTGCCGAAACACTTTTCCAACATTTCCAACGTCCGTCTTCTTTTTTGCCAAAACGTTCCCTCTTGACGCTTGGCTTGCAGCTGCCCGATGATTTAATCATTCAGCTGCTGTGTTTGCGGCTTCTTAGCCCGTCGATGAAGGAAGGTCCAATCAACTCCTTTTCCTTTTCAATGGTGGTTGGTCGTCGTCCCGTCCCGTTGCTGCTCTTGGGCGTTTGTGCCTTTCCCAGGAGACAGGTTTTAAGCCGCCGATCGACCGCAAGTGCTCTTCTTTTTTGCCTTCAAGCTCCTCGTAAAAGGCCGTCGCGCGAGTCTTGATGACATCTCCAATGGGCGCAGTTTCAGTTAAGGCGTGGAGAATTTCTGCGGCATAGTTCCAGCCAAGCCCAAGTACACTGTTGAGTGCCCCTCTTTCCGTTACCTCCAAGTGGTGGAAGGCCGTCTGAGTCATTCTGCCACTCCATGCCGGTGAAGCGTACATCAAGATTGGGCGAATTGCCGCCACGTACAGATACGTCTTTGTCTTGATAGAGAGGGACGGTGAACGCAGCAGCGGCGAGAGTTGTAGTCGTCTTCCTCTTGCCTTCCTGGTGGCAGCGAGGGCGTGACTTTTGAATGGCAGTCTTTTATCCAGTATCACGCCTAGATAGGTCACCTCTTCCTTCCATGGCGCCTCCTCGGTGCCCACGAGGATTTCTCCTGGTTCTCGCAGTCCTCCAGGTGAAAAAAGAATCGTCTGTGTCTTTGCGCTGTTGACGCTGATTCGCCACAGGGCGTACCACTCCAGCAGTTTGTCTACTGCTCGCTGTAGGTATGTTGCCGCCATGTGTGCTCTCCGCGAAGTGGTCACTATTGCTGCGTCATCCGCATACAGGGCAACCATGGTATGTCGTCCAAGGTCTACCGGGAGGTCCGCCGTATATAGATTAAAAAGTATCGGTCCGAGCACCGATCCTTGCGGCACGCCTGCGTGGACCTGTTTCGGCTGTGACAGCGCGCGTCCCCAGGCGACACGGAAAGTCCTTCCTGTCAGGTATGATGTTAGCAAGCGGCGCTGCCAATTTGGAAACCGCTGTATTGCAAGTTTTCGCCTGAGACCAGCGTGCCATACCCGGTCGAAGGCTTTCCTGATGTCAAAGAACGCCGCCGTTGAGCAGCATCGCCGATTGAATCCGGCCGTCACCTGTTCCACGAGACGGACGAGCTGGTGTGTGGTGGAGTGTTCCTCTCGAAAACCGTACTGTGATGCCGGCAAGATTGAGTAGGCCGCGATGTGCTTCAGGAGATGTGGCAGCAGTACCCTCTCAAGCAGCTTTCCCAGGGTCGCTAGCAGGGCGATCGGGCGGTAGTTCTCTACGTTCCTAGCGGACTTCGGCGGCTTCGGCAATAGGATGACTTTTGCCGATTTCCAGATGGCCGGAAAATGTCCCATGGAGAAGCAGGCCGTAAAGAGCGTAATCAGGTGAGTTGCGAGCGAGACAGGCATCTGTCGAAGGGCCTCGTTCGGGATGTTGTCCTCTCCTGGTGCTTTCTTGCAGCGTAGTCGTCCAAGGGCTGCTCTCAGGTCGTTTTCGGTAACCTTCGTTACCGTCATGGTGCCCTCCTCCGTTGTTTCATCCTCTTCAGGAAAGTCGCTAGGATCATCCGGTACCAGTGGATCCGGAGTCGACGTGAAAGTGGCCTCCAGCGTAGTTGCTGCAAATTCAGCCTTTTCGTCTTCCGTGATAAGAGGGCCACCAGGTGAGTCGATCGGTGGGTCGATCCGAATGCTGTGGCGAAGAGAAGCTGCCATTCTCCAGATGCTCCCATCTTCGGTTCGGAGGGAAGCAACCTTCCTTTCCCACGTCGTCTGCCTGTGGTCCTGGATGAGCTGCCTCACTTCGGCTCGTTTTCTTCTAAACCGTGCCCCATCCGCGGGACATTTGGTTCTTTGAAATCGTCGTCGAAGCCGATTTCTTTCGCGGATGCGGCGAAGGATGGAATGAGGCAGCGTCAGATGTCCAGAAGGGCGGATCAGTTTTATTGGCACGGTGTTCTGTAATGCTTGGTCCACGCCAGCTGTTATGACAGAAGCATATTCGTCCAGCATAGCTTGTGACGTCAGTGATGGCGGCTGTTCCGGTAAAATGTCGGACAGGATCTGCCTGTACCCTGTCCAGTCTGTTTTGTCCAGGCATCGCACCGGCCGTGGGGGAAGTAACGTTGGGCAGCATCCCAGATAGGCGCAGACTGGGTAGTGGTCGCTGTCCAACGTCGGTGTCGCCACGAGAGAAAGCGAACTCGTGAGCCTACGGTGCAGCGCAATATCTAAGACGTCTTCGCTCCTGCCGTGATGCTGATGCGTTGGCCCATGTGGACCCGCGACGCGTACTCCGTTGTTCTGAGCCCATGTGAGCAGCGCTTCACCCCGAGGGTTCGGTGTAATTGAATGCCATGCAGCATTCTTTGCATTTAGATCCCCGAGAAAAAGCGACGGCCGTGACCCGGAGAAGATGACTTCGAAATCCTGTGTGGCTAGAGGTCGTTTTGGGGGGAGATACAGTGACCCCACTGTGAGAGAGCCGATCGAAGTATCTACTTCAATGGCTGTCGCCTCTAGATGCAGTCGAGCTGGTAGGTCAATTTTTCTCGCAGCCAGGTCAAGCGAAACGAGGACCGCCGTGCCCCCTCCTCTTGTTTGCCGGTCATCCCGGTAAACTGCATAGCCTGGAACGCCGTATGAAGTTCCAGGACGGAGATGAGTCTCTTGCAGACAGACGATTGAGATTCTTGCCTTCCGTAGAAAGGCAAGCAATTCAGGGGTCTTTCGCTTCAATGCGCCGCCGACATTCCATGTGGCTAGGATGATAGATTTATTTAATTCTCGCCTATGGTCCATTTTGGTTTGGGAAAATAGTGGTAAGGGCGACAGTTAAAGCTTGCAGCTGTTGTTGCAATAGCGCAGCAGAGGACGTCAATGCTTCCAGGATGGAAGAGAGGGATGTAGCCAAAGTTGGAGTCGGCATCTGCGAGTCTGCAGCCCGCCTCTTCTGGAGAAGAGGAATTTTTATTTCTTCTGCTGTCTCCCTGGCGACCGGAGCCGGCGTCGAGAGTGGAGGAAAGTCAAGATGCTTGCACATGGTCAGACGTTGGGTTGCGTTGGTTGGGTCTCCCGGCTTCGACGCGTTGAAGGTACCAAGCGTCTTCTGTTGAGGAGAAGGCAGCTCTGTTTCAGCGGCGGTGTTCTTCGCCCCCTGGGTTGGTGCGCCTTTCCTCCGGAGGCTAGCCATCTTCATCTCCTTCTGTTTGGCGTAGACAGGGCAGGTCCTGAAAAATGCAGGATGGTTTCCTCCGCAGTTACAGCAACAAGTCTTCTTCCTTTCCGTATCCGGACATTGGATGCCTTCATGTGCACCAGCACACTTGTAGCATCGCGGGGCTGCCGTGCAGTTGGAAGATGCGTGTCCGAATCGGGTGCACCGGTAACACATTTGTGGCTCCCTGTGCTGATATTTTGCCACCCTGACACGGGAATTGCCGATGTATCTTATGGCAAGCATTTCTTTTGTTTGCCATTCAGGGTTTTCCTTGACAACGACAAGGAAGAAGGTTCCCTGCCGCACCAGATGCACTCGTTCCACCGGAATCCCCATGGCGTCCATATCTTCTTTCAGTAGCTCAACTGGGTAGGTGCACGGAAGTCCACGAACCGCGTAGAAATTGGCTCGTAGGGATTTCGGGCCCCAGGTCGAGAATTGTGCATTTGACTGCACCAACAGCTGCTTTATGGCCGCATAATCAGCCGCAGTCTTTAGTTGAAGTCTCGTCGAGTCGGTTGTATGGATTGCAGTAAAGGACTTGTCCGTTGCCTTGGATCGGACAAGTTTCAGCAAGGCCGCGTGGTCTACTACATCGTATATGATGAGTGCCGGGGGGCGTGGTTCCTTTTTTCGGCTTGCCGGGGATCCAGATGGTGCAGATGAATTTTCAGCCTCCATCGCCACGGGAGCAGAAGAGTTGTCCGTGTCCGGATCCGTGACGAGCGGTGAGAATTTATTACTCGTACTTACCGGGCGCTTATTAGTTGCTTCTTCAATGGAAAGGAATGGTGCGCTACGCTTCCCGGCTCCTCTGGGATCCTTGACGTGTCGCCAGTCGTCGTTGAATTTCGCGGCAGGGGCAGACGGCCCGTTCTGATGCATGGAAACGTCCATATTTAGAGCGCCGGCAGTATGAACAGGGTTTGAAGAAGTATTTTCCAGCTGCTGGTCGAGAGGAGTCCTTATAGTGTCCGCTGGCAGCGGCACGATGTCCATATTGGGCGCCACCGGCGCCTTGCTTCGCTGTCCCTCGATTATTTAATGATGTCAGCAACCAGGGTTAGAAGTATCCAGTAGAATATTCCAAGGGAGGCGTACGTCGAAATTTCTGTAGGTATATCCAGGTCTGATGGTCTATCCTCCGTCTCCAACGTTCCGAATCCAGGTGATCAGGTCTCCAACCTCCCTCCAACAGGTCCCCAATTACTATCCGAAGGTCAGGTCAGGTCTTTTCCAACGTCCGTGCGCCACTAAATCCGTTTTTTACGCAAAATTTAATACAAGTTCGTTGTTGCAAATTTAAATCCATTTCTGCAATTGTAAAAAATCGCCAACACACACAGAGATAGATGTACTCTTGACTACGTAACTTTTGCAAATGTCAAGTTATGACACTAAGATTTAAAGGGAATATCAACAACAGATGTACCAATTTAACAAAAAAAACAGAACTCAAATCGGAACGATGGGAGCGCCACACGGTGGTTATTCCGGGAACTTTTTGTTCAAGGTAGTATATATATATATATATATATATATATATATATATATATATATATATATATATATATATATATATATATATATATATTGGACATCAACGAACAATATAGAAACACAAAAAAAGATCACTCACACGTTATTTCTTGGTAATTTCGACGGAATTCTATATATATATGTATATATATATATATATATATATATATATATATATATATATATATATATGTATTTTTTTAAGGTAATATACCGGTTAAGGTAGGTTTTTGGATGGACAGAACTACCAAACAAACATTTTATTTTCCTAACAAAACACAAAATCCATCATCCTACTCTATATCAGGTCCCTCTTCATCTCTGAGTACTTTATTCCTCCCTTCATCCCGTCCAACATCCCTATCCTGTTCCTTCCCTTTCCTCTTTTGCCCAACATTCTACCCTCTATCACAGTCTTCAACATCTCGCTGCCGGTCAATTCCCCCTTCATCCACTTTTCCTGCCTCAATAGGATTTCTCCCAACAAACCCCTCTCTTCGCCAGAGATCGTAGAAAAAGGGAGTGGAGGAAATTTCGAAAGTGAGTTGAATGGTAAAGACCGTAAAGAATAGAATGAAGAATGTTGAGTAAGCGGCGTAGAGAAAAAAAGAGATTATTTATTCGTGCAGAATGAAATAAATTAAAACAACTCCTTTTCATTAGTATGCCGTATACTTTATTAAATAATAATATTATTTATTTTCTTCATAGTTTTCCTATTACACTATTCCCTACTGAACCGCTTATTAATTGCTACCTAATTCATCATAACCTGAATCTTTATCCTTCGTCATTTACTGAGCATTGCTTTTAACCATTGCTCCTATGGTCTACTCTTTCGCGTTTATGAATGTTTTTAACGACATAAATTTGGTACATTATTTGTCTTGGGAATATGGTATAAATGTTTAACGAATCGGCTATAAGCACCATCTGAAAAATCAAACTTCACATTACTCCAAATTACTGTGCTAGTTCTGCTTTTGCTACTAACGTATGAGTGAACTTGAAATCTCCACACATGCATTGTTAGAAGACAGGTGTCTACATTACTTGCAGTAATTACTTAGTCCATGGTTATAAGGTTTATTAATCTTATTGATGGGTTTTGATAATAGATGAGGGTTCTTATTAAAAAAGAATTGGTGATTTTTCTGATAAAGAGCTGACATAGACAATCAATGACAAGATAGGCAATCATAAAAAGAATTTTTTTTTGTTCCTAGTTAATAGCACCGAGTTCTTACCCTACAACAACAAAATAAATTTGAAAAAAAAATTATGCACATTAAGTATGGCATATTCATGTATTGAAAGTAAACTCGTCACAAATATTTAGCAACCTCCCCCGCGAAATCGAGAAGTCTACCCATACCATTTTAAGCCATTTCGTATTTTATTTCATATACATGTGTTCTGGATGCTGCATATTTGATAGATTATTTGCTGCTGTATTTTCCATTATAAAAATGCGGACTTTTTACTTGTGAAATTAGGTGAAATAAATGAGCAAAGTGTTAAGGCCGATCTTAACGAGCAGACATTGAAATTGCCAACGTGCAAGAGTTTTATCGTCTTCGTTTTAAACATCAAGGGAATGATTTCCTTTTCCTGTTTCTTTCAAGTTTCCCCTTCAAAACAAATTGGACACTTCTTTCGGCAGTATTTCCTCCGGAGTCGTGTCTTGGTCCCCTTCAATAGTAAGTGGTTCTCTCACATTCTGAGAATTCCGGGTTCAAGCAGTTTTCCGTAAGCGCTCGAGACGATGTCAAGGGTGGTCTAGGGGCTAGGCCAGGACAATAACGGGGAAATGGCGTGTTCAAGCAGCTCAATAAAAGCCCTGCAATTTTAAACTATACCTTGTCTACGGAGTTTTTCATAACAGAATTTGATGAGGAATCTTCAAATAAGTGATCAGGTTTGTGAGGAAGGTTAACCATGAAACACAAAATCCAAATAATCTGACTACAGTTATACTTCCACAACTAACGGCGTTGATCTAATTTCGTGTGAGAAAAGCAATCTGCCTGGATTATTACCCACGTAGGTCTTAAAGACAAGAGTTAGAGATGTGAGGTCTCAACTGTGCCAATAAATGTGTGAAATGTGTACACAGGGAAGTGAGTTGTTATGTGTTTATCACTGCCAATCATATTCTGAATATTTCCCAGAAGGTAGAGTAATCTACTATTTCTCCTAAAGACCTTTTCTCCAAGAAAACCAAGTTTTGTTTATCATGTTGCTGATATATCTTCCAAAAATACTGAACGGTACACTTCCAGAAAAATTCATGGCCAAAATACTCGGAATTTTCAAAAATTTATCTTCGAGTTTGCCTTTCCAGCGAAATACGAATTGTTATATATTCTTAACTGGCTGAAATACCATGAAAATCCGCTAAAATATTAAAACTGCATCGGCATATATAGATTAAGAACCTTACCACAACCATTATAGTAAATTAATTTAAGCAATCCGAGAGGTTGTTCTATGTACGCCTCTATAATTTATTTCTTTAAATATTTTAAGTTTACTATTACCATGGTTGATTTACGAGCACATACTTTTCAGTTTAACTAGTTGTTCCTTGATAAGCATTTTAATATGCGATGGAATGCTTACGATTCTGATGGATGGGAGTGAGTTAGGGAAGAGAGGAAGAGAAAGGAAAAGGACATTAGATATTTTGGAAGGAATGAAGGGAGGAAGGGGAAGGATGTTGAATTGAAGGAGGGTCATCGCAGTTTGAGGTATTACGTTGTTTTTCTTGGGGGAGGCTAAGATGCTTAGGGGGTCTAAGTTTGTATCTATGCACAACCTACTTTGAATGGCTGCCTATGGGACAAAAATAATTGTTGATGTTGAAGTTACTGATCCTATTCAAAGCCACTGACATCAGCAGTACAGTACCTGTTTTTCAATCATTTCGAAGATTTAATGGCGATGAAAAAAAATACATTTTTGACTTAAGATACCCGGGATAGAAATTTGGAAAAAAAAAACTCAAGGATATTCAGAAATGTAAGAAACTGAAATAATGGAAGACAATTTAGTTCCTCGTGTACTCCACGCATGAGTTACATATTAGCAAACATCCTAATGAAGAGCGGAGGTCAATGTGCTCAAATAAAAATCCTAATGAGAAGCGTCGCTTTCTAGTGCTGGAACCCTCGTTTTCATGAAACCTGATGAGAGCAGATTATATTTAAAGTATTGTTAGACGAGTCATAAAAAAATTAATTAAAAATGAGAGTTCGACAAAGGATTAGTTTTCACATATGGGAATCGAATTGGCGAAAGTATCGGGAGAAATTAGAAGGCAGAAAAAGTGGATGAGGGAAACATGAGCGTATCTGGCGTCATGGAAGAGTGAGGAAGGTAGACTGAAGAAGAGGATAGGCTTCTTTGATGGAGAAAGGACGTGTCACAGTGTACGGGAAATTGGGAAAGAGTGTTGAGCGTGCGCTGAGGGAAACTGCTTAGAAGCCTGGGACTTCTTTGTCGACACATGTCCGGTCCATGCACTTTGGAGTATGGGTCTATAGAAACCACCCGAAGATCGTTCATATATCTGTAGGCTATCAAAGATGACAATATTTATACTAAAATTATGTTTAAAATTTAATTCAGGTGCGATAAATTTCAGATAGCATAAGTACTCTTAAAAAATAAAACGAATCATTTGGGTGAAACAAAAAGGATAGAAAACGACGTAGAGAAACAACCCGGTAGGCTCTCTCGCAAAGCCTCATACGCTCTCAAAAAGCGACGCCATCGAAAGTTTGAGTCGTAATAAAACTTGTTTAAATTGTTTTCTATTCAACTAAAAAAGAATCTAATTAACAGAACTCTGGTACCTAGAGGTATATTCAGGATAGACGAGAGAAATTATAGCTATTTTCCCAAATTAAAACTCTCCAAAAAAAATGTTGTTCCATTTTAATTAATACCAAAAATAAATAGATGGCTTAATTAGTTTTCCAGTTCCAACTGAGAGACGCTCTATGACAGATGGCAGCAGCTCTCCAATTTTCTGTCTCATTCTATTTATTTTAGTGTCTGTGTAGGGGGGCGTCCCCCTTTTGTTGGTTGATGAATTCCAATCTTGTTATTCGGCTTCCGTTTTTACAATCCACAAAAATCTCTTTACACCCGTCCGTCGTGCCTCATGAGGTGGTCCATTCTTTGTCTTCTCTTCCTTATATCATATCCCAAAGACACGACGGCTTTTCCTCCTCGACCTTTCGCAAAACTTCCTCCTTTGTCAATCGGGGGGATGTTCAACCTCCTACGACAGCACCACATCTCAATACCTCCTGTCAGCACTCTCTTCTCTCTCTCCCTCCGAGCGTTCGGGTCTCATTTATTGTACCGCAGTACACTCCATAGCTTTGATCACTTGTTTCTTGAGTTGGCTAACTTGTTAGAGGTAAGCAAGTCGCGCCTCTTATGCCACTGCCATATTCGGTCAATTAATGTGGCTTCTAATTCCTTCGTTTAATCTGGTATCTGGGAGTTAATTCGCTCCTGAGATGTGTGACTTATTCCACTTTCTAATGAGTGTTTTGCCGCCTTTCCTTGTCTGCTAGTCACCTTGATTTTTGTTTGGGCCTTTTTCATGATCATAGCGTAGGAGGTGCCTTCATTTCTCTCAGTTGGACTTCCCGTTTATGCTCATTCTTGTCCAGCAATAGACGGTATAGAAAAAAATAAATTTAAAGGTTATTGACTAGAATGATTTAAAAATACAAGTATGTTTGACCGAATGTTAAAACGTTACTTGCGTGTCTGTTCTCCGTAACACTGTGTGGAGTTGAGCCATGGCCACTGGCGGAAAGAAGCACGAAACGAATTGAAAAATTAGTCATGTGATCTTTATAGACGGAGGCTATGGGTGTAATGGTCGGAGTTTGTAACTAGCGATAAAATCCTTATATCAATGAAAGGAAAGGAAATGATCAAATGAAAAAGAATTCTTGAATTAAATTAAAACATGGGAACCTTGTGTGTGTGTGTGTGTGTGTATATATATATATATATATATATATATATATATATATATAATTTGGGCCTCTGTACAGCGAGAGCTTCACTTGAAAATGATGTGTTGCAGCGAAACTAGTCGGGATTAAATCTTTATTAAATGGAAGATTGTAAAAGTCTTCGTCTCTGTTATTATTAATGATAATGTTTTTTGGTAAAACATTTTACAGCTGATGCATTTAAAACTGTCAATTTTACTGGAAAGCATTGTAAATGGATGCAATACATCGAAGACATATATCGTACAATGAAAAAGGGATGGAGCGTTTGTGTACGTTGGGTGGCAGCTGTTAGCATGCTAACGTTATTTTCCACGATATTGACATTCACCTCCAGAATAATAAATGTAACACCTCAGTCCACATCAAACCGACCAACACCAACAACACCTTCACTTCAGTAGCTGCCACTACTCGCACGAAAAACGCCCCATCCCTTTTTCATTGTCTTTCCGTGGCCTCGAACGCACTTACAAGAGCATATAATGACTTCGTGCAATGGGAAGTTTTAGTTTGAGGTCACCCATGTCCTTCCTCAGCAGTATTCGATGGGAGGGTAAGTCAATAAATAACTAGAAAAACTGAATATAGGGAATAATAATCAGAGTAAATTCCTGAAATTAATTTTTCTCTTCTACATGCTCACCCTGCACATTTAAAGGCGAATCTCTGTGCAAGTCCTTGATGGCCGGGAGCAAAGAAGTCTTTTGTTTGCTTCCACGGGCAACAAGTAACATTTGCGGCCTGCGTCATCGTCCTTTTCAAAACTTCGGCCACCCCAAATGATATTTTAGGGCCCGAATAGATGAGAATCACTGTGGGGGGAGGCGTCTAAGTTGGGCCTTTACGGCCTAACTCGCAAGCGTGCTCAGTGAAATGTTCGAAACAGTTCCGGCGTTTGTCTTGCTGAGATTTGCGACTTATTTTTTGACTTACCTTCGTATGATAGTGCTTGAATATAATGATAATATCTCAGAGAGCTTAGAGCTGAATACTAGTGAAGGTTTCTCGAAGTTTCAGCTGCGACCATTAGTAGTTTCCCACTGTCGTTTTTTTGCGCTTTGATGATAACGATGGTAACCGAATAAATATTCCCTTTCAATTCGCTTCACCGGCGAGTTTTTAGCTGGCATTCAAAAGAACCAGTTTCTTTGCACTTTTCATCTTTATTATTTCTGTAGATGTTTTGTATCCTATTTTTTGTCAAAAAACGCGAATGTTTTTTCCTTAGTCAATGCGCTTGCCGTCTAATTGGTATATTACTAGTACGAGCATTGAGCATTGCGTATTTTGATCCCCTAATTAAGTATTTCCGTAAATTGCTACGTAATTGTTTCGGGAGTTTCTCCTGTGTATTCAGCATATTTCGGAAAGATTAGACGTTTCGCCCTTCCCACTGATAACGTCGTATAGAACTTAGTAATAAAGTGTGTGCTTTATTTGCAGGCCTTATGTATCTCACTGAGACGGCTGTTGATAATGGCTTTTGGCGACGGTCAACGGGCTTCAAAGGTAGACCTGCGGAGGACGAATAAATCGAACACTTCAGTTACTTGCTGACGACTTTCTCAGCAGAAAAGAGGAAATATTGAGTATTGAAATCATGTTAAAAATGCTCAGGAGATTATTCGAGGAAAATAATATAGCTAAAACACTGATTCTTTCGAAAAACATTGATATTAAGTTTTTCAAAAGAATCATTGTTTTAGCTATATTTATGAACGAAGAAAATACTTCATATAAAAGTTTTTCCCACATTTGAATTTTAGTGAACATATAACCTCTGTGATAACAGGACGTCTAGAAATCCTATATTGTTATTTCTATACCGGGAAAATTAATCTTAATCTGAATAGATTCCGACTTTCACCTATCAAGTCAAAAAGATAAATACTATTTCTAAAGTTTTTATTTCTTTTAACGCGAATAAAGCATCGAACTTTCACTTTCACCGGTTAACATCGTCCCGACGACCTATACGTCCTTCGATTCACCTCATCTGAAAAAACCTGGGCGTGATCACGAATTGTTTATTCACATACACCATCGCTGTCCACAACAAAACTGTCTTCTGTTGACAAGTTTATTGACACATACCTGTATGCTACAGCACATATTGCAGTATTTCTTCTTGGTGATGCTTGGAACTTTATTAGAATTGTCACATAATTAAAATAGCGATTGGACGTCATATTCGTCATGCATCGCATTAATAATATAAACTTGCACATTTCGAAGAAGGTTGATCGAGCATTCCGCTAACGTACTCAAACAGTGTGTCTGTATATCCAAAATATAAAAAAAGAGGTTATACTTTAGGGATCGCATGAGAGTATGGCTTATTACATGTTGAATGCATATATCTAATTATAAACTTGAAGAAGAAGATTCCCGGACCTTATTTCGTCAACAAATGAGAGAAGAAACCCTTTACCGTCGGTGATCATGTAGTGGGAAGCGAAGGGGATTCCGATCGATGACAGCTGGCAAAAAGGGCAAGCGAGTGCGCGGAGGGAAGGGGTCAGGGCTGGGACCTTCGTCCATATTAGGTCACCGAACAAATTTCTATTTTTAAAATTTGATTTGGTGAGACCTAGTTAGAATCTGTGAAGAAAACTGGTGTTTAGAAGCGAGAGAGCGGGAGAGGGAGAAAAGAGAAATGGAGGTTAAACATTCATTCATTAAGGCCTTGCTACATTCCGAAATGCGCGTCGGGAGCATTGCAAGGAGGTTTTCTCCAAAGAGGACACGGGTCGCCGGAAAGCAAGGCGACGAGGTGTGCGGAGACTCGGAATGAGGCGCGCGTGAGGAGAGAGGAAATTAAGCTACTCGGGATGGGCTCGTGTGCTCGAGTCGCCGAGTGTCGGACGGTATCCCATTTGGTTGAACAATTGAATATTCTTTCTGCAATGGAAAGCGATTTACAAGGTCCTGGCGATGCGTCAAAACTTAATGGGTCCTGCCACGACACAAAATACGTCTCGACCTAAACGCGGGCGTGTAACATGACTTTAATGGATGTTTTTGTAACCACGCCTTTGCACTCTCTTTTGTCTCAATTTATATTATGCATCTACGTGTCCAAAATAATCGTATCATTTGTATGCAATAGATACCTCAGTCGTCTATCAGTCGTACAATAGATACCTCGCACTATGTTGCTGATAAAATTACATCAGTACACTGTGTTTCCGTATATTCGAAATATAGCCTAAGTAAATTGAGAGGACATCATTCTCTTGCGCTTTCATTGCGGTATATATATATATATATATATATATATATATATATATATATATATATATATATATATATATATATATATATATATATATATATAAATGCAAAGAAATAGAAACAAAAATTTCAAGGTAACATATTATGTGTTTCGAATAATATACATTGAAATATTTACCCCATTGGAATCCTTTTCACCACATCATTGCTCCTATCATCTTATAAAATAAGCTACTTGGAATGGCGCACCCGTTGGGTTTGGAACTGAAGTCTCTTTTTGATAAAAAATACTCCCAATATTCACAAATATGAAACTCCTGAGGCAGACGACACGGTTTGAGCACGAATCTTGAGGAAGATGAAATATACCTGTTTGGACATATTCAGGAAATGAATCTGGAGGGAAGATGAAATATTCCATGAGGAGATATTTTGCGTTGATGGTGTCGTGGAAAATAGGGAGGTCATTCGAGCACTATAACCTATCTCCATTCGCTCTAGTGACATTGTATTGGAGCGGTAACAATATCGATATGGGAAAAATCCCCTCGGGAAATAACGCGACTGGATAACTTCGATAAAAAGTATCGTAAGGAGCGTCGGAGAATGGAAATGTTTCGTGGAACGATTGGAAACAAAGGGAAACAGCCGAGCTTTGCTCAGGGGATCGCGTTATTTGGTTTACTTTTTCGGGTTCGCCTCTCTGTTCCTTCCTTTTCTCCATATGCTCGGGATAGGTGCTGGATAAAACCTAGTGTCATGTCTTAGGGAAGAGTGGAGGGCCTAGGGTTCTTAGGACGGGGTTTTAGCGAGGCGCGGGAGAGAGAGAGGTTGCGGAGGGTGAGGAAACGGTTCCACGCGGCGAAGGGACCGAAAAGAAAATAATATAATTATGAGCAGGGTGCAGAAGCACGACTGAGGATAACATCCTCTCCCGTTTGTTTCATTTCGTTATTTAGCCGACTCTGCGTGAGGAAAAGGAAGAAGGGTTTCTTTGCAAAGGAGTTTTAGGGCTCTGTGGAAGGAAGAATGCGATTGAACCCAAAGGGTGGAGGAGGGTGGATAGGCGTTGGGGGGGAGGAGGCGGACAGAAAGGTGAGCACAGAGAGAATGTTAATTATTAGAGGCAGATAATGTGTCGTTCCTTGTGCTGTTTGGAGCGGGCGAAAATACCTGGAAAGTATTCCTTTGTATGAATTCAATCTAAACAGAAAACATTAAGGCATGCGTCAAGTTACAGTCTCACCTAATGGCTCTGACTGCGGCAAGTAGTTGTCTTTCGGAAACTTTATGATACGACATTTCCTGCCTCCACGACGGAGCCGATTCGGAGACTCTGAATCGCGTTTCTGAGCAACAATATATCTCGATTATTATTGTTAGGAAATCTACCGGTTAAGCTAGGTTTTCAGATGCACAAAATTACTAATTCAACAATTTGTGACCCCCAGCAAAACACAACATCCCCCTCTACATTAGGCCTCTATTAATCTCTGAGTACTTTCTTCCTCCCATCATCCCGTCCAACATCCCTATCCTGTTCCTTACCTTTCCTCATTTGCCGGACATTCTCCCCTCAACCACAGTCTTCAACATCCCACTGCCGGTCAATACCCCCTTCAGCCACTTTTCCTGCCTCTATAGGATTTCTCCCAACAAACCCCTCTCTTCCTAAACCCACCATACCAAGTACTTCCTCGTTTGTTTTCTTCTCTGTACATTTCACCTTCTCCATTAATCTCCACACCCACATTTCAAAAGCCTCCAGTCTACGTCTATCCTCCTTCTTCAATGACCACGTTTCCGCGCCGCACATGACTACGCTCCTTATCTAAGTTTTTACGAGTCTTTTCTTAACATCCTTACACAACGACCCTGTCATCAACTCCCTCCTCCTTGTGAAAGCCTCCTTGACTAGCGCAATTCTTCTGTTTACGTCCCTACTATTTTGACCGTGTTGGTCCAAAACACTACCGAGATAGGTAAACTGTTCTACCTTCTCTAGTTTTTGCCCTCTTTTTTTAATGTTTAGCTTAGCCTTTTTCTTACTAGAAAATCGCATAACCTTTGTTTTATTAATATTGATTCTTATCCCATACCTGCCGTACTGAATTTCCAATTCACATACAGGTTGAACAGCAACGGTGATAATGGGAAATCCTGCCTTACACCCCTTTCTATCACTGCCCACCTGGACTTCCCGTGTCCCACCCGCACCTGATTAGTCTGAGACATGTGTGTGTGTTGCGGATTAGCCTCCTTTCCCTCCAGTCTATTCCTATTTTCTACAATATACCCATTAGGTTTTCCCAATTCACTCTATCAAACGCTTTTTCGAAATCTACGAAACAGGCAAATACCTCCTGGTTGTGTTCTATATTCCTCTCGATTAATAATCTCATCACTGCCATAGCGTCACGCGTACCTCTCCCCTTCCTAAACCCAAACTGATCATCCCCTAAGTAATAATTTGCCCTACTCTTTATCCTTTTGTTTATGACCCTGAGAACAACTTTAGCTGCGTGGGATATCAAACTTAATATCCTGTAGTCCTCACATGATGTAGCCTTTACCTTTTTCGGAATAGGAACTAAAACCGATCTCAGAAAATCTTCCGGCCAGATTCCTTCCTCATAAATACTACGGATCAGCCCATATAGCCTCTTCCTCCCACATTTTCTTAAGCATTTTAAAAGTTCCGCGGGAATGTTACCCTCCCCCACGGCCTTATTTAGTTTCACAGCCCTTAATGCCCTTTCTATCTCATCCCCGAGTATGCCTGGACCTAAGCCTTCTTCCTCTACGTCATATTCTTTTTCAATGTCTAACTTTGTTGGTCTAAGTTCTTTACTATACAGTTCTTCTCTATACTCCTTCCATTTCTCTTGTATCTTTCCTTCGTCAACTATTACCTTACCAACCTTATCTCTAACTGTTAGCATAGAGCTCCCTTTCTTACTTCCCGATAAATATTTAACTTTGCTGTACAGCGCACCGATTTCACCCTTCCTCTGCAGACTTTCCATATCCTCGCACTGCGTCTTCCACCATGCTTCTTTTGCTTTATTTGTTGCCCGCCTCAATTTATTGTTTGACTCTTTGTACTTCATATTGCCTAATTCTGTATTTATATTCTTCCATTTTTGCCGTTCATCCATCTTTGTAATCATCTCTTCCGTGATTCATGGTTTCCTAGTCCTTTTATCGTTAACGGTTCCAATAGTGTCTTTCGCGGCTTTCGACAACCCTTTCTTGATACTTTCCCATTTTTCTTCAATAGTACTTAGCTCTTTACCATCATCCATGATTTCCCCTACCGCCTGTTTGTATTCCTTCCTTTTCAAACCATTTAATGCTTCTACATTCCATTTTCTAACTCGCCGCCCCTCCCTTATCTTTTTGAAACGTACGCTACATTTCATAACACCTAAATTGTGGTCTGAGTCCGCATCCGCTCCCGGGAAGCTGTGCGAATTTATCACACTGTTCCTAAACCTGTGTCTAAACAGGATATAATATAGTTGATATCTTCCTGAGTCACCTGGCATTTTCCACGTATACCTGCGTCTTTTGTGGTGTCTAAACCAAGTGTTGGTGATGACTAACCCCTGTCTCCTGCAGAACTCAACTGCTTTCTCCCCGCGGTCATTCCTCGTGCCTAAACCGTAGTCCCCGACCTCGTCACCATCTCTTACTTTGCCTACCGTCGCATTCCAATCCCCAATCACTATCAAATGTTTCCCTGCAGGAACACACGCGATCATGTCCTCTAACTGATCGTATATCCTATCGACCTCTTCTTCCTTATGGTTGCTCGGTGGCATGTATACCTGAATAATAACTAGGTTCGTCGGTTCTTCTTTTATCTCCACTAGTCGTATTCTATCCGTTACCTGCTCTATGTTGACTACGCTTCTTCTTACCTCTTCATTTAATACTATGGCAACCCCTCGTTGGCTCTCATCCCCACCGCTGTATATTATTCTATACTTATCACTCCAGTAATCCCCGCTATCTTTCCATCTCACCTCGCATAGACCTAAAATATCTATATATCCCCTTTCCATCTCTCCACATTTCCACATTTTTTTCTCTTCACATTTCTCTCTACATTCTCCAATTTCCCTTTCATCATCATTGTCCTAACATTCCACGTTCCTTTTCTAACTAATTTGGTGTTCTTCCCCTGCGTATTCTGTCCTGTGACTGCTGGTTTTCCCATGCAGGGGTTTGTGGGATCACGACCGCGGAAGCCTTGCTTCCCCCGCTGCCGAGCACGACACACGGCCGATTGGGCCGACACTCGTGGTTGCCAGGACTCAAAATCTCTGTATAGTCCATCATGTTAATCTTGGGAATGATAATTGAGGTGGTTTCCCGTTGCCTTACTAAATATCATTTTTAACGTGACACCATCACTTACTGGCCGCCCCACTGGGGTCAGGCGCCATTGCAGCCGCCTCACTGAGGAACAGACGCTGTGTGGACTACCTTTTGTCTGGCTCCTAACCTTCGACCTATCTGGCATGGGTGACCCTACCAGGAGCAATAATTATTACTCCCGCCAGCAGAGCTCTAGGGGACATCGGAACGCACAAACCGTTCCACCACGTCAAGGTTGTAGTCTGGGGAGGGATGTATATATATATTTATAACTATGAATAATTGATACTTTTATTATTATTTGTACAGATTGATGAGCACTGCATTTCGTAGCTCCATCTAAAAAGACAATCTGTCACCCCCACATTGCATTAAACTTTTCCTTAATTCCGAATAATTTATGTATTTTTTATATGCTATCATGAGTAAAGAAAACATGACACACTCGTTGAGGCTAACAAGTAGTTAGTTAGTTTAAAAATTTACTCTAGAACAATAGAAGAATGGAAATTTGATATTTTGGTAGTTTATTTAATCAAATCCTAAAGCTTTTTTTATTTTATGTTTATGAAAAGCCTTTCTCTTGCACGAAAACAATATCAAAATGAATTAAAACCTGTGGTCCGCGGGAAAATGTCGCTATTTTCTCGATGGGAATCCTTGTTTGGATGACGGTGATATAATTTGTTTTTTTTTTATTTTTTCTTCGCAGTTCGTTCCCATTCGCCGCGTCTGGATTAAATAGGATACCAGCGACCCCGTTGACATCTGGAGCGGAATAACGGGGCGCGACAGGGTGGATGGCACCACAAAGGACGCTAGCGGAGCGCGATCCATCACGCCCTTCTTATTTCATTTGTTATTTTTCGACTAAACTTTCAAACGGCCTCCCGACCCCTCCTCTGCTCTTTCCCCTCCATCCGCCCACCCACTCGACGTTATCTGAAAAATTGTTTCATGGCCATCTATGGCGAGCGGCGTCCGGTTACTCCGCCAATGGGCTCGCGTCGCCGCAACCCGAAACCGACAAGTGCCGTGTGCGGAGGCGCATTTAGCAACGTGCACCACCTCAGTTTAAATGTATTCATTTCATATATGAGGTTCTCCCATTTGTTCGTAATATGCGGGCGTTTCTGTCCTATTTTTTGCGTGAAATTGGAGAGTGTTAAATTTTGTTTTTTTTTACTGGTTGAAACGTGTTGCATGCGTAATGTTTCTTGACGTGTTATGTGGACTGCTGCAGATAAATTATTTATAATATACATGAATTAGAAATGGGTAAGCTCTGTCAGGCTTCGTGACTCTAATATTATATGCATGATTTCCTCATTTCAATAATCTTAGACTTGGTGTCGTGGGGGTCGGATATTCTATTTGTAGTAACAAATACTGTCGGTATATTTACGCAATATTTTTCCAAACTTATTTACTAACTATAAAATGACAAAAAAGATATTAATCAAGTTAAAAGTGGCGCAATGTGAGTATTTGCGTTAAAGGTCTACAATTAGCGATAATTCAGTAAATGTAAGCAGGTCCGTAAATTCAGTAAATGTAAGCCCGTCTCTGTGTGCACTCAATAATGTTCTGAAAAAAAGTGGCGTTCTTTTCTGAATATATTTCAGATGTATTAAGTATGTTACACATGAAACGCCCAATTTCATTCAAAAACAAAGATTTTAAATTTTTGCAAAATTTCACATTCATAATTAATTGCGCAAACGGCAGAAACAGTTTGGATGATTCCATATCTTAAAACCATAGATGCAGAATACAATATTTTTCATATTTATTATATCTAGTATTAAAAGAGTGAAGTCAATTTGTTTTGAAAGAAATCCGTGTTTGGGAAGTTTCAGAAATCTTTGGAAAACTCTTGTTTCATTCGCACAGCTCATTTATCTCGGCTCCAGTTTTGATTTAACCAATATTTTTTTGTTCAATTCGCTGGAAATTCGGGTAAATTTTCCACGAAGCCAGGTTGCTATATTTGTAAAATAATACCAATCAAATCAATCCTGCACCCATTCGACGATTCGGTTTGAGCAGATTACATAGAACTCATTCGTTTTAGCATGGCATCGTCGTAGAATGCCGAGATTAATTTCTCAATACGCATTAAAAGAATGGCTCAATGGCTTATTGAGCGTATATCAATTGGTGCTTCAGAATAACTATAAAATCATTGAATAATAAATACCTTGGTAATGCAATTTCCACGGGGAAACCATGAAAGCAATGATCAAATCAAATCAGTAATGAGCTGATTGGGCAAGTCGTCCACTTTTAAAAGATCAGCTGTATTCAATTTGATTTTGATCATGAGATATTATGACCATCAATGACGTAAAATATAAACCCATGGATATTGCTCCAAAATAAAAATCCAGCTGCAATATAAAAAACTTTAATTTTTAATATGTTTTGTAATATTACTGTGTCCAAATGCATCCGCTCGTGATGAGTTCTAATTTCAGTGGTTATGACGTATTCCGTGCAATGAGATTCGCAGTGGGGACTTGACCCTTATTTTAAAGAAAATATATCAATTTTGACGGAGTCGGATTTGGTGGAGACGGAATGCGCGCTTAATCATATTCATACGAATAGGGATGGGTAAAAATGCAATATTTAGAAACCCACCAAGTTATAATTCACTTGCTTCTGGAAACAAGCAATGAGGGTGCGGAAATAATCGCGTCATCGCAAGGAAAAGATAAAAAAAGAAAAGATTTCAGCAACGTCAAACATACCGTAAAGGTCACGTGTTCGCTGCTACAGAAATGTTAGCTGTATGCTAATGCAGTAATACCCTAATGCGCTCTACCCCCTTCGGGATAATCCAGGGAAAAGCTAAAGGGAATTGCGTTCGTTTTATTTTCGCAAACGCTCCAATTCCCTCGCTGTCCGTGGAATCGGGAGATATTATCCTCGCTCTCAAATGAATTCATAAGCTTCTGCACCTTCCCGCAACTGAGCGAAACTCAGCCGCAGCGGGATACCCTTCCGTGCACGACAGGTGTGCTATCCGGCTGCGTGTCTCCCGTGCCAATTTGATTAGAGAAAAATGTTGTCCAGCTTTCTCCCACCCCATTTCTCTCTCTTTCTCCATCTTCTAAGCTTTTCGTAAAGATAATCTGCAAGTCAGTGGAGAAAGATGAAACTCGATAGCGAGGGCACCCCTCAGTTATTTTCACCTCGTTTCCTATTTGATTATCTCTCGCAAGCATGCGTAGATTATGACAGAAAAGCATTTTTCCTTGCGGTATAGTGAAGTTTTTACGTGATCAGCAGTGACTTTGTAATTTTATTACTTTAACTCTAAACTTAAGTATCTAACCAATTGTCAAGGTTATGCTAGTAAATGCTTCCTAATGATAAGGAAATCACTAATTATCCAGTTGAGCGGTGATCTTAGCACTATTGCCAAACACTCCCGCACTTGATCCTCTTCATCGATCGTGAATCACCCCGTGGTGCCGGGCTCAGGGCACTTCAAAAAAGAGGTCACTTGCATAAAAGTTCATTCGACGGTAGTAGGAGTCCCAAATCAAGGCGCGTGGGTATTTTTAGGTACCTCAGCAAGCCCACCACGGTAGAATAAACCTGCCGATATTAAGCATGCGTAATATCGGACCGATATCCCTGTCTCTTTCGTGGCACGACAGACTTCGTAATCCTAAGATCCTGTTTTGTCTCTTTCGATGTAACAATTATTTCAATCGTTCTCATACAACGTATGAACGCCAAATCAGCCTACGTTAAGCAGTACTTCTTCATTCATACGTAGTAGGGGAGTATTTAGGGGATGCGACCTAGAGCTGAGGTTATTTGCACCATTAGGTATGGAGAGGAAAGGATGAAGGGTGGAGGGAAACTCGGCTTCGGCATCAGCCTACTCTTTACGAAAGGCACCAATGGGTCCGCAGATTAACGTCCCATTCGGCGGACGGCGTACTCACTCAAAGTGCCCTTCACAAAGCATCTCAAGTCGGGATCGAGATACCACTGAAAAATATTCAACACCGCCGGGGTTTGAACCCGGGCCCTCTAGGTGGGAAGTCAGTACGTTAGCCACCGCCCCTGCTTCGTTCATATATTGGCACACGTATCAAGACGAAATCACATCATTTTCTCATGGACTATTTCATAGTCCTTTTTCTTCGAAGTTCGTTAAAAGCTGCGGAGTGACGGGTATCACTAGGAGAAAACATTGGAGTGCTCTATAGAAGTACGTCCATTCCTAATGAGTTTGGCGTGGGATTCAAGGCATAGTAATAGATTGAATACTCAATACATTCTAAACTTATTTCTACCAAAATTCTTAATTCATCGTATACGAGTCTTTTGGCTAAATTATTTTTCTGTCAATATTATACAAAGCTCGTTGATCTAATTTCTTACGCCTTAAATCTCTTAAAAATTCTTCCATCCATTTAAAGCCATTTCTTTAAGATAATGCGGTTGAATCCTTGTCATCCATCTTTATAAATCCTTCGGGACAACCCAAGGCCAATGAAAATGATCAGACTAATCAATCCCTCTACTCTTCTCACGAAAAGCTCTTGATGTAAAGCTGCTTTTAGATCTAAATAAATTCATAGAAGGAGCGTAATTTAAGGTTTCGTAAATAATATGCCCTAGGACTGCGGAAAAGAAGTAAGCGTTTGACTGTTTTAATCACGTCTTATGTGGCTTTGTGCATGCGTACGAGGGCTTAAGAAAATGTTGGGTACAACCTCGTCTTACATTGCTGGACCGTTTCTGTAGTGATAATGTTTTACCACCATTTCCTTTTCATTGGCCTATGGTAACCCACAAAGATCCATGACGTCTTGTTTCATTATCTTCGTACGACATTGCTTCATTCTATTCTGTTCCTTCCTTGACGTATTGTTTTCTTCTTTATAGTCTTGCTTTTGCGATCAGTTTGCGTTCGCAAATAGTAAATGGCCGTCCTGGGAAAAAACCAATTTTCTTTGGCGTCATTTTCTAATTTTTGGACTGTCTCTTCCGAAAGTATTCGGGGAAGAGTTAGCTGTTGTAGGAGCAATCTGCAGCCGTTTTTGTTTAGTTTAGCGTGCTGATGTGGTTGCATTTAAAAATGGAACTGCTAGAACTACCATCACGGAAAAAAACGTAATGCCAAATTACTATGATTGTTTCGGATGCCAACTTTTTTCCAAACAATAACTAGTTGTTTGGATATGTATTCGTTTTTTCTACTATGAATGAGGTTCTAAAGAAAATTCTTCACAAAATATTTCAGATAATAGATTCGCAAATAATTGCAGATAAATTGTTGTGAGCTTGGTTAAAAAAATGTTTTCCCTCTTCATTTGAATTTTTTCTGATAACATCAACTCCTAAGACAGCAAGAATTGATTGTTACCAAAGTGGAAGATAATTGAGCAAATTATGATAGAATCAAATGAATGACCAAATGTCAGCACTCTTCCGATAGTTAGAGATTTATTACCGACCAGGTTTCAACGGACTTTCTCGCCTTCACCTGAAGATGGTATGGAACATCTAAACCTCGGCTATGATAAACTACAATTTTTATCAAGTGGAAAATTTCTTTAATTTTTTATCATCACATCCCAGTTTCACCCCATCCCACCTCAAATAGCGCGCTGTTCGTTCGAGAATAAAATAGCTCGTATTTGTAATTAGTTTTGGCCGTTTCTGTTTTTAATTGAAAACAAAACACACCCCTAATAAATTTTCGTCCATGATCGTGCATGTGCTTACTTCTGGACAACTGAGTATCAGCGTGCCGGATGAATGAAAGCAAAACATTGTTCAACCCTCTTACAATAATTTAAAACTTGATTTGCATCCTGCTATTTCTTTTGTTAAAAAAATACGGAATCAGTTCAGCTTGACTAGGCCAGAGTCGTCATTAGATGAGGAGTATAGTAATGAACATGTTATCGTAGTACGTACGATAAATACGCGAACTGGTTCAATCTGGCGGCCATGACGCGGACTATAGCCCCGCCCACTAGCGGCGCCAGTCGCCTGAGACCCAATGAACCGTCTGTGCTTGGCGGATCGTCGAGCTGTGCGCATGGTCCCAGTTACGTTGGTTTCTGTTGTCCTTGTTTTTACTGTTTGTCCAAAATGGAAATTGAGCAATGGAATTGGTCAAGGAGCAACGAATCAACATAAAGTATTTCGGTGAAGGGCGGTGAAAGTTCTAAAGAAATTAATGAAATGTTCACAGCTGTTCACGGTGATAATGCTCTGAAGAAAACATCCCTTTAAGCGTTTTAAAGATGGCCGACAAGACACTACGGATGATGCAAGGCTGGGACGACCTTCAACCAACTGTGCTGACGACAACATTGATCGTGTGCGAGCCCTGGTCCTTACCGTAAATGCTGAGTTCTACCTTACAGTTCTCAAGCGTTTGAGAGATTGCGTGCGTCATTAGCGATCAAATTTGACCCAAGGCGATGGGTGGATTCTTCACCGTGACAATGCACCTGCACATTCAGCATTGATTGTTCGTCAGTTTCTGGCAAAAAATTCAATCACCATCCTCCTTATTCGTCAGATCTCACCCCCTGCAACTAAAGCCTAACTGCCGAAGACTTCCAAGGGTACTTTGAACGGTGGAAAAGAAGATGGAATAAGTGCATAGCAACGAATGGAGAGTACTTAAGAAGGGGACAAGATCGATGTAGATTAAATTTTGCAAAATAATTTTTTGTATGGCCTCATTATGTGTGTTTATTGGACAGATCACGTATATTATGGTAGAAAATCTCTTATTAAATCTATGCGCAGCTTTGAACAAAATAATAATAAGGAACGACTTTGAGAGAGAAGGGCTGGTGATTGGGGGGGAGGGGTGGAGGGAGATGAGTCGGATTCTCATCTCGCGTAACCCCCTTGGTTTTCGTGCGCGTTAAAAAGGGATTCCAGGTGCGATAAATGCGGATGAATGCGATATCTAGCCATTTCCCGTTTAGAAATGCCAAGTGCGTGGGAGAGCGCCATCCCTCCTCTGTCATCCATCTCCTTCCTTCGCGCCCCCCCCCCCAAACTCCCTCGTAGAGCCCTGCGCTCAATCTCACCCATTTTCATCCCTCCCCCCCCCAACCATCCCTCCAACCTCCCTCCCTTCATTCTCGCAGCGTCATTTGGGAGTTCACCCTCTTCCTTTAGTCGGCGCGGAAACTTTTTCGGTATCCATCGATTGATTTAGTGGTTCTGTCAAAGGAATACATTCGAGGCAGGGAGAGAAATGCGATTCGTGCAAGTGTTTATACGTCAAGGAAAAGAAGGGGCTTTGGAGGATTTCCATGGGATAATTTTATTTCAATTAATTAATTTTCATACCGCATCCGTCTCTTTTAATTTGTTTGAGGGAATCCGTTTCTCGGTCTTTCCTCCCTGAGGCCGCGTGAACAATGGCGCCGTTGTAATGAAGGGCCAGAGTAAGATTTTCCATTTGGAGATAGACGCCATTCATTCATGAGGTATTAGATCCTTTATTCCGTGTTTATTCATTCATCCAATCAGGAAGTCTTCGTTGCTTGATTTTCTTTCATTTCACCAGGTATTTTGTCCTTTCTTTTCTACGCTCAATCTCCTTAACAAAGAGGCAATTGAGTGGGCATAATGGTATACCAAGGTATTGGTAAATGCAATGATGAGTTTTCAAACCGTAAAATGGTAATTTCTCATTGGCCCCTCCTAATTAAGTGTAGTTTATTTGCCATTTCTTAATATTTAATATGAATTCATTTTGCACTTCCAACTATTTACTTGCGCAAAAATTCCTTACTTTATACGATACTTCATTTTTTATTAATTTTTTTTTACACTTTTGACTATTCCAGTGTTCTTCACGCCATATAAGCCTGTATTTAATTCCGTTCTCTCTCTATTCTCTCTCTCTCTATTCTCTCTCCGTTCTCTCTCTATTCCGTTCTCTCTGCGGAGTATGGCTTCCTTCGCTCCTTCGCTTCCAGGCCGTTATTCTCTTCTGCTGACTTCGGGAAGCGGGCTTGCACTAGGGGAGTCATTAGAATTTACTGGACCTCTTTGCCGAGAGAGAATCTTTTATCATTTATATCACTCTAAGCCAGATGGTTACTAAGTTGTCTCATAATGAAGGCATGGCTTCGATGGAAATTTACCATCTCATTCCTGCACGGATTTAATTCCAAATGGTACATATATTTACTGCCAACAACCATTATTTAGCTTGGTGTGTACGAGTATAAAGTCAAATGAATTATTAAAGTTCGTCTCTTGGCTCAAACTGTTTAAGAAAAATCAATGACAGGTTAGCAAAGCAAAAGACAAATGCGATACGCGTAAGGCTATTCGCTGTTATATTAAATATCATATTGCAAAAGAAACACTTGGTTTTTCCACATAAAATATTTATTCACGACCAGGTCCTGTAGATGTAGGTACCTGAAGATGACGCTGAGCGTCGAAACCTAGGTCGTGAATAAATATTTTATGTGGAAAAACCAAGTGTTTCTTTTGCAATATGTATCGTTTCCACAAAGTGACGCCTGAAGTTATCTCCTTTATTAAATATCATTAAATCATTTCAGAGAAATCAAAACGGACCATCAGGAAGCAACCATGCACGTGGCAAGGATCAAATGCATAATTACACAAAAGCATTATTTAACAGATAATAAATATCACTTATTTCGTTTCTGAGTGTCAGATTGAACCATATACGCTGGTCTATTTTCAATGTAGCAATTTTGGCTGGAATTTACATTTAACGAAGTTATCTTCAGTTTATGTTTCTCCAATCAGTCATGAAAATATTCAATGGTACTCGTGTTACGACTTTCTAAATCCTTCGCACCAATTCCAATAATGCTGCCTTCCCGGGGGTGCCATTTCGTGATTTCCAAGGAGCCTGCTCTGAAAAAATGTATCCGTGATCAATACAAAATTCCATTTTAATTAGATTTTTATAAATTCCAAAGAAACTGCGGGAGATGCCGCAACAGTAACTTTTAACGGAGTAATACTCTACTATGCATTTCAATGCAACATTTTCAGAGCGTAAAAATCATTCGCCTTGACCGGGATTCGAATCCGGATCCCTGAATACCCGGTCGAGTGCTTTAGCCAGTTTAGCTACCGAGGCGCCCTCTTATTTAGGTGAATGATTTTTACACTCTGAAATTGTTGCATTGACATAGACATTGGGCGTACGGTATTTCGCCACAACATCTTGTTCTTTTCAAGCCCTCAAAATTTCAGAATTTTAGAGGACACCTCGAAAAAAATAATAATTTTTATACCATTGTGTTATCGTGATGAAGACAAAATTTCAATGAAAATAGAGAGATTCTTTAAAAAAATAGCTTAACTGGCTAAAGCACTCGACCGGATATTGAGGTATCCGGGTTCGTATCCCGGTCAAGTGGAATGATTTTTACACTCTGAAATTGTTGCATTTAGATTTTTGTAGTTTATCGGAAAGTTAAATGATGTATATATGAGAAAATTCATTCATTTTTTTCACAATCCGATTGCCAGCGTTGAGCATGGATACTTTTTTGACGGGGCAAAAGAAATATTCATTTGTGACAACATTCGTATTTTCTCTAGATTTTTTTCTTTAGGGTTTCTTGCAAATTTCAAATATCCCGACGCCAGCAAATGGATGTAGTTATAATTTCTAAACTTGTTTCGCAGTGTTTAAAATACTAAAATATTCGATTAAAAAATAATTCTTACAAATAAAAACCAAACAAATTTTCCCATCTTAATGCATATTAGCAAATAAATTCGTTAAAAATTACTATCGCGGAATCTCCCGCAGTTTTTTGAAACTTTTAGAAGTTCGCTCCCAGTTTTAGAAAGTAGTAAGCGAGGGACATATTACTTTGCATTCAGTTGAATGTATAATGGTTGACATTCACGATATGTGTTGTCGAAGGGGCGAAATTATTAATCGAAGAAGGCACTGAATCAATCAATCCTCGATGAAGAGCTTCCTTCTCGTGCTATTCAATAGCTGAAGTGAAAATAGATTGAGGGTTTGTTGCAGAATCACTCGCTGTTTTCATTCCATTGACACATGGATTGGCTTGCGGCAGTTTCTGTTGTCTCCATGAGATATCGCAGTGAAGGGCCAAAGCAATTATCTAGAGTGGATGAATTCGCAGCGGCAACTGCACTCGCCAACCGGATCCTTACGATATCGCAATGTAAACAGACCTTTTTTCAATAACGAGAAACGGAAACTGTTCTTAAAGCTCTTATGAATTAGTAATTACCTTACTTTTAAAAATTCTCGTTCAATCATGAAACTTCATTTATATTGATTATCTTGGATATTGATTTTTGGTTGATAGATATGACTACACCTAAACTGAGAACTATGACGTGATAAAATCACACTTTCTTGGTATCAAAAGGCTCGTTCTTCTACCCGTGCCAACAATGACTTGAAACCCATAAAAGTCACAGGGTTTGCATGTTAACTGGCAGGGTACAGGGGAATCACCCAAGATTTGAGCCCCACACCCATCAGTCATGAACCGAGTGAACTACCCACTAGGTCCCCGCACCAACTTTATAGCCTTAACTAAGCTTGGTGACGCGCAAGGTTTGTATAAAAAGTATTGGTAACAGTTTGTCCTGGCGTGACTGTGCGTCGCAGCGCGTTCGCACCGCGCAGATGGGGGGTTTGACCTTCAACACGGGCCAATCGCCCGCGAACCTTCTTTCAGGCTAGCTCTAGAGTTACTAAGTGCAAGCTCAAAATGCAGCGAACGATTCAAGAGCGCTACTTCATCAAATGTTGCCCTTTACTGGGGAAATCGGGTACGGAGATGTTGGGCATGATTTGTCAAGTGTTTAAGGATGTCACAAACTGTAGTTTTTAAATGGCACAAGGTCTTCAAAGACGGCCCCAAATTAGACGGCCATCGACGTGAATAACCGACGACCACGAGCAAAGTATGCGTGAAGTGCTCAATGCAGACCAGCGGTTAAGTGTGCGTATGATGGCAGATCGTATTGGCATTGATAAGATTACATTGCACACCATTATCACAGAAAATTTGCGATGCAAAAGATTTGCACTAAACTCGTCCCGAAGGTCTTTGGACGAGTGACCAAGAGCAGAGTCGAGTGTTTGCTTTCTGCAGTGCCATCGCGACGATTCCTTAATCCCCTTACAGTCCCGACTTGGCAAAAGCAGACTCTCTCCTATATCCACAAGTGTAATCCACCATCCATCAAAGGACACCGCCATGAGACCCTAAGTGCCGCCAAAGAAGCTTGCACGCATACCCTTAGGGACATTCCGGAATCCGCCTGCCAGGGAGTCTTCGAATCGTGGAAAAGCCGCCGTCAAAATTGTATTGACGCTCAAAGGATGTAATTTGAAGAATTTTGAGGCATTGCAACAATGTCTGAAATCTATTTTTCCGAAACTTTTCCCGATAACTTTTATACAAATCTTGAAAACTTATATCTGTTCATTTGTATGATTTAGTTCTATTTGAATTTTAGTTCAAAATTAAAAAAAATATTTGTCTCACATGTTCTATTACTTATTTCCCTTTCACATCGCACTACTTTGGGTTACGTTTTATACGCTATATCTCGTCCTACACCTCGCGTCCTACATCTTTACAGGAGCATAAAAGTTCGTTTTTGCAGATTCACGAGGGTAGCCTTATAAGTACCAGGCATTACCTAGAGATGGCGATATTTGCTTGAAAAATGTCTCTGTATTAGAAAGTGCGTAATCTATGCATATGTTTCAAGTTGGAAGACGCCAAATGCTTAGTATTTGTTTGGCAGTCATCAATAGTGATCGTTTTCAGTGAATTTGTGAAAATGGAGAAAATTGGTCATCGTTATGTGATACAATACTTTTATTTGAAAGGCCTTAGCCAAACCAATATAAAATCTGAACTGGATTCTACTCTGGGTGAGTCTGTTCCTCCGTTTATAGCAGTAAAATATTGGGTAGCAGAGTTTAAACGAGGCCGTACAAGCTGTGAAGATGAGCATCGAATTGGTCGACCAAATCAGGTGACGACTCCAGAAACGGTGAAGAAAAAACACGAAGTGATTCTGGGTGATCGTCGACTGAAAGTGCGCGAGCTAGTAGGCATTTCAAAAAGTGCGGCATATCGCATTTTAACTGAAAATTTGGACATGAGACAGCTGTGCGTAAGATGGGCGCCGCGTTTGCCCACACTCGAGCAAAACCAGTGTCGTGAAGATATTTCAATGGAGTGTTTTGCAAAGTTTCACGGCAACAAAGATATGTTTTTGCGCCGTTTCATAACCATGGATTAAATACGAGTCCATTACTTCACAACCAAGGCAAAAGAATAATCAAATCAATGGACTCAAAAGGGAGAACCGCTTCCAAAAAAGGCGAAGACCGTTTCATCTGCAGGCAAGGTCATGTCATCGATTTTTTGGGATGCGCGTGGGATAATTTTCATTGACTAACTTGAAAAAGGAAAAACTATCAACGGCGAGTATTATGCAATCTTGTTGCAATGTTTGAGATAAGAAATCAAGCAAAATTAGCCGCAAATGGCTACGAAGAAACTGTTGTTTCATCAAGATAGTGCACCAGCTCACAAATCCGTTATTGCAATGGCCAAAAGTCATGAATTACAGTTTGAATTGCTACCTCATGCAGTCTATTCGCCAGATTTATCCCCCTCGGATTACTCTCTGTTCGCAAACTTGAGAAAATCGCTCGGTGGTCAAAGATTTTCCAACAGCGAGGAAGTGATGTTGGTAGTTATTAGGCTATTTTCAGGAGAAGTACTGTTTATATTATAATAAGGGTATCGAACTTATTGAAAATCGCTGGGAAAAGTGTATACTAGAGCTGTAAGGAGATAGCGTTGAAAAATGAATGCATTTTTTCCAAAATCTTTGTGTTTTCTTTGTTGGGTCTGGTACTTCGGGAACCACCTTCGTCTCTCAAATATTTTCAGTAATATTACATTTTTTTCGCAGCCCTGTGTGCGTGGGTTTTTTACTTTAGGTTCATTTAGTCTGAAGCAGCATCTCTACAGCAATCCACCCGAGGTCCTGTGTGAATGGATGAGGATAAAGCTGAATTCATACCTAGCCTATCACAGTTTCATAGGATAACGGAAAATATCACTTATCTCTTTGGCCCCTTCGGTTTTACACGTAAATCTTGGCACCCATAAAAATCATTTCGTTACACTATTAGACGGGAATTCTCGCGGTTTTTATCCAAATTCAAGCCGGTTATCAACCAAGCACGAGCATTGTTTTTAAAACTTTTTCTCGGACTTGTTTATACGGTTCCCCCAAAATGTCCTTGCAGTCATTAACAGCGGGATTTGAGCGCGGGCTGCCTGCTTATCCAGTGCCCTGTCAAACCGATGTCTTTTTCGAATTTGATCCATGCTTTTAACCAAGATAATGCAGTTAGTTACTTTAATTTCTGAAATTAGAAAAAAAGCTCCCTTAATATTGTGAAGCCCTCACGTCCTGTGAGAACGACTTGCCGGATCTTACTTGGGCGTCATTTTTGACTTGAAGTAGTTTCCTTTGATGAGCAGACGCTGCAAATGTTATCCTATTCCTTCTCCAGGAATGAACGCTGCAGCGAGTGACGGGATTTCATTTTATATTCCCGGTCTGTTGACACTCCCTTTGAGCGCACAATTTTGAAGGGATGCATCCTTCACAGAGAAGGTGGTAGGCAATCAATTCTTTTATCCGAGCAATGTAAGTCATGGCCCTTTATACAAACTTAATCGAATCCTTTAGAGATTTCGCAAACCTACTGAATTAGCAATTCCACATGACTGCACAATCTTATTAAGGGCAATTAGATTTTCTTTGGTTATTAAACAAGATTGCTTGATTTGAAGGAGGTCATGACATCAAGGGACACCAATTCAGTATTATAAAATTAAGCCATTGCGAAACTCCAGGAATATGCTTGGGCTGCAATACATGTATATAATTTATAATTACTTATCTAATTATAAAAACTTGTGGTACCTCACATCACTGCAGTCTTTAGCTTATTTTAGTTGTCCGGGAGGAATGTGTGAAGGTGGCTTTAAAAAAGAACGTGTACGTGGCGAACGACACGCGACAGAATTGAAAACTTATTTTATCCGAGAAAACCATTAACAATTCCGAAAAGGTTTGAATGTTCTCTATTATAAAGTGATATCTCTAAAAACAAAAATGAATCTTAAAAATAATGATTTTTATAAACACTGTGTCCATAAAAATACCTGAAATTTCAATAAATTGAATAATGTCAAAAATAAACTATTAACTTGTACAATAAAATTTTATAAAACGATGATACCCTAATAGTTTTACAATCTAATATACATTGCACTAAACTGTTAACTTAAATGCACATGAAAACGTAGATAAAATATAATGTCTACTAATACTACTACTACTACTACTACTAAAGAATACTACTACTTTCGATTGTTGCGTGATTATTGAATGCATCAGGCCAAACATTACCAACTACTGAAAAAGTTGGTTTATGATAGCTGAAGTATGAAAGGACATTTTTCGAGTCTAACTTGCCTAAAGAAAACGCAAAAAACAGCATCAATGGTTGTATATCCTATTACTGGACTACGCTAGGATTACTATAAATATGTAAATGCAAGTATCTTAGGAAAATCTACCAACGGCTTTCACATGGAAAATGATTGAGGATTCAGAAAGGCATCATTTAGTTTATACTATGGTTAGGCACAGATATAGAAACAGAATGATTTGCACAGGTTACCAGGAGTGACTGATGATTGAGATCATGATTTATTAATGAAGAAGTGAAGCGATTCCAAAAGTTAAAACAGGGAAGACGGTTAAAGAAATGGGACGAAGAAGCAACAACCGTAGCGACAAGAGGGAAATAATAGCATGCTGTAGGGAAAAAGATGGGTGAGGTCATGGAGCTGGGTACTATACTGGAAACAATACGTATATATAGGAGCTATACGTAAAAAACATTACAACAGCAAACTCAGACTAAGAAAGAGAAAATGACTTGGTATGATGGGATAGCTTAGTTCCAAGTATACTTGATGGCGGCATTGCATTAAGGGAATTGAAATTAAATAAGGCTGTGGGGGTAGAAAATATTCCCTCGGAACTACTTGAAGGTTCACGAAAAACGTGGTTGTTTTATTAATTCGTAGCACTTATGAGGGCAATATTTGCCCAAAATATTTCGTCTGATCAGTGTTTATTCCAATTTCAAAGAAGGGAAAGGCAGCCATATGAGATGGCTACAAAACAATAAGTTTTATTTCGCCCGCAGCTAATATGGCTCTCAAGATCGTCATTGAGGGGATTCAGAGTGGGAAAATTATAATTTATGGGCTGATGTTTGAACTGAGGAAGGGGAGAGGCACGTGTGATGCCTGGGGTCACATAACAGTAATACGGTCACTAATTGAGTGGAGTGTAGAACAAAACCAGGATGTATGATATTTGTCTGTTTTGTAGTTTTTATGAGGGTATTCACGAGAACTTCTCCCGTTTGCCTTGCATTATTCCCTTCTTTATTCCTTCGTAGCTTCCACCAGACGTCATGTTGTCTAAAATGGTTATTTACTTCCTTTCTCTAACAAGCTTCCACAGCGCTATACTGTCTAAAAAATAAAGATTAATTCACTGAAAGTCAGTACTATTCTCACCCATAATTTTATGACTATATCGCCACCTTCGTCTTTAATTTCAATCACAAAAATGCTAAGTTAATAATTAAGTCACCCAGATAAAAGTAAAATCCCACCATCGTAGACTTGGCTGGCTGAAAATGAAATATGTTTCCCAAATTAAATGATTCACATGAAAGTACTCAATACTAATCTCACGAGCCATGAAAACTACGGGATTAAGGGTGCACTTGACAGTAAACTGTAATAACAACGAGTTATAATGGAATACGAAAATAATCACTTACAGTGCGAGAGAACTGGGGGTGTTAGTGCCCGAAATCTTGAAAGTGATAAATAGTGAAAACTCTACACAGTATTTTTGAGCATATTAAATTAAATGAGATAGGTAATTGATTAATTTAAAAATTTTATAAACTTTTAGTCACATTTTATGTTAACTGGTATTTTAGTTAAGGTTTCCATTCTCTAAATCATTTCCGATTTATTTTATATTTTAAATACGATGTTTGACTGATGAATTTTCGAAAACTCATAAAATACTAGTGAATTTTAATGTCTACCTGTATTTCAGTTAAGGTCTTCTTCCTCTAAATCATTTCCGACTTATTTTCACGATCGAAATAACTTTGCCTTCAAGGAATTCCATTGAAATGATGATCTTCCCTTGGATCAAGAAAACTGTGTTCGTTCTTGAACCCGAAATATTTTATACGGTATAGGGATTTCCTCATAATTTGCCGTACTTCCATGATTCCAAACTTCAGTACTTACAACTCAATCGAAAATCCCCGTTCCAAATGTATTGACTGAATGAGTAATCTGGCCTCGTAATTTTGTGTTTAAAAGAGTGGAAGAAATTCTCAAAAATCTTTCTGGTGATCCGTCTGTTATCCTCTGGTCCCAGGGTTTATTCCATTACTTCAATTTGCGTCATTCCGGTCACGTGAGTCTTTTTATTTTTTGACCCTAAACCTTCCTTCTTCCCCCAACCACGTCATCTTGTTTGTATGCACTTTGCTCGTCTTTCTTCCGCCCGTTTCACGTGCCTGCGGGGGGCAATATTCCCACGGCCCTGCAACCTAACAATTTCCCCTAAGCCCGATGCTCGCCTATTCTTCCCCCTCCGTGCTCCTCATCATTAGATCCCTGGCCATTCATTCCCATACAGCCAGAACTCTCCTCCAGTGCTGCAGAAATTCCCTCTTCTCTTCCTCCTTTCCTTCTCCACCTTCCCAGTAAGGATCCCATTCCTTCCTCCTTTCCTCTTTCCCTCCCTTGTGCCCTCTCTTACCTTTCAACCGCCCGCATCATCCCATCGACCCGTGAGGCGGTGGTTTAAAGTTACGCCTCTGCCAGAATAGCCAGACTTTTATGGTCTGGCGGTGTATTTATTAACCCATAAAAAAAGATTTGAGCAGGGTGAAGTCAAGCTGTGAGTGTATCGGTTATCTAGTTTAACCCATCATTAATCGTCTGAGTACCTCATATTGTTTCAGATAAAAATGTTTGGGTGGAGGCAGACACTACGCCACAAGTACGACTTTAATGACCTTATAATCGCCCAGGTATTATCGGATATCATTATTATTATTATTATTATTAATAGAACTTACATGTGGAGATAGGCAATGTCAGGTGGCACACAAGTCCCAAGTATTACAATTCAAACTTGCCTTGGAAAAATAACAAAATGGCATCTCAAATCCAATCAATATCACAAAAGATAATAAATAAAATCAGTCAAAAAGAAAACCATACACTTAAAGGTTACTTCCAAACACCAATCTCTAATACAAAAAAAGAAAAATCCCCATCTCATTAACATTAGTTTCCCAAATCAACAAGAAAAAAATCAAAACCAAGCTGTTACATACAATTTTACACCAAACATCAATCAAATTGTCATATAAATTCTCTAAATGTTTTGCTTAAAAGTATTTACCCTTTTAGGAAAGGGCTCGAATAGTTTTTCAGTTAAACTGATTCAATCAACAATCGTTTTATTTAGAAATGAAAATTTGTTTTATTTTGCTCGGCATTATCCTTATACTACGCAAAATCATTCCGCGTGAATTTTCTTGGTGTATTGTGCTTTTGATCGAGGTTACATTTTGCGTTAAGTTAATTCCGTGGCGTATTAATGTATGGAGATGCATCATTATTGAAATTCGAACTCCCGAATAGTTTGAGAAGTGCTCATGAGTCAAACTGCAGAGAGGATAAATGAATCAGACGGACAAAAGATTTCTTTGTAACCACCGACGATATTTTTAATAACATGCACCGAAATATTGGCGCCCGATCGAAATGAGTATTTCATAATTCGAACAGTTTTTAATTTCGTTGATTTTATTGAGTCTTGAGAAAATCAACGAAGGCTTTTGTTTGCCAGAAATGTTAATTTTACGAATAAACTTATCTAAATAATAATTTCTCTTCGATAATTTTTCAGGGACTCTAATATTTAAGTATTCCCTCATGAATGTGCGTATCGTTTCTCCCCTAAGTATTCCAATATTCATCTCAGGCTTAGCGTAAGCCTTTTTCACCTAGCATGAATTTATAATACCATCCTCTCAACGTTAAGCAAGGCCTTTGAAAAACCTCCCCAATACGTGAACGGGAAATATTTGGCACATGTTCTCAGTATTTGGAAGCTGGGTAACTGAAAATTCTTTCCACGAGCCGAGTGTATATTCCCTCTCCACTCAGTTTCTTCCTTCCCCGATCCCTTCACTTCAAGGTTTATTGGTATTTCTACGAGCTCTCTCCCTCGGAGGATAGGTAGCCCGTGGTCCTCTTTAGAGCGAGAAATCCGTTTTATCTGGAGGACGTCGATGAAAAAACAATTTCAGCACCCACGTATGAAAGCATTGATGCATGTGACCTCGTGTTCTCCCAACCTTTTGCCATTGGTGCGTAGGTCTACCAATAAATAAATGATTTCCGCTGCCTAATTTCATTTTTGGTAACCTTAAAAGGTAGTGAAGGGGCTTTAAAAGGGCGTAAGAACCTCAGAATTGTAAATTAACACCTTAAAAATGAATGCGCTATCAGAAACGGTAGTCAATATAATACAAGTGATCGAATGACGACGAATGGACTTTGGATTGGACAGATTTAGGTGAAATGGACAACGCACAACGCCATTCCTTAACGATAAACTTAAGTCATGAAGAAATAAACAGACTTCACGGTCTGATAGCGTAATTTATTGACAAATTGAATGAGGCTTGCGGAGATCTATGTCAATGTGAGAGCATTATCCAAGAATTTTGAAATTTGACGTTTGGATCTCGGAGGTAAAAATATGCAAGATTTCTAAAACAAGTATTAGGGAAAATTTTAGAAAAACAGATTCATTTTAGATATTGCTGCAATGCCTCAAAAATCTTTAAATTACATCCTTTGAGTAATACAATTTTGACGGCGGATTTTCAACGATTTGAAGACTCCCTCGTAGGCTGATTCCGGAAGGTCTTCAAGAGTACGCGTTCAGGCTTCTTTGAAGGCACTTAGGGTCCTTTGTGTGGGTGTCCTTTGATGGACGGTGGATTTCGCATTGAGGCAATAGGAGAGAGTCTGCTCTTGCCAAGGCGGAACTATAAGGGGGTTGGGAAATCGTCGCGGTGTCGTCGCAGAAGGTCTTCGCAAGCAGACACTCTCGACTCTGCTCTTGGTTGTCCGTCCAAACACGTTCGGGACGAGTTTAGCGCAGATCTTTCTCATTGCTAAATTTTCATTGATATTGGTGTGCAATGTAATCTTATCAATGCCAATACGTTCTGCGAGCATTCGAACATTTAATACACGGTCTCAATTTAGCACTTCACGCACGCGTCAGGAAAAATTGTTACCCTTAATTTTTTTACAAACCTTGTAATTTCCATTCTAATACAATCTGTGGATGTAGTAGAATTTGTCTTTGCTGGTGATACACGATGATTTTGCGTGATTTTTTCCGTATGAATTAACCTAACCAATAATTCGGATGAATTAATCCAACCGATAATTCGCCAATGTTTGCTGTTGAATCTGAAAACCTGCGTGAATCGTGCGCTAGTTAGGCCTATTCAGGTAGTGGTAGCATTGGTATAAGTGCTCAGTTACGTGTGCTATCTACTGATAACACCATTGAAGAGAAACTTGCGGTTCTGGGTGAATTTAAATATTATCAATTTTTCGCACTCCATCGAATTCACCATCCGTCATTTCGTTTCCCCCCCCTGCCAACTAACCATTCGCTTGGTATAATGACGGGGGAGTCTTGAATTAGTCCTTATAAAAAAAAACCTTATAAAAATTTCTTTGTTTACTTCGGTTCTGAGTTTCCTATTCATTCCGTCCGTCGTTGCTGGAGCTGGTGCGGCAGGGGGGATGACTTTAGCGACTCGCTCCGTGCTCACTGTGACACTTAGCTCTTTGTTCCTGGTTTCCTCGAGAGGGACACGTGCCTTCGACTACTGCAGTGCAGCGCTCTTGATGAAATCCTCCGAACCGAGGGTTGCCAGAATAATAAACGAAGCACTTGTTCTCACAGCCACATATCTTCTCGACGGGATTGGCACGGCGGACGGGGAGGGGGTTGGGTGGAGGAGGGTGAAGGGGTGGATGTTTCTTCCGCTCTCGGCACTACTTGGCTTCGGCGTCGTTCACTCTTTTTCCATCGACATAACTTTATGGAATAAAAATGATAAGAAAACTATGCTTAGGTAGGCATTCTTTCGTTTGAGGGCGCTTCCCTGCACCGATACGTTTGCGGAATAACATCAATTTCTTCTCATTTCGTTCTTCACCCTAACCATTTTTTTTATTTGCACTTTAAAGGAAGTGTTTTCATTTTTTCACGTGCTGTTCCGTTTCCTCGAACCATTTGGTTTCCACATCGGAATCTTCGCCTCACCTCCGTCATAGTCCTCCACGTCTTCCTCCTTCCTCGTTTTTGTCTCCGACTCCTATCTCTTTCTCTGTACCTTCGCGTTGCCGGAGTAAACACGGGATTAAGCGTCACGGTGTAATTTCGACTGTACCTACTGGAACTGGTTCAATGCAGGAGTCATCACACTCGCTCTTGTCTACCTAGAAATACAGCAATTTTCATTTTCTTGAAGTGGAGTGATAAACGTGCCTACGCGACGGTGCTCTACACCCCGGGGCATTTGTTGTGATTAAATAAGTAACAGGCATCGTTTACACTGATGGAATTTTTTAAACTTGACTTTTTCAAACTTTTGGAGAAACTGTTTCATATTTAATTTTACTTAAAATAATATTTTTAAGTTTCTCCGGGCTTTTTTGGTGATTCTTAGGACGAGTAATCATTTGTATTAGACTGTATTTGTTAAATGATTGCCAAAAAAATAATCTCTATTTTGAATAGATAACGAAATTGGAAACATTTATTAATGAATCTGATGTCATGACACCTGATTATATCTTGGATCTGTTGAAGTATACTCAGACATCGACAACATATAGTATAAGGAGGTTTGAGGAAATATTATAATTTTTGTAATGCAGACTGCTTGATTCAGATACTTGGGCATAACGAAATCGGAATTTGATTAGCCCTCTGCCTTTGTTTTGCTTCAATTAAAGGATATAGTCTTCCTTACAATTCTCACTCAGTTAATTTTAAACTCTCAGGGCACATGCGAGGGCGATTTGAAAAGTAAGGTTTCCAAATTTTATCATGAAAAATCAAATTTATCCTCAACTTTGTGTATATCGTAGGAAAGGCTGAGTATTTAGCTATTTTTCTACATGGTCACCTTGACGATAAATCACTTTTTGCATCCTTATAAGCAGCTTTTTAATACCGGCGTCCTACCTTTCTCCCACCGCGTCGCGAAGCAACTAACGACTGCTTCTTGTACTTCCTTGTCTGACTTGAATTTCTGTCCTCCAAGGTGTTTTTTGAGAGCGGTAAACAAGTGGTAGTCGCTAAGGGCAACGTCCGAGCTGTAAGGAGGGTGGTCGATGATATCAAAGCCGAATTCATTGAGGAGGGCGGTCGTTTGATGTGACACGTGCATGTTGGTGTGGAAGTACGTTGTCATGATGCAAAAACTCCTTTGGTGGGACACCTTGTTGTAACCGAGGACTTCCGACAGAATATTCTCGCGGAGAAGTAGCCATTCTTTTCATTAAGGCCTTCCTTTATCTCATGAAGGGTAAATGTCCGGTTATTGCGCACCACCTCGTCAATTGGAGCCACCGTTGATTCCGACAAACTCGGCCGCCCCGACCGCTGCTCATCGTGGACGTTTTCCCGGTCATAAAAAAACTCCCTGCACCACCCACGCACGTTTTTGATGTCCATACACTTCTCACTGTACACTTTCACTTAATGGCGAGGAATTTATATCGGAGAAGCAGTCGTCACTTGGCTTCGCGACGCGGTGGAAGAAAGGTACGACGCCGGGATTAAGAAGCTGCTTACAAGGATTCCAAAAGTGATCGAACGTCAAGGCGACTATGTAGAAAAATAGCTAATTACTCAACCTTTCCAACGATGCACGCAAAGTTGAGAATAAATTTTATTTTTCATTAAAAAACAGGGGACCTTATTTTTCGAATCATTCTCGTACACCATGATATAAAAATAATTAGAGCCTCAATGTATTGAATATTGAATTATTCATAGACCTATTACTTAAGTACAAATACCAATGGATCTTTCCACTAAATTTTTATTCGGGGCAGCTATTTTTGACGCATCGGCATCATCCTCAGTTACATAGTTACACACACAGATCGGTTATGTACAGAGCCCTTAAATCCGGACAAGCACGTGTTCCCTCGAATGAGGTTTCATCGCCGGGTTAGCTTCCCCAGACTTCTCCGAAGCATTATACCCAGCCATAATATCCCAAAAAGGTGATCTGGGGTACCATAAGAATCGAACTATTTCGAAATATAACGCCCAGTGCGAACACTTTCGATATTAGCAGCTCTGCGACTGAACTCCGTACTTGTGCGTGGCATCTCGGCCCTTTTGAGGTTATGACTGCTTACCTAGATGCCTTTAGCTTTTAAGAACGCCAATCGCGGCCTCCGGTGGAACTACGAAATGGCGGGAATTACAATTTGAAATTTATCCGGAGATAACCGCCGCACCCTATATATATATATATAAATATAAATATATATATATATATATATATATATATATGCTTTCGTAGACGTAACACGGAAGTGCCGAATAGTACAATAAACAGTAACACACAATATAGAAACCCAAAAAAAGGAACACTCACACGTATTTTTTGATATTTCGACGGAAACAATCCGTCTTCCTCTGATTATATATATATATATATATATATATATATATATATATATATATATATATATATATATATATACGGTGGAGGGGGGGAAGGAGTGGCTGGAATTGGTTGATGTGGTGGGGTGGTTGAGGGAGTGGGGAATATTTTTGAAAAATAATGTCATTAAGGATATGCCCCTTTTCCACTTGTCTCCTTATCGCCAGCTCTTCAATGTGCCCATTTATTCCCTTTTTCGACAAGGTGTAGCATTGTTTAGTCGACCTGTATGCGTGATCGGACGAAACTAGTTGGAGCGAATAAAAATATGGTAGATATATTGTTGTCCCGGGTTAATTTCCCCGACGTGGCTCATTCCTCTTTCGCGAGGAGGTCTGTTCGCTTGCTGCGCAATTCACACATTGGGATTTTTCCACTGCTTACCTGTCACTCAGGTGCTTGCGTCGCCTCGAAGGAGGAGGGGGCAAGCATGCGAACGCAGCTCGCGAATATGACTGAATATGGGAATAAAGCGCAGTAGAATCAATCAAGAATCCGGGGCGCGACCGGATGCCGCGATCAAATAAAAACCCCGCGGAACCTTCATTCCGGGTCTTTCGTCGAGGGGCCGTGTACACGTCGGGAGGGGGAGCCGAGAGCCGTGGGAGCGGAGACTCGCCGATTGACCCGGGGTTCGCCGCAGGACGAGATACTCACGCCGGAGTCGCTCTTGTTTAAATACAAACTCCTAGCGAAAGACCCCGTCTCTTTTATTTCACCGTACCAACTCGCCAATTGGACCACCTTCGTCGTCCGGAAATTCCTCAGCGTTAGTCAAGATCCTTTTCTGAGACGTCCCTTGTCGCGCTGTCCTCGAGGGGACACGACAATATATAATACATACATATTTTTATTTCAGTGATAATGGATTTCCACAAATTTAAGCCCGAAAGCATTGAATATATCAGATACCTTCTGTTGGTATTACTAAAATTGAGGCTTTAAGACGCGTATTATATTTTCAGTAGACTGTAAAGTTGCCGATTGCTACATGTGGGTTTTCGGATTGCAACTAATATAAGCCGTATCAGTATTTTTTAGGGGAGGCAACCGACAGCGAAAGCCATTTGCTCCATTAGTTTGATTTTGCAGGGGATGATGTTCAGATAATGGAAAGAGGGATGGAGAGAAACTAAACTTCGGCACTAACCTAATCTTAATGAAAGACGCCTTGGGATTTCACAATTAAACGTCCAATCCCACGGACGACGTACCCCACTTGAATTGATCTCCACAAAACACTCCAAATTGGGATTTGGTTGCAACTGAAAAACCCTACCAACTCCAGGATCCTCGGGGTGGTAAGCCAGTACCTTCCGTTTCGGATCTTTCACTATTTTACTACTGACCTGCGGCTCGCAATTTAATCTGTCTCGACTACACCAAGAGCATGTGACAGGTACCTGTACATTCCCGGACCAACGCTGTGATCCTCCGTAATCCCCAAAACGTTACTCCCTCCCGGTATTATTTTCTTCCTAAGGAAACACCATCTCCACCCCGTTCTCATAATATTCGCTCCATCTATCAACACTCCTGCTTTCCTTTAAGCCTCACTCCCTATATTCCTGGATTATTTGGTACTTTCATCAAACAAACTACGGACGGAAGAATTGGAAAATGAGGTCCAGGGTTTTAAATCTCGTTCGTTCTTTGCATAATTAAACTCTGTGAAAAGGTGCCAAGGTTTTCGTTCTCGCATCAGAATGTACAAGTGAGTCCAGCAAATTTAGCATTATTGGGTAACTTTTGCATATTGAGTGGAAGTGCTTGTCTTGTGAGTACACCCTTCATCTGCTGAGCTTGGGAGCCAGGGTCCAAATCCGGGTGATAGTGGGAACCTGTAGTTGCACCTAATCTGTTTGATGTTTTACCGGCCCAGGATCTTCTTGTAAGGTCCCAGAAGATACAAGAAAAATAGCTGACCCTCCCTACCTTGAATGCGGGAGTTTCTCTGTTCATATTGCCTAGTAAGAAGTGGAATTTGCCCACACCCGTCACCCAGAAATAAATTCCGTCGCACACATAAATTTGCGTCGATTACTGGATTTGTTTTTTTTAGATATTCAAATCTTGTCGATCGTCGAAATACGGCCTATATGTATGCATAGCGCAGTGATGCCCTGCCTACTTTTATAGGCTGTCGTTCGGAGCCATATTCCTCCGCTTACTTTTCCTTGACCTCCCAGAGCTATCCTCTTAAATCCTCCCTACTCTTACGAGACGCTCGTGTCACTCCAACCGCCTAAACCACCCTCGTGCGTACTTTTTCCAGGAAATTGGTCCCCCTCCGAGCTCCACCCTCCGCTCTACCAGTCGTCCTGCGGCGATGGCATTGACAGTGATGTAGAGGGCGTGGCGCGCGAAGGAAGAAAGCCCTGGGGGTGGGAGAAGCCCTTTGGCTGGGGAGTGGCAGAAGAAAGATGAGGGCCTCTATATGCGTTTATGTACTTATTTTACAGGTGGGAGGGCGTTTTATCAAGATAGGGAGAAAGGCTTGGTGGAGGTTCATCGTGGGTGGGACTGGCGAAAGGGAATGATTTCCGCCGGCCATCGTCAATTTTAACTCGTCATTCTCGGCGCAGTTTACTTGAATAAATAAATATTTGGCTCCGTGTAAGGCTCATTAGTTTATATGCTTAACATAATTGCGTGTATTAGCGCTTGAATATTTTCATTGTTTCACGGGGAAGCAGTCATTCAGAAAACGGATTCAATGCTGCTCTTATCAGTGCATTGGACGGAGAAGTTTACAGTTTTTAAGAGGATCTTTGCAAATTGCACTGACTGATAGTCGTTTCATTTCTGTAGGGGGAGGATTTTTTCGTTTTACATAATCATTTGATTGCTACATATGAAGGGAATTTGAAATATTCTCGGAATGGAATAGAAATAAATACCTTATGAGTATCTCGTATCTCAGTAAACCTTTTTTAAAAAATTTTCAATGTAGTCTGTAGTCTCCATGTACACTAATGTACATGCTCTAGCGATATTCCATTGATCTCATCTGAAAAAATTAGATGCCTTAAGGCCTGAAAAATACCCATCTACTTCGGCTGTTAGTTCCTTGTTTAGAAAGAATCTCCGTCCACTGAAGAAAACTAAGAGATTGGGGAAGGGAAGGAAATCTGATGGAGCTAAATCAAGGGAATAAGGCGGGGGTGGCAACAATTTGCGTTATTGTTCACTTATTTTTGTCATAGCAAAACACACTTGTGTGTGGGCAGGCATTGTCTTGATGGAAGATGACTTTTTTCTTTACCGAACCTAGCCTTTTTTTGTTTATCTTTTGCCACAGTTGGTCCAGCAGGTTAGTGTAGTATTGTCCGGTAACTGTTTGACCAGTGGGGAGATTATCTATCAGCAGAATCTCTTTTGCATCCCAGAAAACAGAGGCCATCACCTTTCCCACCGACCGTATTACCTTTCATCTACATATGCATCTATATCTACTTTATGCCCCGCAAGCCGCCGCAAGGGAGTGTGGCGGGGGGTGCTAGGACACCACCCGTAATTAAGAAAGGAAAAATACCGGCTGCAAAAGCCACAAATTCATACTATCTACTTACAAAACATGCCATACATTCATGCAAGAACACTTACACCCCACACACGTGCAAACACTCAAACTACCAACCAACATACACATGCACCTACAATTATACCTGATATCTTTGCAATGTTTAACTTTGCTCCGACTTGTAAATTAAATGTTTTTAATATTTCCAAAATGACTTCGGTTTCTTACTATTATGATTTCTGATTGTTCAGGGAAAGAATGAGTATTTGTATCTATCTGTCCTGGAATCTATCTCCCTTATTTTATCTTTGTGGTCTGATCTACCCAAGTAGAGTGGGGCCATTATAATTCCTTCAGTGTCATAGTTAAACTCGTTTGTTCTGAACCTTTCTAAAATTCTAAGTCTCGCTTGCTCTCTCCGCACTTCAAGTGGCTTACAGCTCCTAAGAAACCTGTCACACTTGTGTTCTTATCATAACAATTTTTAACGAATCTAGTGGATTTTCTCTGGACTTTATCTAATTCTTTTTGCCAAATTTTCTCCCAAGGATCACAAATACTTGCGGAATATTCCAAATTAGGTCTAACTAGAGCAAAACAACACCTCTCTTTAACTTTCTCATTACATATCCCCACCACCCGTTTGATGAAGCCGAGTTTTTCTTTACAACGGATCCACCTTTGCCTTCTTTGGTGGTTGTGAATCAACCTGTTTCCACTGCGTTGACTATTCTTTTGTCTCTTGGGCATAGAAGTGGACCCCAGTTTCATCTGTGGTCACAAACCGGCGCCGAACATCTGGTTGGTTGCTCTTAAAACGGGTCAAACATCGTTCGGAAATTTCCATGCTGATGCGTTTGTAACCCTGCGTTAAGAGTCGCGGCACCCATCTAGCAGATTATTTTCATACGCCCAATTCCACTGTTGAAATCTTATATGCCTGCAGTCCTGCAGTGTGTTCTGGAAGTCTTCATGAATTTCTTTTGCTTCCATAAATTTCTTTACGAAGTATTTAATCACTGCTCGAATCTCAATTCTTTCCATCCTCACAAATTACTACACGGGAGCGTCAACAGAGAGGCAACCGTACCACAGATCTCTTCCCAGAGCATTGACGCGATGCGTCTGTACTCATAAAAGAATACCTATTAATACGCGAGAAACTCGTTTGCTTGAGCTGACATCTTGTGGTGATTCTGAAAATCTTATTAGCTACCCTCGTAAATTTCTGAGAATATTTCTAGCTACCCTCGTAAATTTCCCTTTGGATGACTTAAGTATGCTCTGATATAAATGTTATCTCTTAAAAGTGTACATAATTCTTCAACATTTATTTTCGCCGCTACATATATATACAATGATTAAGGAAAGGTTCCATTGCAAACGAATGAGAGAAGATATTTTATTTTGTACCTTTTGGTTTAATTTGAAGCTGAACTTGTAATTTGTTGGATTAAACCTATTGGTTAAATAAAAAGTATCTGCGTTAACGTCGTTAATGGAGTCTAAAATTACTTTAGTACTATTACGAGCTCAAGGCCTAGCATAGGTTGTTACTGGGCCAAATTGTTGTCTATTAAATGTAGGCTGGTCAGTTGCGAAAACTCAAAGTGGGCATCGGTTTCCGTTGACGAAAGGGTCACAAAACGTTTACGTCCCATCCACTAGAACATATCCGATTTCAAACGTTTGTGTTTTACGATATAGGAATTTTTTATGTTTTAATTCCTCTCTGTACAACGAGTTTTGTCTCCTCCCTAGTTGCATTTCATTGTAGTGCTAGAGCTGTTAGCTTAGTCTCGTCTTGATGGTGAAAAACTTGGCGAGAAAGCTGTGTACAGTCTAGGCTTTATATTTTGTTCACATATACACCTATCCACGTATCTCTAAGAAAAATACTTGTGATTTGAGATTTTTGTGATACATTTGTCCGAATATGTGGTTATGTGTCCACAGTGAATTATTTTTTTTCTATAATGATGTTTTATTATCGAGTAAAAAGTTAACATTCCTTCACTAAGTTAATTTATGGTTTTTAAAGTAGCATTTTTCGAAAATCGCAGATGAATTCAATGGCTTTGTGGAAATGTATAAAATAAATGATCACTCAGCTTTATTCACTTTCTCGCCACTGAATTACCCTCCTCTAAACGGATTAATACAAAGAATGATACGTAATTCATCAAGTGTAGATATTTTAAAGGAAACGGGAAATTATAATAATAATTCCGAAGTTTCTGTGATTTGGGGTCAAGGGTATAAATTTGGAAACATATCAGGATGGAAGGGAGCGGTTCAAAAAAAAGGAAATTGATCTTTGAGAAAATGGAATAAAAACAAATACGTTACTTAATACCTAACTATTTTCCTAATTATTTAATTATTTTCCAGCTATTTACCAATCTTAAAGATAATTATATACGTTCAAAGAAGATATCCTGGTTATTAGGCAGGCTTTTGGTTGTCTATGAGTAAACAATTATGGTTAATAGCGTAATATTTATGAGGATAAATAATAAATATATAAATAATATATATATATATATATATATATATATATATATATATATATATATATATATATATATATATATATATATATATATATATATATATATTACCAATGAGGAACTAAGATAACATATTCTCCCTCAGATTTCAAATGATATATATATATATTTTTTTTTAAGTAATCTACCGGTTAAGGTAGGTTTTTGGACTGACACAACTACCAAACAAATATTTTATTACTCCTAACAAAACACAAAATCAATCAATCAAAATCTATATCAGGTCCCTCTTCATCTCTGAGTACTTCCTTCCTCCCTTCATCCCGTCCAACAACCCTATCCTGTTCCTTCCCTTTCCTCTTTTGCCCAACATTCTACCCTCTATCACAGTCTTCAACATCCCACTGCCGGTCAACACCCCCTTCATCCACTTTTCCTGCCTCCATAGGATTGCTCCCAACAAACCCCTCTCTTCGCCCACCATACCAAGTACTTCCTCATTTGTTTTCTTCTCTGTCCATTTCACCTTCTCCATTCTTCTCCACACCCACATTTCAAAAGCCTCCAATCTACGTCTATCCTCCTGCTTCAATGACCACGTTTCCGCTCCGTACATAGCTACGCTCCATATCAAAGTTTTTACGAGTCTTTTCCTAACATCCTTACTCAAAGTCCCTGTCATCAACTCCCTCCTCCTCGTGAAAGCCTCTTTGCCTAGCGCAATTCTTCTCCTTACGTCCCTACTACTTTGACCGTGTTGGTCCAAAACACTACCGAGATACGTAAACTGTTCTACCTGCTCTAGCTTTTGCCCTCCTATTTTAATGTTAAGCTTGGTCTTTTTCTTACTAGAAAATCGCATAACCTTTGTTTTATTAATATTGATTCTCATCCCATACCTGTCGCACTGAATTTCCAATTCACTAAGCAATGCTTGCAGCCCCTTGGCTGACTGACAAACTAAAGCTTGGTCATCAGCAAACCTAACTGATTTTACGAATTCCCCGCCCACTTTCATTCCTACCTCGAGTTCTTCCCATGCCTCTTTGATCATTTCTTCTGCGTACAGGTTGAACAGCAACGGTGATAATGGGCAACCCTCCCTTACACCCCTTCCTAACACTGCCCATCCTGACTCCCCGTTTCCCACCCTCACCTGAGCAGTCTGAGACATGTACAGGTTGCGGATTAGCCTCCTTTCCCTCCAATCTATTCCTATTTTCTGCAATATACTCATTAGTTTTTCCCAATTTACTCTATCAAACGCTTTTTCGAAATCTACGAAACAGGCAAATACCTCCTGGTTGTGTTCTATATTCCTCTCGATTAATAATCTCATTACTGCAATGGCATCACGCGTACCTCTCCCCTTCCTAAACCCAAACTGATCATCCCCTAAGTAATCATTTGCCCTACTCTCTATCCTTTTGTTTATGATCCTGAGAACAACCTTAGCTGCGTGGGATATCAAACTAATTGTCCTATAGTCCTCACATGACGTGGCCTTTACCTTTTTCGGAATAGGAACTAAAACTGATCTCACAAAGTCTTCCGGCCAGATTCCCTCCTCATAAATACTACGGATCAGCCCATATAGCCTCTTCCTCCCACATTTTCCCAAGCATTTCAAAAGTTCCACGGGAATGTTATCTACCCCCACGGCCTTATTTAGTTTCATCTCCCTTAATGCCCTTTCTATCTCATTGTCTAGTATGCCTGGACCTAAGCTATCTTCCTCTACGTCATGTTCCTTTTCAATGTCTAACTTTGTTGGTCTAAGCTCTTTACTATACAGGTCTTCTACATATTCCTTCCATCTCTCTTGGATCTTTCCTGCGTCAACTATTACCTTACCGGCCTTATCTCTAACTGCTATCGTTGATCTCCCTTTCTTACTTCCCGATAAAGATTTAACTATGCTGTAAAGCGCACCGATTTCCCCCTTCCTCTGCAGACTTTCCATATTCTCGCACTGCGTCTTCCACCATGCTTCCTTTGCTTTATTTGTTGCCCGCCTCAATTTATTGTTCAATTCTTTGTACTTCATTTTGCCTAATTGTGTATTTATATTCTTCCATTTTCGCCGCTCATCCATTTTTGTAATCATCTCACCCGTGATCCATGGTTTACGAGTCCTTTTAGCGTTAACGGTTCCAATAGTGTCTTTTGCCGCTTTAGACAACCCTTTTTTGATACATTCCCATTTTTCTTCAATAGTACTTAGCTCTTTACCGTCCTCCATGATTTTCTCTACCGCCTGTTTGTATTCCTTTCTTTTCAACCCATTTAATGCTTCTACATTCCATTTTCTAACTCGCCGCCCCTGCCTTATCTTTTTAAAACGTACGCTACATTTCATAACAACTAAATTGTGGTCTGAGTCCGCATCCGCTCCCGGGAAGCTGTGCGAATTTATCACACTGTTCCTAAACCTGTGTCTAACCAGGATATAATCTAGCTGATATCTTCCCGAGTCACCTGGCATTTTCCATGTATACCTGCGTCTTTTGTGGTGTCTGAACCAAGTGTTGGTGATAACTAACCCCTGTCTCCTGCAGAACTCAACTGCTTTCTCCCCGCGGTCATTCCTCGTGCCTAAACCGTAGTCCCCCACCTCATCACCATCTCTTCCTTCGCCTACTGTCGCATTCCAATCCCCCATCACTATCAAATGTTTCCCTGCAGGAACATATGCAATCATGTCCTCTAACTGATCGTATATCCTATCGACCTCTTCTTCCTTATGGTTGCTCGGTGGCATGTATACCTGGATAATAACTAAGTTCGTCGGTTCTGCTTTTATCTCCACTAGTAGTATTCTATCCGTTACCTGCTCTATGTTGACTACGCTTCTTCTTACCTCTTCATTTAATACTATGGCGACCCCTCGTTGGCTCTCGTCCCCACCGCTGTATATTATTCTATACTTATCACTCCAGTAATCCCCGCTATCTTTCCATCTCACCTCGCATAGACCTAAAATATCTATATTTCCCCTTTCCATCTCTCGCTTAACATTCTCCAATTTCCCCGTCCTCATCATTGTCCTAACATTCCACGTTCCTATTCTAACTAATTTGGTCTTCTTCTCCTGCGTCTTCTGTCCTGCTGCTGCTGGTTTTCCCTTGCAAGGGTTTCGTGGGATGACGACCGCGGAAGCCTTGTCTCCCCCGCTGCCGGGCACGACACACGGCCGATTGGGCCGAGCCCCGTGGTTGCCAGGACTCAAAATATTTCTATTGTCCATCACATTGTTCTTGGGAATGATAATTGAGGTGGTTTCCCGTTGCCTTCCTCAATAGTGTTTTTAACGTGACACCATCACTTACTGGCCGCCCCACTGGGGTCAGACGCCATTGCAGCCGCCTCACTGAGGAACAGACGCTGCGTGGACTACCTTTCGTCTGGCTCCTAACCTTCGACCTATCTGGCATGGGTGACCCTACCAGGAGCAATTTTTATTACTCCCGCCAGTACAGCTCTAGGGGTCATCGGAACGCACAAGCCCTTCCACCACGTCAAGGTTGTAGTCCGGGGAGGGATGATATATATATATATATATATATATATATATATATATATATATATATATATATATATATATATATATATATAGTATATATATCGACTTATTTCCATAAGTTTATCCGTTCTGTATGTGAATATATTTTCAAAAAAATAGCCAGCCATAGAAAAAAAGGCACCTATCTCTAAAACCTCCGAGAAAAATGTGCATGAACCGGTTTCGAAAGATGGCTTTTTTATTATTGACCACGATGCGTTTTTTGTTTCCCCCTGACCTCCCTCGCCTTTGAGCCGAGGAATTAAAGGCCCCAACTTCGTCACGTGTCGAAGATTCACCTGAAGAGCGATTGTCGAGATTACAATGCTTCCTCTTTGAGTCCATTCATCCACATCCTTGTCGGATCAAATCCAAACCGAGTGTGCGCTCCCCGCGTCCAGGAATTGCATTTGGTCCGCGCGGCGGCCGACATTTGTGCACGAAGCAGCGCCACGCGGCACAATTCCCAACTGCGGCGCCACACAACGTTTTGGTTTCCTCGCGGAATTCCACTCGCTGCAAGTAAACCCGAAACGCACACTCGTCGGCAAAAACTTGTTTTTCATTTCTGTTTGGTGAATAAAAAGAATTCTTTTCCCGATTCCGCGCTTTTACGAGCTCTCTCCACGTGGAACACGGCTACGAGTTGAGGCATTTGAGCTCCGATGGCGGAATGCTTTGTTCCTCTAGCGATCGAATTAGAACTAAAATAATCACCGATTTTATTGCGACCCGTGCACTTAAAAGGCGGTCCATCAACGAGGAGCATGCTTGTATTTTTTCTGTTGTTTCACCTTAACATGGTGTCCAAGCGATGCTAGAACTCTCGAATCCTAGGAATGACAGTATTTATGATTTAAGTATTAAAAGTACCTATTCAAACTGTCTTTAAGAAGAATTTATATTTAAAAACCGAATAGTTAACGAAATTGGGCACTAAACTATTTTTACTGATCATTTTAGTAGCCTTTATGTAATAATAGCATTGCTTATCATTACTAATTGCACATTTTAAATTTTTATTGGAATATTTCCAAAACGTTGCAGGTAATATATAGACAAGGAAATGTGAGACATAAGGAAAAAATATGATAAATTATTATTTCGCAAGAATTATGAGAATCAATTTATCTTCCCATTCCGTGAGCATAGCAGAGGCAGATGAGAGTGTGGCGGGGTGCGGACGGTAATGAACTACGACCCCTACTTTTTCCGTTGGCACCGCATCTCACCCTTGCGTTTCCTTTGAGGCTCCTTACATATTTTGGTAGTACCACCCTTAGCGTCGCTATTAAAAATGCCCCCGGATGTGACTGGGTTGCAAGAGGAGAGCGAGTGGAGATATCGCGAGCGTAGAAGCCGAGGGGGCGGTAAGGTGGAATGCAATGGAATTATATGTATGACTCCTGTCTGTCTACTGCCACGATTTAAGTCCCTTAACCACAGAAAATAAAAAAACCACATTTGTCCTTGTAATATATTTTGAACATTCTCCTTATCTCCGAGTTGGTGATATTTGCCGTTAGTGGTTGGTTCTTATGAAAGGGAGCCTTATTTCCGTACGCTGTTCCACCTACTGCCCCGTTCTCCATCGCTGTCGATCCCACTGCTAAATGAGAGACTTCCGTTCACTCGTCACTATGCATTCTGCCCTATTATCTCATATTGCAAACCTTACTCTTATTCTAAAAGCAATTCGTTCGATTTATCTACTGCAATATTGCTTATTTTTTCATATAAATACGAAAAATAAGTAATCGATGTATAATGTGATTTATACGATACATAGTATATATAATATGATAAAAGTTTAACTTGAACTTCATTGTTCGAAAGACTACGTAATAAAGAAACATGATGGCATCGTTTGTTGAATTCGCTTATTTCTTATATATTTATGCTCAATATTTGAGATTTTTTAGTTTATAAATTGTGAATTAATAAAAAGGGGTTTGTTTGCTATTGTTGTGCGAATCTTTATGCATTTTTATCAGAATTATCTCCTACTTTTTTTCTTTTATTTGATTCTTTCAATAGTTGACCATTTGTTTATAATCATATTCGAAAATAAGGTTTCCTAGGAATTTGTTACTACCGAAGTGACAATGGCCTTTAAAAATCGCTTAAATAGGTAGCTTAAAATCGCTTAATTAAACGTTAGTGCATGAAACAGTGTGTAATTTTGACAAAAGATGAAGTGCACAAAGATAAATGACAGTGGAGGAAATTAGTAAAAGGGCGTGCGTTTCGTGATATTGTTTGAAATCCGGCTGTTTTTGATGTTCCCTTTCATCGAGATGGACCGGTGAGAAGGGCGTGCAGCATTTACTTAGTCCTGAAATTTTTTGTCGGTGAGCTCAACTCGCACAAGCGATTTCGTTGAGAGATGGCGCAAGAGTAAATCAGGCGTCCGAGAGAGACCTGGCGATCATGAACACCAGATGTTCGTTTGTGTTCGGTTTAGAGCGCGCATCCAGGGCGGAGATTGTCTCCACGCGCGCGCGAGCGAGTGTTTTTGGAATGGCCTTCAGCTCGCGCGTCGCATTACTCTATGTCGTCGAACAGCTACCCTTGGAGCGCCATTTTCAATTTCAGGATCATCCAAACGTCACAGGGAGCTATGTCGGGACTGTGCGGATCGATCGAATCACTGAATCTGTTGTATGCTTTTTCCTATCGATTCATTGAGTAAATGAATATTAAATTTGTTGGCATCGGTGACAAATATTTTTCATTGCATTAAATATCGTAAGTTGGAGTGTAGGTTAGGGAGACATAATTTGATATTTAACTTGAGAAAAGGTGATAGTTAGCATTGCATAGGGGAAAAAGAGGACTCCAACCAAGGAATTTTTTTATGAATTCGGAAAGCCTGTAAAAATTCACTAAGCTCCGTTAAATTTCATTTCATTGCAAATAAATTTCACAATATATAAATCAAACATGGAACGCATGAACCTTTGAAAATCATGTTTAGCACAGTATGCAATGCCTGCCAGTTCTTCTTACTCCGGTGTCCAGCTGAGAGGCTTTCTTTTCAATTGATGATTTTTTCCGAGTATTATTTTTGGTGTTATGAACTAGTTATGGCTGCGTTTGGCTGAACTATTTGTTCACTTTAATCACCAATTACGTGAACCATCCGAGGTCCGCGAATCAATAATCCAAGGAAATATTGAATATCCTCTCCCTTTATTTCCCAGGATTTTAGGTATCATAACTTGTGACCATCATGATTTACTCTAGGCTAAAAGTTGAAAAAATGTTTTTCTCTTACGCACGTGTCTTTCCACATTAATTTACAGTGTGGTTATCTAGAATAAAACGAGATAATGTTGATGGATTAATTTTTTATGTAATAATACGTTTTTTATTTAAGTAGATATATTTCATCATTCGTATAAAACAATTGCACCCTCTTCAAATTCAGAATTCTCTCGTCTGATTTTTCCTATCCTCAACTGGTGTGTATATTCCATCGTTTTGAATATTATTCTGACACCTCCTCCCAGTTTTTATGGGCTATATCCCCTTTTTTAATCTACTGTCATGACTTATTGCATTTTATTGTACAGTATTGACTCATGTGCATTGTTCACTGTGCATTGATATCGGCGGAAAAAATAAACTATGAAATTTGAAAGTCTTTAGCGTCGTTTTGGAATATTTTCATCATATCAAAATTGCTACGCTATGTCTACATTAAAACCCTTTTGGTTTTGGAATTTTCCCACTTAACAGAAACAAAAAAATATAATAGTTATAGACAGAGATCAAAAATTCCTTGTTCCCTGCCTTTTTTGCGGTTTTTTGAGATTTTCTCAAGTCGTTTTGCTTTACACATTCATGCGTGATATAAATCAATATAAATCGTCTTGTCACATTTCAGTCCTCGTTTGAGCAGACAGTTTCGCTCTCTCTCTATATTGAAATTTTCACTTAAACGGAAGGAAATAAACTTTACCCGAATCTGTAGCCGGAAGCAACGGATGTCATTGGTGACTATTATCGCAACTCATCGACTGATGCAAATTGCCGTCGTTCCTTGGGTTTTACCTCCGCATTTCTGCACGTGCCTACGTGTAAACGTGCTCTACCCGATTGAAACCGATGGCGTTTTCATTGGAGGGTGTTGTCGAGCGACCCGAGGTCATCTCCGCAGTCTGACTACATTTCATCGTGGCGTCATGAGCGAAATGTACTAAATATGATTCGGCCCGATAACCAGCGGTTTCGTATTTTTTTTTTAAGCTGTCGACTACTGAGCTTTCACTCTCTTATGATTCTGAGCTGCTCTCTTAGGCTCGTTTGAATTATCCGGCAATGCCTGCAATCAAGCGTTAAATGACGGGAGATATTCATCGTTCATTTTGCAGCAATTTCAGGCAATATTTTTATGACAATATTCTATTAAATTATAATTCTATTTATAAATCAATCCACCTTTTAGGTTGAAGAGCCCATATAAACTCAGAATTGCATTTCGACGGGTAATATATCCCTTTTCACGAGTGTCCTAGAAATAAGGGGGGCAGGGATGCTGAGAACCCCCAAACGAGATGAACACGGGGGAATAAAAATAAATCATAGGACTTAACGGCTTTCAATAAATAATGATGGCCAATAAAAATTAGCTGTTTTCTCCCATTTATTTCAGTTCGTGACATTTCAGTGGGGGGTTAACGGGTTCTATTTTAACTGTGTAATTATTTGGAAACCCGTAAAAAGTCAAATATATAGTTGTCCGGAGAACGCCAGTTTAGTTTTAGTATTTCTTGGGTGAACAGAGGTCATTCATTTAGAAAGAAATTTACGTTGTGGTGTTTTTTGAGTTTTCATCATTAAAATACCGAATTCGACATCGAAACAAAAGTATCGAAAGTTTGAACAAATTGCACGTTATTGTGCTAAAAAAACTCAATAAAAAATAAATACATTTCTATGCGTTACTCATCGAAAATGTGACGTATTCTTGCCTCCCTAATCTTCCAGTTCAACCCATCTAATGAGCCAGCCAGCCATTCCAGTCATTTTTGAAATTTCCTCCAAATCCGTTAATATTTCCTTCGTTAAATCGTCTTTTAAAAGTATATTTCTCATTTTAATAAAATCAAATATTCACGCGCATAAATATTAAACCAATGGATGTAGAGGACACCGCGCAAGTAGCAAAATGATATATGATCACATTTTGCTCCCTTCAAACTTTCGCTGGTGAAAATCATTCCGACGCACCTTTAAGATAAGAAATCAATGGGTAACTCACCTTTAAATACGCTTTTTATTTATATAGGTTAGCGCTGCAGTGGTACTCAAAGGGATGCTTTTATGAGCTATTTAAATAGTATTTGAGCTAATAATAAGAGCTATCGCGTCTATCATAATGCGATGGTTCACGAACCTAAGCATCTTGGTGATGCTATTATATAAATAAATAAATAAACAAATAAATAAATAAATAGATAGATAAATATATATATATATATAGATATATATATATATATATATATATATATATATATATATATATATATATATATGTATATCGATAATGCCCCTCCCATGGACTACAGCCTTGGTGGAAGGCTTTTGCGTTCCGATGATCCCTAGAGCTGCGCTGGCGGGAGCAATGATAATTCTTCCTGGTAGGGCCACCCATGCCTGAAAGGTCGGAGGTTAGAAGTAAATTAGATAGTACAGGAACTTGAAATGTTAGGACTGAAAAATTAGAGAATATTGAGCGAGAGATGAAAAGAAGATACATATCTATAACATAGAAGCACTCACGAGAGTCACATTTGTAGGGCACAATAGAACAAAAATATAAATAGTTAACACGTAAAAGGAAACTCATATTTTAGAAGGTTTGAGTTTTCGGTCTTCTCTGAGGCATTCTTAGGGTCAGACTGGAAGGTCTCGGGCAGGAAGAATACGGTGTCTGGTAATGAGGAGGTGCAGGGTATGCTGGGAAGGGAATTATATATGGCGGTTAAGGGTGGGGACTTCAAAAGATCGGAATGCTAGTATATATGCGAGTTCGAGAGTTCTCACCTCTATATTGGTGGCTGAATCGGGTAGGGATTCTAGGATGGTTAGGGAGAAACCAACCTCCCTAGTAAATAGCCTTCTAGTGTCAAGTCGGGACTCTAAGGGGGTTGGGGAATCGTCGTGATGTCGTTGCAGAAGGCCCTCGTAAGCACACACTCGACTCTACATTTGGTCGTCCGTCAAGACCTTCGGGAACAGTTTAGCACACGTCTTTCGCATCGCCCAAATTTTCAGTGCTGATGTTATGCACTCTCCTCTTATCAAAAAAATCTGCGATCATGCGCACACTTAACCGACGGTCTGAATTCGGCACTTCAGCTGAAGAGCTGAATTCAGACCGTCGGTTTTCACACCTCGCGTCGGGAAAAAATTGTCAACGCTGCTTTTTATACAAACTTTATATATGCCTTTTCCTCCCTCTCTTTTACAATCTCGCCATTTCAATTAAATTCAAATGAGCAGGCACGAATATGGAAAGTTAAACCCTTTCAACCTTCCAGTTTAAATAAATGGCGGCCGGCGTAACTGGTGACACCTGTTCATTATAAATAATGCAAACACTTGGTTGTTCCATCTGGTAATTTATTGGAAGGGCCTGTGGTTTCCATCATTAAGGAACCCATACAGATGAATCTTTGTCAAAGCATTTCGAAGCGAACGTCTCAGTCGTGATTTTCTCTATTGTACGGAAATATTATTGCGCTAATTTAGTTGGTTAAATAATAAATGAAATTCTTTTATTCTCCCACTCAGCTCTCCTTGACCTTCCTTTTTTCGCTAATGCGATAATTAAATAATTCCACGACCCAACGGGGTCCCTATTTGAACTCCGTCCCTTTTCCTACCCCTACCCCGACACAACCTTTCCTCGTGCTATCCGCAATCCCAGCTTCCACCCCATTGGCCACTCTGCCCTTCCCCCTAACTCTTAACTCCACTCCTTCAAGCATTAAAAGCTTCTTTCCTGATTGCTTCCTAATGGTTGCTTCGTAGTCAAAGCCAGGGTCGTTTCAAAATAATCCCATGTCGATCAGCCAAGTATTTCGGGGTGCGAAAGTTGATGATGAGGCGAAATATTTAGCATGTTTTACATTTTAGAGTCTCTTACAGTACTGAGGGACTGGTGTGAGGACGGTGTCATGCTTCCGTGATTGAGAAGGTTTGGGATTGAGTGTGCTATCCATGTTGGAAGGGCGTATTTTTTTAGATTCAGCAACGTCTTAGTGTTCGATAATTGTGAGGAAAAGTTCCCTTAATAACAATTTCAACATTTGGATGCCTAAAAGAGAGGAATAGTTTCATGATGAATAGTGCTAATAAAATGTTTACATTTTGAGTGCTAGGGAAAAATATAGTTTGCAGATTCAGGTTATTGTCGATAATGTACGTGTTTCATTGAAAGAATGATTGATGAGTCAAAAAGCATTATCTGAGTAGTGGTTCAGGATAACGTCTATTGATGAGGGAATCCAGTATTTGGTTTGAATATTCGTCTGATTTTCCTTTTTTTATTAGCGATGCGGTGGCCATGGGTGAACAGTTCGTAGGAAATGGAATGTTTCACATGCAGGATGAGAGATCTTGTAGTGTAGGTTGAGTTGCTTGTAGGTGAGCTATATGTGTACTGATCTGTCTATGTGGGGGTCTTTAAAGAAGTGGATTATGATGTAAAGGTAAGTTGTTGTTCAGTGACAGATGTCGGAGGTGAAATTGATGGATGAGAAGGAACTCACTCAATGGGAGAATTTGGTGACATTTTAGGGGAGATTCTGGTTTTGCGCAGAATCCCTGAGAAATTGATGAAAAATTGAGGAAATCCCGGATGAAAGAGGAGAGTTGAGTGATCCGAGTTGACGCCTGCCCGTCGAAACGTCAAATATTTGTGAATTTACTTTGATGTTTCTGTGTTTATTTAAGTTTGAATGAAAGTTTGTGCAAATATTTATGTCATCATTGAGGAGATTTAGTTTAAAAATTATATATGTATGTATATATATAAATAATTGATCTGGGGTACCACAAGAAGAATCGAACTATTTTGAAATTTTACAATTTCGTTAACAGCGGCTCTTTGATTGTAATCCGCACTTGTACTTAACATCTCGGCCATTTTGAGGTTATTACTGTCTACTAGACCTGTAGTCTTAGTAAATGATTGTCTTAATGCACTTATGTAAGAGTTTTCGGCGCATTGCTCGTATAATTTTGTGCAGAATAGAAAAGAGTGGAATTCTGTAGTAAGTCAATCTTTGGTTTTAAATGCAAATGATGTGATTTATAAAGTCAGAAAACGATAGCGACATTATAAAAAAACAAATACCCAGGAAATAAATAAGAAAGAACACGAAAGGGGGTTCACAATCATATCGGGATGAGGACACTTTTTTCGTCTTTTTGGTTTTATTTTCTATACAAAATAATGTTATTTCTTTGTATAGGGTATTTGTAAAAATCCAAAATGTATCATATTTATTGGTTATGTTTTTATAAATTTTTCTGAGTGGTCAAGAATATCATTCATTATGATATCTCTACTTGCTTGTGCATTGTCAAGCATCGGGATGGAGGTCACAAATACCCTTTAGAGGGAACTTTAGTTGGCAGCAGACGGTTTTACTGTCGCGTGAATATTCTAAGGTCTCAGGTTGTGTCCTCGGCAAATAGATATCCTCCAGAAGTTTTGAACTGAGGTTAAGTTATGAGTTTCTCGCAATGTTTCCTTGTTTTATAAGTGGTTTATTATCAATGGTACTTCATAACATCCACGAATAAATACGTTTTTGCAATGCAATATCCTTTCCGGCAATCACGCCAACTTCTAACATAATTAATTTAATTATAAAGTCGGTTTTCGTGGAAACTTTTGAATACTTCTCTATGAAAAATCTCGACTAAATTTATCGAAGATTGTTCTCGTCGGGACGAGAGCTTCCGTTCGTTATTTCAAAATAAATGTCATTAGTTAACTTAAAAATGAAGGTTATACATTGTACTAGTTCAGTACTCAAAAGCCTTAACACATTTAAATCCACAAATAATTTATATTTTTTAGCAAGTCACCAATATAATGATGCCGCTATTAAATAGGCGACATCAATCAAATGGGGCAAGCTTCTAATAGTTTTCGTGAAAGAACACGTTCTTCAGAAAATACGAGATGGTATTCCGTTTCAATAATGACGCTACCTTATCTAAATAGTTGCCTTGCAAGACGCAATGGAACTTTGGTGCTTGGCGAAAGGAGTGAAAACAGAAAAATTAGCTTCTTTTACTGAAACCTTAAGGCTCTCCCATCACCTGTTATCACATTCACTTCTTGAAGTTCTATCCAAGACCACTATTGAGCAGGCTTGATCTCATGAACACTAATGGGAAAATTCCCAACCTCCCAGCACATTTTTAAACTGCGAATAAAAGTTCTCAACTTGATAGAGTAACGATTTGTCGAATGAAGATTTATGTTAAATTTTTTCATCATTTTTACCGCCAAAAAATGAATCAAAATCATGAAAATATTAATGCAATGATCTCCATTTCGATGCTATGACTTGGCAGGGCTTCCAGAACCTGATGCAGGTGGAGAATGCACTAAATGATGTTGTCGGATACAACGCAAAGGATGAGAGAGTGTAACTCAAGTTCTCCGTTATTTCCCTGAAGAAACCTATCAACCCGAGGAGCGTACTCCGTAACACCACCCTAAGTAATACTAAGTAAGGCCTGAACCTTTTGCTAGTTTGGTGCCTCCTGTCGTTTATCTGTTATCTTGATTTTAAAATCTTTGCGTGTGTGTATGTATGTACGCATATATATATATATATATTTTTTTTATATATACATATATATATATAAATAAATGATTTCGTCGAAGTAAAACGGAAGTGTCGAATAAAAAACTTGGACAGCAATAAACAATACAAGAACACATAAAAAGAACACTCTCACGTTATTGCTTGTTGCTGTCCAAGTTTTATATATATATATATATATATATATATATATAGTATGTATATATATATATATATATATATATTTATATATATATACATTCAAACACGAAATCCCGCCAAACGGCGAATAAATACTCATATATACAGAAACATATATAAGGAAAAGGGATAGGAACACGTATAAAGGACGAACACAATAGAGGTGGGGAAGGCGGAATCGAACGGATCACAAGAGTAAAAATATTTCCTCAACCGGGACTCGAACACCGGATCTTTCCACTTGCCGGGCGGATGCTCTTAACCACTTGAGCTATCGAGGATACGTAATTTACCCTGAGATCCGTGGGTCTTATATGTCGCCAAGCGCCCCGATTCTTTAGCCAAGAGATGGCGTCAGGGGGCTGTTTCACCCACCAAAGGAGAAATAGACAATACACAAGAGGAAAGGAGAGTGGTTAGAATTCATACAACATCATACAGGAAAAGAACAGTGCGTTTCGTGGCACGCATAGCCAGAAGAAAGAGATGAGCCACATTGGCCAAATATACATTCAAACACGAAATCCCGCCAAACGGCGAATAAATACTCATATATACAGAAACATATATAAGGAAAAGGGATAGGAACACGTATAAAGGACGAACACAATAGAGGTGGGGAAGGCGGAATCGAACGGATCACAAGAGTAAAAATATCTCCTCAACCGGGACTCGAACACCGGATCTTTCCACTTGCCGGGCGGATGCTCTTAACCACTTGAGCTATCGAGGATACGTAATTTACCCTGAGATCCGTGGGTCTTATATGTCGCCAAGCGCCCCGATTCTTTAGCCAAGAGATGGCGTCAGGGGGCTGTTTCACCCACCAAAGGAGAAATAGACAATACACAAGAGGAAAGGAGAGTGGTTAGAATTCATACAACATCATACAGGAAAAGAACAGTGCGTTTCGTGGCACGCATAGCCAGAAGAAAGAGATGAGCCACATTGGCCAAATATACATTCAAACACGAAATCCCGCCAAACGGGCGCCAAAAATTTTTACTCTTGTGATCCGTTCGATTCCGCCTTCCCCACCTCTATTGTGTTCGTCCTTTATACGTGTTCCTATCCCTTTTCCTTATATATGTTTCTGTATATATGAGTATTTATTAGGCTAAATATCAATGGGAAGTAAATGATGAATGATTGCAATAAAATCCATTATTTTTTAAACAAATTTTAATTGAAAGGAAAAATAATATTCGATGTTCCTTAATATTTTCTTTAAAATAAGTCTACATCTACTTATACATCAATACCCTGCGAGCAACCAAAATGATGTGTTGCAGGGGGTGCAGCCCACAGGAGGAAAGGGTAAGGGATGAGGGGGTTAGGGTTTTTCAAATGGATGGGGAGAAGTGGGGGGAACCTGCAAAAAATATAAATATACTAGTATAACCATGCGCCGTCGCTCCCTTGTAGGTTAATACTTATTATGTCGAGCCGACTCCTGGGGGATTTCAATTACAAGCATTCTGGTCTCTTATTTTTCTTGGAAGAAGTCCTTGTGGTTAGTAAAGGGACCAAGGCGTTGATTGCAGCGGAATAATCCGCAAAAATCAGTGATAAAAGATGCCGAAGCACAATGAGGTGGCAATATGAAGGAAGGAAAATAAGTGCGGGATGAGGGAAACTCTCGGTCGTGTTCGGATGATACTCAATTCACATTCATTATCGAATTAGAGATGACGAACGATCGATTCGGGGCAATCATATATCTAATGATATTTCCCATTTCCAATTATGCCCATTTAAAGTTTGCTGATTTAAGTGCTAAAATGTGCGTGGAGTAAAACGGTCTTGATGGAAGTACGAATCCGAGAACCCTACTTGTGCGAGCATAGTCTCAAAATGATATTTCACTCTTAACGTCTTTGGTTCAGGAGAGAGTTGCGTTCCCATGTTTTCCTATTCGATAAGGGTGAAAACGTTTTCTTGACTCAACAATCTTTAACCCACACCCCTAATTATTATGCTCTAAAACGTCTCGCTCAAATTTTAAACCTCCTGGAGATACAGTCTCCCTGATGTCCCCGTAACTTGTCACTTTTCGATAGGTCCCAAAAAGGTGGAAGACTCTTCTATTACGACAGCCACATAATTAGGCTGTATTAGGATGAGGTAAAATGGGTAATGGCTCTCATGTTTGCCCTTTAACGTGGGCTCTTTGTACTTGCAGCAGAAACAACTGAATTGAAATGTCCTCCAACTTTCCGAAAACCAATTCCCATAATTTTCTGTACATTATGTTTAAAAAAGGCATTTTTTTTAATTGTAAACAATCAGCAAAAGATTTAGGTTTCTGTGTACTAAGTGAGTGGAAAACGTCGTGTACTTGTCATCTCGGACGAACTTTCTTAACCTGATAACACATGTAAGAGTAAGATAAATAAACATGCATTAAAAGTATGAGAGAGTAAACATACAATAAATAAACAAATTTGATGCTGTCTTTGATATTTGCGAGTCATAGTGCTAAGGGCATCGTTGATGCAGGTATTTTTGAGTATTGGAGCGATACTCTTTCGTTTTGCCTTCGCAGCACGCCGAGAATCCCCGACATCCTATTTCCCATTTCTCTCTCTCTTGTATTGTTCGCCGTGGCATTCCCTTAAATTGAGAGACCGATGGATAATGATACTTTATGGGACTCGGTCGCGGTGTTCTTCGCTCTCTTCCGTCTGCTTTATCATTTCCTTTGTCATTATTTCTCATTTATTTTTTGCCAAATGTCATGTACGTGTTTCGGCATGAACTACTTGTTCTGAGGTCTGTAGTGAGAAAATAAAATAATCCTTCGTCCCAAATTTACAATGAATGCGGGAGAAGGGAATTCCTTGAGAAAGTCTTAAAATGGGAAAGGAATGATATGTCTTACCAACACCGCCTCAAACCAATCAGCACCACATGAAAAAAAGCAGACTCGTGTATCTTAATGATAGTATTTATGAGCATTGATTATTTTACAGTTATTGTCTGTCTGCGTTTGTATTCATTTGTAGTTGGGTAATTGTGCATGTTTCCATGCAAACAGGGTTTTACTCAAAGGCTAATGTAATCACAGCAACGCGAAATTTGATTGACGAGTGTAGAAAGTGAATTATCATAAATCAACGCTTCGCAAGGTTCCCCATTTTTTATCTCTTCATTTTTTCTGCGATTTAATTTACCCATATGTGTACGCCTAGCCGTTTCCTGCAATTTTGCGTAAAAAGTATTTCTCTCAAGGCAATTATTTAGGAGGCATTTCCATTGGCGTGACTTTTCATCCAGTACATCCTTTCCTGCCCATGATGATCCCATTGCTATGCTATGCTATGCTATGGTGAAACATACTTGCTCCAGGCTTTTTCGGTAGGTATGCGTGGTCTGTGCAATAAATGCGCGAACTGGTGCAATATAGCGGCCATGACGCGGACCATAGCCCCGCCCACTAGTGACGCCGTTTGCCTGAGGCCCAATGAGCCATCTGTGCTTGGCGGATCGTCGAGCTGTGCGTATGGTGCCAGTTATGTTAGTTTCTGTTGTCCTTGTTTTTACTGTCAGTCGAAAATGGAAATTGACGAAATCACGAAGCAATGAATCAACATCAAGTTTTTTGGATGAAGTTCGGTAAAAGGTATCAAGAAATTACAGAAATGTTGACAGCTTTATACGGTGATAACGTTCTGGATAAAGCATACTTAGGAGAGTACTTTGAAGGGGCAAAATTGATTTTGAAACTATATTTTCCAAAATAAAGTTTTTACAGTCTCAGTCCGCGTATTTGTTGGAAAGGGTAGTAGTGCGTTCAAAAATGAGGTGACACGTGTTTTCCTCATAGGAGATGGGCCGAAAAAAGAAAAAAATAGCATGAAACAGTGCATGGACACATTTCCATGAATTTTTTCTCTCTGTGAAACAGATATAGTGGATAGGAGTTATGCAGAGATAAAATTTTGAGAATCTTGTTCCATATAGCAGTGCGCAAGGACGAGACACCACACTTGAGTGCAAAATATCATTCGGGCGAGTGGCACTCCACGTGAGGGGATGAGTGTCCATCCATGTGCGAGAATAGCACTCCGCTCATCGGAGGGAAAATGCTGATCCGCATTATTCATATTGATTGATGTTCAAGGCATCCCAATGACGTCTCCACAATAATGGTGCGGCGAGGTATTTTACCGAGATGTACCGTTTATATTTTTTACGAAGGAAATGCTAGAGATATTACACCAATTCATTTGAACAGAAAGTCAATTTGGCTTAAATATGTAATGAGTTAAAAAAAAAAGCCAAATGCAGTATCATACATAAAAAAACAAAGGAAGAGATAGAACCATTTGCTCGACGCATCCATTAGCGATGTTTTCGATAGCTTTGCTAAAGAGACCATTGCAATCTGACTCATTCGCGTAAAATATGTTTGGACCAATCATTTATTAAATCTTAATTAATATATCTTAATTTTCTCGAAGTTTGCGAATGGGTGTTCATGCCTACGTGGAGTAGAATGGATGCTTTTTTGAAAATTACAATCATTATATAACAAACTTTAAGCCATAAAAGTTATAATTATTACTGCAAATACTGACTAATATAAGTTTAGCCGCAAGCGTGGAGATGGTGCATAAAACTTAAAAACTAACGAAACGGCACTCAAAATTTTGTTTTTTAAATATTCCGGTGGCATAACCACATTTTTAAATGGAAGAAAGAAGACTGTGTAGACTGACTATGTTAAGGATACTCGTGAAGGGACCAGTTAGGGAAACAAAACACTTAACCAATCGTCAAGCCAGTGTGCGTCTTTTAAAAGCAGCTGATAAATATAGTATATGCAGTCCTCGCGCAAAATCGTGGAAATTTAAACGCCATACTAACGAAATCACATTTTGAATTAAATTCATGGTTGATACTAACAAGTTAATGTGCCATTTTTTCCCGATTAATGAAATACGTATAATTGTGTAGAACAATCACGTCTATTATAGGTAAACCATTGTGAATGATAATCTGTACAAATTAAAATCATCCTTTGCAGTTGCATAAGGACGAAACCGGAGATACACGGGTTGTCACTGATAACAAACTTTTTTATACACTAGTATTTCTATATTTATGTCAAGGAATGGCTCCACTAAGCGCCATCGAAGGGTGTGAAAAAACAAAGGGTACCCGACAACACTCTGCTACCTAATTGCACTTAAAGCGTGTTAACATTTACTCTTAGTAAAGTTATTCCGCTAATTTGTTTTTATCCTTAAAACCTCTCGTTAGTTTAGAAACGATTTTACCTCACCAGATAAAATCTTCAAATTTCTGTGTTAACGTTCACTTCCTGTGTTTAATTCATGTTTTTTTTACGTTTTCGGAGTGAGACGAAGGAGGATAGTTCATGTTATTATGCAGGTGGATTGTTCCGAACGAATCGTGACGAGGGAAATTGATAAATGAAATAAACCTAAAATAGAAACACCATGGACAGAAAACTGACACTGCTATGAAAACATATACATATAACAGGTGGTTAAAGAAATGCATTTGAGAAACATTAACTGAGACGATAAACAAGTTTATCAGCGGGCTGTAAAAGAATATAGTGATTGAGAAATGTGAATGGAAATAATTGGAAAAAAATGGGATGTTGTTAAAAAAGGATAGTGATAGCTGCAAAGGAAACTATAGGAATATTAAATTGGTAAAGGAGAGGAAAACCATGTATTACAAACAAATGAGAAGATAGACGAGAGAAGAAAACGGAGAATAGGAGAACAGGAGAACACGGAGTTAGTCAGAAGAAAAACTAAGAATTGAACAATGACTTTATTTAGATAGGGTGAGAGAAGCGTGGTGGAAGACGCGGTGCGAGAATACGGGAAGTTAATAGTGGAGGGGTGAAAATGATGCGCTGTACGGGATAGGCATTAGGACAGAAAATTATGCATAGGAAGAGAGTATGATGGTTATAGGGATAGTTAAGTTGGATGCATACTTAGGGGCGAGATAGAAAGGGCATTTAGACAATTGAAATCAGGTTAGGCCGTGTGCGTAGAGAGAATTGCCGCGGAATCAGTTGAGGTTGTAGGAAAAAGAGGGAGGAAGGCTTTTTATGGACTAATTCGTAGAATTCACGAGGAAATAAATTTGATGGAAAATTTTGTCAGACAGTGTAAGGTCCCATCCCAAAAAAGGGAAAGGCGCACATGTGTGAGGATTATAGAACAGTAAGTTTTGTGCGAAACTGAAAAAAAATCTATCGAGGAGACCAACAAAATAATTCGTGAGGCTTACGGGGACTCTGCTCTTTCCTACTGACGAGTTTTGAGGTGTTTAAAAGGTCTTTAAGGAGGGCCGGGAAGAGGTTCACGACGAACGACGCTCTGGGTGGCCGTGAGCCAGCGAAACTGAGAGCAACTCTGACCGTCGATTGAGTACCAAGATGGTTGCCAATGAATTGAACTTGTCGTAGACTGTTGTGTTTCAAATTGTTACTGAAGGTTTTGCAATGAGGAAAGTTCAAGCCCAAGGTGTTTGCCGCAACGCGTTACGAGTCCGCGAGTTCTTGGCCAAACACCAGGTGCCAACGCTGACCCCCCCCCCCCCCCCCCTATAGTCCTGACGTCACCCCAGTAGACTTCTTTCTGTTCCCTCAGATTAAGACAGTCCTGAAAGGAACCCGTTTTTCGTCTATAGAAGAGATCCAATCAGCCGTGGCGAAGACCTTGCGAGAGGTCCCGGCAGACGCCTTCCAGGGTGTGCACCGGTCATGGCAGAGTCTCTGGAAAAATGTGTAGAGACCTAAGGAGAGTACTTCGAAGAAATTGAGAGAAAGAATCGGTTCAATAAATTACCTTTTTAACTAATTGCATTACTTTCGGAACCCACCCTGTTAGTTTGATTTCATTTGGAATAATTAGTTTCGTTTCGGAGTTTCAAATTCAGAGCGGGAAGACAGCGAAGAAATATTTAGTTTCATTTCATTTGGAATTATCAGATCTTGAGAAAACGGGATTTCATGTATGAGTGCCGCCAGCTTATAATTCCGTACGAATTCCGAATCTTTCTTTGGCTTAATTTATTGCACTAATGATTCGAGGTGGTGGATATGGAAAGAGAATTCAGCCAAAGAAGAATAAACAAAAGAGCCATGAAAGAAATGATTTCTCCCTAAACATGCTAATATTGTATCCCTCGTATTAAGGCTCTTATACAAACATTCGAAACTACTCTATCTACCCTAAGGTAATTTGAATCTGTAGTCTTCGTCATGTGCACCAAAAATAAATGATTTACTCAATATTTAACGGGAAATTTGAACAGATTCCTAGCACTTCGCCAGGGCATAAATTTTAGACAAAAACTATAGTCAAATTTGGATATCAATACCGGCTTAAGTTCACCAAAATCTGAAAGTTCGTCAAAAAAAGCACGGCGATTGGATGCGTAAAAAACAAAACTTCTAGACTGGTTTCGTTTCGACGTGAATAATCCGGAAATACCCCAAATGCGAGTATGCGATACAAAATCTCCCGAATAGATGCGCTGAAAAATTCCGAATTCCACGCTCTCCTGTTTCCACCCAGATGAAGTCAATGGCTCTTCCATCCCAGAGCGACTTTCTCCTTCTCCCACTCCAAGGCCGTGCGCGGCGAAACACTTGAGCGGGTAGTGTTATACCCTTCAAATCCAGAGCCCGAGGGTGAGCAATGACCCATGGAAATATTATCGTCGATTGCACGCTGGACCCAGCCCACCGTAAGCCGACGTAAAGTCCTTGAGGGCAAGAGATTGGAGCTTCGCATTCCAAATAATTAATTTCGTAGCGCGCTGACGTATAGGTGACTCCACGGGTTCTGGCATGACGGAAACAGTTCGTTAATGATGAATTTTGATGGAAAATTGTTTCATTTTATGAGAAATTGAGGTCATCCGATATCCTCTCCCATTTAATCCAAGTTCATTTCTGTCGCAGTGAATCTGTATACAAGAAGAAGAACGCAGTAGAGGGAGTGAGAGAAAAACTGCCGCTAGCTAACGAAAAATGAAGGAATTTTACATGATGAATGCACTCGTTGCTTACTGCATCTAATAGGTATTTTACTCAGCTTGATTAAGTTAAAGAAGTATGGAATCTAGATATTGGTTAAATTTAGAACATAAAAACGCTCATGGGGTAGGGAAAACCTACGACAGACCTGGACAGGGAAGTCAACAACGCCCCCCAGGAAGTTCGGGGCGATCATTGGAAGTCCCACCTGAAGGAAGACCTCCTTAAAGTCACTGGGGAGGAGAGGGTCAATGAGGTATGGAAGGTATTTAGGCTCCTGTGCAACTCCCAACGCTCATACCCTCTTATTGTGAGCGCCAATGACGTGGAGGCGTCTCCGGAGGAAAAGGCGGAGATTTCAGCGGGATTTCTCAAAAGCGTCCTCGTCCCGAAACCGGGGAACGGTGACTCAGTGGCAACGGAGCAAATCAGCAAATAGATAGATACTGATGACGAGACACCTCCGCCTGTAATCGAGAGAGAAGACGTTATGGCGGAAATATGTCGCCTCCGCCCGAAGAAAGCGCCCGTAATCGACGGCATATCCAATGTTGTCATCCGGGAGCTTCCAAAAGTGGTGGTGGCGTACATGATCAGCATCTACAACGGCTGCGTAAGGATTTCCCGTCCACCTGGAAGACAACGAGTATCGTCTGTCTTTCGAAGACACAGAGAACGGAGGTGGGCCTCGGAGATTTCTAGCCCATCTCTCTCCTCGACGGCTTCGGAAAGATATTCGAGAGAATTTTGCAGGGCCGATCTGTGACTTCATACGGGAGGAAAAATTCCTTCCCAAAGAGCAGTTCGGCTTCCGCGAATGGCACTCAACGTTTAATCAGCTAGCGACGACAAGGTGCTTCATCAAGGACACCTTCGACAAGAGGATGGCGGTGGCTGGTACCTTCTTTGATATAAAGAAGGCATTCGACCCTGTCTGGTCTTCTTTTTAAAGATGCAGCGGCTCCACTTCCCGGCATGGATCATTCCTTTGATCAGATCCTATCTGGGGGACAGGGCATTCACCGTGAGCTGGCACGGCATAGATCCTGGGTTTCTTCGGATCCTAGCCGGCGTTCCTCAGGGCTCTGTGCTCGGACCAGTTCTCTTTAACATCTTCACCGATGACATCCCTTGAAATCATGGGCGGCACGGAATCCTGTCCCTCGATACAGACAATGCGGCGCTTCTCTTCAGCTCGAGGAATGAGATCCTTGCCGTTGAGCGCCTGCAGGCCGCCGATGAATATCTCCTCATCTGGTATCATCGATGGCGGATTGAAGTCAACGCCGTAAAGGCAAGAGCAATTGCCATCCATCCTGGCGGAGGAGCGCCGCCTGATCACAATCTGTCGGTGAATGGAGTTGTTCTTCCGTGGTAGCCTGAAGTCCTCTACCTTGGAGGGCTGATGAACTGCAAGCTCCACTGGGAATCTCAGTGCGAGCGTGTTCGTGCAAAAGTATTCGCGGTGTTGAAACGGCTTTGGGCAATTCTTCGTCCGCCGGTCCTTAACGTGGATACAAAGAGAAGACTATACCAGACGTTTGTGCTGCCAGTAATGACATACGCATGACCTGTATGTTCTGGAGTGCCGAAGACGAGTCTCGTTCGAAAACAGGTAGTGCAACATACTACACTGCGGTGCATATTGGGACGAGACCGAGGGGCCTGTCACACATGCAATGCGATGGGAACTTGAAGATGCTCCACGAACTTCTCCCACGGACAGCGCAAGATTTCTTCGGAAAAACAGCGGAGTCCTACTTTGCTACTATTCGAATAGTCTCAGAGGTGCAAGTCCAGCCTTGGTATTGCCACAAGCGACCCATTGCCAGTCTTGATCTCCCATCAGCCCTTCCGCCGATGAAGAAGCCGAGGAGATGCAGATACCCGCAGAGACGCCATGACAGAACGAAGAGGGCACCAATCTTAGAGGGCACCGGTCTTAGAACATGCAAACCGTCTGGGAAGACGACAGGGACGCCTCAGCACAGGAGAGGACGTCACAAAGAAGAGGGATACAGCTGGATACAACGCTTTTAGTATTGATTTTTCGAGGTCATTGTTTAAAGCCGTTCAGAATACCCAAATTAATTTAGAAATAGCAAAAATGATAAAAATTAAAAATATCCTCTCAAAATTAAAATGAGTTTCATTGATTGATAATGGAAAACCATTGGAAGTGAATTATTTTCTCGTTTCTTCCCTTATGAATGACCAATTCATGCAGGATATTTAATCTGTAATTTAATCTTCGCTCCGTGAGTGATTCCCAGCCTAGCTGCTCCAATATTTTGGTTACGCGATTAAGTTTCTAAGATTTAGCTCCCATACACTACGCGCGATCCAATTCGGCAATCAATCCAACTTCGTGAGGATCCTATATACCAGAAGCATATTCTAAATGAGACCAAGCCAGGGGAAGATAACTTTTTTCTTTGATGTTTTCATCACAGCATAACCCGTTTGAAACAATCTTATTGAGGTAACAGGAATACAAGATGTTACCCCGAAAGCACAACATTCATTTGTTTAAATAACTCAAGTTACTTGTGTTTCAAAATAACTTTGCATCAATCTGCAATTGGATGGATGCACAATTAAGCGCTCTCAGCAGATTGTAATAATTTCGAGAAGCAGTAAGAGATTGTAAAACCTGAATATGAGTCAAACGAGTTTCGCTGCCGCTTTTCCTTTAAATCGGACACGTTTGGGCTGGGCAAAATAAAATTTTGTATCTATTTGTGGCTAGAATCTAATGAACTCTGCTGCATTACCAATTGGTTGTACGAATTCGGCCGCATATCAATTGTACATTTTCATTCCCTTTACATCAGCAATAGAATGTAACTAAACGTAAACTAAAAGTAATAAAGTGTACTTTGATCGGTTCGAAAGGATTCGCGGTCTCTTCTGAAATATTACAAAAGAACATTAAGAATATGAGGTTTTAAAATTGAAGATTTAATTATTCTGATTCTTGTCGTTCTTTCTTCGACGCTGAGAGTATTTGTGTGAATTTTGGGTCAGTTCAAAACGAGATGCACATACCATTACTTCGAAATCAGTGTGTCCGTATGTAGTCGGGTAGTAGTTTATGTATTTCATTAACTCGGCAATTTATATGAAATAATCTTGGCTCAGAAATCTTAGCCTTGTCAACTGTGAGTAGATTGATATGGATTTTAGTACTTCAGGCACGGGTTCTGGTGCAGTTGTAGGAATAATATGCATTCCCTTGTCGTTGGCTACATGTACTACACCTGGTACTACATTTGTGCTTAATGGGTGCATGCAGCCAGTGAATTATTACAAAAATTGATTTGAAAAGGTCTATTAATGTCAGCATTCAAGCTTTTACGAAAAGCAGAATGTACATATTCATTGATGCATTTCCCGCGCGTGCTTGTACTGAGAAAATTTCGTTTGAGTGGAGAGAAAGGTATGTTCCCATTCCGTTCTGAGTACGATGTTGCTACAATTGAGTCATTACCTATCCGTCCACACACTCTCTCTCACTCTCTTTCTCTCTCTTGCGTATTTCTTTTTGTTCTTTTCCTATTGCTCGCTGTTTTTTTTCTAAATTTGGAACCTCTATTCCAAAATTAGTTCCAATATTAACTAAAAAGAAAGCCAGTAGGCGGCGAAGAAACTAATTTTCCACTCTGCTGATGTTGACGTGTGTTTCACCTTTTCATCGCTTGTCCCGGTTTTTTAATTCTCACTTGAATCTATATTGTAACTTCAAGTGACTCCTTTGGAGTATCAAAGCGACGGCAGTTCTGTCAAAATTCGCGGTACATTATATTCATTTTGCCCATTGCATTTTGAAATATTCTGACTCTGGTCGGGGTCTTTTGGGTTTGCTCGAATTAAGATTTACGTGTAGAGATATTCCTATCTATCCTTTTCAAAACCCCACCATCATGGTTTGCTCTGATTTTTGTTCTGCTTTATAGTTATTAAATTGTATTTTTACATCCATTACGCATTTCTTTATTTTAATTACCCTTAAAATCTTCATAATGATGTCACTACAGATAATTATTGAATCACGTCAAAGTAAATAGACATAATTGTATTGATCGCTGCACATTTTATGAATCTGAATCTTTCTATTCTATTTGTTCACTAACTTCTGTTAAGAGTGAAAGAGTTTTTTAAATGTCTTCTAGAGTTAATAAACATTCACAATCGCCTTCATTTCCCAATTTTTGACTCCTGTCGGTGGCGAATCGAATGATATTTACGAAATGCATTTGGCCCCAGGAATATCTTTTGAGCTCTCCAAAGTTTTCTTTTGCTATGAATTATTTCTGAAAACAGAGACTATGTGTAACTATTTTGAAGCATAGTATTTTATACTCTTTCCGTACACTATGTAACATCAGAGATATCTCTAAAAGATGAAAACCTTAATGGAAATTTGGGCTGCCAGTCAGGATATGTCACATTTTTAAACGGATTTTAAGGTATAACCGTGCATTAGTGCTGGTCAATATGACATTGATACCATAATATCTCCCGTTTGAAGTAGGTTGATGACTGGGACGCTACGGAAGAGGTACCGTCGGAATGATGATTTTTCTTCTATCCCAATAATTGATTAGTTATTCAAATATGAAGCTTGACTCGCTAGTATTACGAGGTCCATCCCATCTTCAATTTGGGGCTTCTAGGCATTATTTGTCACATTCATGAGGAGCTATTCCATTTTTTTTAAAATATACGTGGTTTCGGCAAAAAAAACAAGGTTGGTTACAGCAAATAGGAGGTGAAGGAAAGGTTTCTGCGTATTACCTTAACACATTTTGGTGAAATTATTTGACTAATGATTCTCTCCGTTCAAATCAAAATTCCAAGTTCTTTGTCATGCTTAGTTACAGTACGGAATTTCCTGCAATATGTCCCCCGTCTCTGTGGGTGCACTACCCAAATATTAAAATCAATCCAAATCATCCAGTATGTCTTTGAACAGTCCGAGTTGATTGGAATAAAAATTTGGTTGAGGTATTTTTTAGACTTCGAAGTAGGGCACTGCAGGAATCTATTTCCCTAATTTACCGTAGTATGGCTTTATAATATGAAACGGTGAAAAGAAGTTCACGAATTCTCACGTGAGTGCAAACATATATCTGCGTGATTATATCGAGAGCACCCCGAATATAACCTGGACGCGGATGTGAATTTCAGGTAAATTGATATACCGTTAGTGGCTCCCAATCACTCGAATCATGGCTATATATGTCTGAGAGGGTTTTACGCAGTCGTAGGTGTTTACGGCTTCTTGAGGATTTGCGGAAATTGCTTAAAAAGTTTCGTACGTTGCTGGCAGGCAATAAATAAATTATTGTTGGGCATAAAAAAATAAAAACTGGTGGCCGCTTTTATTAAAATGAGATTTATATTTTATGGCAAATAGCTGGGAGATTATTCCCATTAAAATATATGTTTTTAGTTACCAGCATGGGTCAGTAGAGTAGTATTTATTCGACGTGCAGCTTGATCCGAAACGACGGGTAAATCAAGGCAATTTAAAAAATGATGCAACTTGAGTTCTTCGATTGTTAATTTTCAATTGACTTTGGTGTGGTTTACTTAAAGATTTCCTTTATCAAGGACAAAATATTTTTTTAGATTTAAATTTTATTGCAATGAGATTTTTATAAAGAATATTGTCGCTTTCAATTATTTCAATTTTGAAATCGAGAGAGTTTATTGTGTAAAATAGCAAAATTGAAGTCGTAATACGTATACGCATGCCATTGCCCTTGTATTCAGAATAAATAATAATAGTTTTTTAATGCTAAGATTTTTATCTAAAGAAGAACACTTTCTTAACTGCTTCAAAACTATATTTTAAGCTGCAATCGTCAAGTGTTGCCATCGGGTGAGGCTGCTGTATACGCAAGTTTGTAGATAGATAGAGGTACAGAAATATGTTGAAAGAGGTATTTATTTTGGCGAAATTGAGACCAAATTGTCTCTTCTTCCAGTCAACACATCGTCGATAATTATAATAATCATAAAATTTATAAGTTCATTTTTAGTAATTAGTCCGCTTTCCACTCGCATACCTAGCAACCAAGAATATAATTGTAAAATTCAGGTCAAGGTTTATTGTATCACTAAGAGACTAGATTATTTGCTGCTTTGTCAAGGACATTAGTGAAACTCTTTCTAGAGCTCCCTTCTGTCCATCCCTGACTCAATGGAAGAAGGGACCATTTGGTCTCAATTTCGCCCAAATAAAGACCGCTATCTATCTATCTATCTATCTATCTGACTCATGGTTATTTTTCCACAAATATATAGTGCTAACACTTGCAGTACATTTGACTCGATGGATATTTTAATTAATACGGGGAGACAGGTTACAATGTTACGCACGATTATCGGCTTATATGAATATATGTCCTTTATATTTAAAACGATGCCTTGCAGCGGGCGCGAAGATTATTAGCCGGGCCGCCGCAAGATATGCCAAAAGGCAGGAAACGTCGCACAATGATACTGAAAATACTGAAAACATTGGTCAGGTTCAGAAAGAAGTGACTGAGTGACTTAAACGTTATTGTCAAATTACAAAAATTTGCGTTCAAAGTTATTTTTAAAATTGTTCCTTCCAAAAAATTATGCGGTGTGTCAATAGAATGATAAACTGAAAATAAATAACGAAAAAATAACCATCAGGCGAGGTACGTGCGAAATTAAATCAAAATCTCGTGATGTTGAAGTAGACTTAATGTTTCCCTTGCACCTTTTTGGTTATGATGCCCTACTCTTTGTAGACGCCAAGTACGAAAACTCAACTAACTCTACCCGATGCTATTCAAGTTTTAATTTTAATAGGAAAATTTGGATTTTCTGCGAACAATTTTCACGCGAATCGTAAAAAATGAGTCCGTCTATATGGAAACATATATTTATATATTTTCTGCGCCTTCCTGCTACAATTAAATTTTGCTTAATCAAATAAATCGCAATTTCCAATTTAAGAGCGAGTACCTGTGAGCTACACTGTTGCTTCGGGAAACTCCAAAATCACACATCCACTGGACACACACTTTCACGATGATTAGTACTAGCATGTGTCCATTTTTCTACCAACATGCAGTGATCATGTTGCACTTCGACCCTCACCACTGCCAACTTGATAATAAAATTGACGTTTGTAAGTGAATTAAATATCCCTCCATGGCCGGCCGTTTCAGTGTTAACGTACCACTGTGCGTCGGTTAATTCGGTAGCCTTTGTACGTAGAACTACTCGAATCACAAGTGTTTTAGAGTACATAGATTTTGTATGGAAAATTTAGGTCATTTTACTCTGATATTCATTGGGCTATTAAATACATGTGTATCACATGTTAACTTTGTGATATTTTGATTGAATTCGTCGCGTATTCAAACAAAGAGGTACTTTCCAGTTCGGTACGCATGCGAGATGATTATAGCTGGCACCTATGAGCTAGCAAAACTCATTATTTAAAAATTATATTCATTATTATTACTAAAATAAATAGTGGTGGAACGTCCAACTAAAAAAGGGGTGAATTAAGCGAAATTCAAATGAAACTCAATACATCTGGTGGAATTGGAAATAATCACATCGAAACTTAAAAAAAAAACTAAAGGTAATATCTCCGATTCAGCAGTATTTAGGGGGATTATCAGGAAAACAGTTTTTTCTCTTTTTTATGAAAGTAGTGGGGCATTTTTATGCAAAAATAAAGTTTTGAGTTATGGAAGGAAAAGGGGCCCTGAACCTAAAGGTTTTTGGTTGTGACATTGTGCTCTAGGACTTACATCCTTTTGTTTTTCAGACACCTTCTGGAAAAGTTATGTCTATCTGTAAGTAAATTATGACAAATTCCTACGGCCACTCATTAGAAGCATGACTATTTCACATCGGGCGTACATTCACATTATCTCCAATTTTGGTGAAATTTATTATTTGAAACCAGAGTGCATGGCCTGAAATTTAATCAATTTCAGTCTTATTACAGAAAAAAAAGTTTACCGTGATAATAAGTGTGTATCAGTATAGGTATTACACTGGCGAATGGTTGAATTAATGGAGCGGTTTGTGACAGTGTCCTCACTGCGGATTAGAAGCAAAGGATGGGAAAATATTCCTCTGAGCAATTCCCCTATGCTATCCTGATAACGCAATTTTCTTTGGTAATCTCACAACCTGGGGCGAGTCGACCTTCCTAGAGGCATTTATTGGATCCGCTTCTGAGGCCACGAAATACCAACACGACAAACATGTTGGTCGAGGTCCCTGTGGATAAGTCTCATGAGAGAACTTTCGCCCCGGAAACTCCATTAGGGCCGCTGTCTGTCACCTTCCCTCCCTAGGTTCCTCAGTAACGCAAGTTAACATCCCTCCCCCTCCAGTTTCTATCACACTATCCATCGCTATGAATCCCTAGCACTATCACTAGCCATTGATAAGTCATTTGGAGCGCTGCCTCATTCAGTGAAATATAGAATTTTTTTACGGTATGGCCTCATGAACAATTTCTCATCTGAAGTCTGCTGATCGGAAATCGAAATATGTTTCTCTACATCATTGACTCAGCATTCTATTTAAATAGAAAACTTTATATCAAAATGTTTTAGCCGAGTGGTCTAACATTTAGCCATAACATCTTTATACAATAGATTAAATTTAGTGCAATAATATACGTCAATTTGTGTTAATTTACAACTCACGTACTGGAAAATGGTATCGCCGGCATTATTATCTCGAACAGGCAACGCTATGATTAATTTTGATTTAAAAAAATGTTCTCATTTCAATTGAAATCCTTTATCAATCTCCGGTATGGAAATTTCATTTGACCTGCAAATGGTCTTCATTGTGGATTATGTAATAAATTATGTCATTATTTCCGAAAAGCATAGGATTAGAAAACGGTAATATTTCGTTCAAGTCATATAAAAAATTTCCTATCAGTTCAAACATAATATCTGCCGATTATTTCCAGTTAGTTATAAAAAATCCCTTTAATGGCATTGTAACTTTTTAAGGGTCAACTCATTTTTACTGCGGAATACTCACATCACTTTATAATAGAAACTTTTTCCAAATGGAGTAATAAAGAGCACCATAAAAGTTATATTAACGAGATTATTGGTGAAATTATTCGAATAACTTTATATGTATACATAATAATGTCATTTAATTTTTTTCAATGCTACAATTTTTTAAGTTACCTTAAAGTTACTAAGTTACATTTTTACTGGAAAAAACCACAAGCCCTGAAGTTTTTTAATGTAATACATAGGTCACACTTTGAGGAGTTGTGCCATACTCGGTTAAATTTAGTGTGTGTATATATATGTTTATATATATATATATATATATATATATATATATATATATATATATATATATATATATATATATATATATATATATATATATATATATATATATATATATGAGAAACAGGTTGAGAGTTAAGTCTCTTCAGGCTGATTAGTCATAAATCAGTGTTTATCGAGTAATAATTTCCGAGATAAATGTTAATTTTTACTCACGTTTCCATTCTGCTTGCTTAAAACTGCTCCCAATTTACTGAAAGAAAAAAGATAGAAAAATAATTAATTGTATTTGTTAGTGCAATCCATTTTGTCAACCAAAAGATTTTACATACACGGCCACAAATTTGATATTAATTTTAACCTCTTACCAAACTATTCCTTTCTAGCATGTGTGATGATATGGCAAAATGGGAAAATAATTGAGGAAGGTATAAAAAAAGATACAGAGTCATGATTATATAAAATAAAAATGTTTATGAATACCTGCCTTTACAGTTAAAGATGGAAGTTTATAATTACGTGTAATGAGTTATTTTTCTAAGAAAGTATGAAAAGGGTTTGAAATTGCTGATTAAAACTTCTAAAAAAATGTCTACTCTTCAAAGAGTGTTTTTCTTGCCTGGAGATATTAGTATAAACCTTATTACGGGATAGTAAGTGAATTATGGACTTTATTTGCATGAAACTTGACAAATATCCGCACGTAACTTAACGCATATAAACTTTCATTTTTTATTCAGTGGAAAAGTCCTTCTGCTTTCCTAGGGCTGTACAGTAAAGAATAGCCTCAGTATATTTGGCATTAATAATGTCCTCTTTTGTGACGAGATTTGCTAGAGTCACTGAAGGATATTGCCTCCCAGTTGAAATGAAATGATGTCGATAATGATGCAGTAAAGAAATCGAATATTGTACGTATCGGCGGAAATTTTTGCGGAATGCGTTAGATTTTGAATTGAAAGATCGGAAGTCTGCAGTCGACCAATATTTGAAATTTATAAAATAATTGTGAAAACCTGATAGATTTTCTATAGTTAGATATTAAAAGAACAACAGAAACACCAACTTTGTAAATCGCTGCGATGAATAACCTTGATGGCCTGCTTAATCTTCAGTGTCTTAATTTGAAATATAGTATTAATCTCAATGGCTTCCACCTCGAATGTCAGTGTTTCATAAAATCGTAGTTTGGAGTTAAAACACTTGGCGTCGTGAAATTCGTTTTGAAAATTCCCTGAACATATAATCCCCTTTCACAAAAGCTCATTGACTGCCCAAGCGGGCTAGTATAAACCGTCCCGGTGAGTGAAGTCCCACCTTTACCGGTCATTGTACATAAGAAACGCATGGCATTGAAGAAAAAAACATGGCTGAGGTGGAAATGCGGTTTGCGAGAAAGTGAAACTTAAAACTAGGAATAAAATACGAATACTTAATCTAACAAGAAAGGAAAGCCGACAGGGGAAAACTTGTTTCTTATCCATACTGAATATTTTATTTTTATGTAGCGTGCAAGCCACCTCTAGGGTGTGTGGCAATGGGTGAATACATATTATCGTGTCACGCACAATTTCATTAAAACTTTGACTTCCTATCCGATGGACAATCGCCATCACATATACTTACATAATCACGTGAAAGGTGCGAGCAAGTCAAAATATACGCTTCTCACGGCTGAAAATTTAAAAAATAGGTACTACAGGTATGTCGAAGGAGGAGGGATGTGATGAGAGGGACGTTGAGTAAGGATATTAAGAAAAGACTCGTAAAAACTTGGATATGGAGCGTAGCTATGTGTGTGGCTATGGAAACGTGGTCATTGAAGCAGGAGGATAGATGCAGATTGGAGGCTTTTGAAATGTGGGTGTGGAGAAGAATGGAGAAGGTGAAATGGACAGAGAAGAAAATAAACGAGGAAGTACTTGGTATGGTGGGCGAAGAGAGTGGTTAGTTGGGAGAAATCCTATGGAGGCAGGAAAAGTGGATGAAGGGGGTGTTGACCGGCAGAAGGATGTTGAAGACTGTGATAGAGGGGAGAATGTTAGGCAAACGAGGAAAGGGAAAGAACAGGGTAGGGATGTTGGACAGGATGAAGGGAGGAAGAGAGTACTCAGAGATTAAGAGGGACCAGATGTAGAGTAGGATTTTGTGTCTTGCTAGGAGTCACAACATTTTATTTAGAAGCTGTGCCCATCAAAAACCTACCTTAACCGGTAGATTACCTAATAATAATTATATGTATATGTATCACCAGTGCCCTTTCAGCTTAACTTAAAAACGCGCAGCAACTTTTGCAACTTGTTGCAACTCTTAGCGTTGCAACTTGCCTCTCTTCACCTGCGAGCTTAAAACGAAGCCTAAGAAGCAGCCGCAGCATTAATAAACTGTTTAAATATGGCGTTGAGTACCCTTAATTTGTTTTGGAAAAATGTCACAGCTTAGTTCATAGGCTCTGCGGCTTACGTAATTCAAATATCGGGCTTCGGAGAGCCTTCCAAAAGCCGTTTGCGGTTTCCCTGCATATCGCACAGCTCAAGTGAAGCTCTCTTTTTCGTTGGCCCTTTGACTGTGTATGGCCAAGTGCGGCGAAAAGTTTAATTAACCAAAGACACACGGCTAATGGAAAGTTGCAAACTTGTAGTTGAACTTGAAATGTAAAATGTTTGAAAGGAAGCCATTTAAAATTAACCCTTCACTTTAATTGCAACATTTACCATTGCTTTGATAAATAATAAAATTATATTCACCATCAGATTTTCTTGAACTGCTTTCGGGAGTAGCCCGACGTGTATTTGACAAGGCTTGGGAAAATCCAAACGGTAACGGAAAATACAAAATCCAAATGCCTTCAATGAAGAATTTTGAGAATTTTTTATTAGAAATTAAACATTTGTTAAATACAAATGATTTCAGAAAGTTTATCAATAACGTTGACGGTAATTAAGGATATTATCATTTCGGAAAATCACATTACTTTGCTTATTTCTATTTGACGAGTACATTTGTGCTAATTTTTACACGTATTCCTCACGTGGTGTGCTAATGAAAATGTTCATTTTTCCAGGAAATATTTGGTATCCTTTTACAATAATTAAATGAAGAATACAATGTGTATTTCCACCAAGCGTCATCATCAGGTACGTATCTGATGATGACGCTTGAGCGTTGAAACTGGTTGTACGTGAATAAAAGACAGTGGAAAGATGCACTGTATTCTTCATTAAATTAAAATGAATTTCCACAAAGTTGAGCCGGGAACAATTAATCATTTTACAATATTTAAATTACGTAATATTGTTATGGTTTTTGATAAGTTAAAATGGCTTTCCTTGCGCATCTGTCTTATACTAGGACTTTGGAGACAAATATTTGAATTAATTTTGGCTTTAACCTAAATTTTACGTTTTTATCACGTCGCAGTTTAATTAACTTTATTATAATCATGCAAATATTTTTGAAAACCACGTATTCTTTGATGCAAATGAGTTTCATGCATTTGGCAGTGTTTCTAAAGTTGTTTCAAATTGTTCCCGATATAGTAGGTCCGATTGCAAATTAATAGCAATTTAACCTGTCACCCTCTTCATTTGCATTTATAGTGAATTGAAAATTAGCAGTATCAAATATATCTGTATTCAATGACACCGGGAGGTTCATACTTTAATTATGGGTTACGGATAAGATTCTAAAATTCTTATTACTGAAGTTGCTGGTTGTACAACCACCGTTAGGTACTTATCCCTGGCATGAAAGTACACATGCGATGTAAATTTAGGGAAAGAAATCTGAATAAAATGTATTCTTAAATCGGTAATTCTTGCGTTAAATAACATTTAAGTAAAATAAATAAATTGTTAAGTCGAAAAACTTCAGACAACTACGTGAATTCATGAATGTAAATGAGTTTTATGCCTCGGGAATGTTTTCCGACGGAATTTAAATACCGTATATAATTTAGAGCCTTCTGTTGTTATTACCCGGAATCATCTCCAATTCGACCGCTAGTGATACCAACGTGCTACAAGATGGATCGGCTGACAAATGAGAGCTTTAGCTTCTAGTTACACCCGTGCAAAAGCAAGTAATTCGACAGGAATTCTTCCTCTCGGCTTAGGTCATTTATTGTTTTCGGGCATTCTCTGCGTTACACGCGGTAAACCGCAACATAAGCGTGTGGTTGAGGGTGACACTCTTTGATAATGTGACCGTTGTAAGTTACGCAATAGTTTTGCAATGATTTCGCCTAATGAATAGTCAGAAGTCAACGGTAATCTTAACGTTGTACTTGATATAAATTCCAAAAAAGTAAAATCTTTTTTTGCAACAATATACTTAATACATTTTAAATCTCTTTGATAGTTATGAATATCAGGGATTTATGATACAGTTAGGAATTTCCTGAAACATTTTCGCGAAAGACAGTGAAATATGATTTCATTCATATTTACTCAAAACCAGTATTGGTATACGATTTCATTTAAAAATTACAGACAGGGCTTGAATTGTGTTCTTTTTTATTTAAATTATGACCAGGATTTATTAATTTATCAAATAACATCGCTCGAATCTTATTTTTTTGAACTGTGAAAGGAAGTAATTTCATTAACGGCCATTTATTAATTAGTCTAGGTTTCCATTGCACTGCAGTCGAACTAAAGAGATATTTTTCTCTGGAATAAAAGAATTATAATAGTGTACATTTTTATTCTAGGGCATAATGTAAAAGCGTAATTTTTGCGACGAGTTATTGCCTTTAGGTGTTGATGATAATTCCATCAAACCTTGGTCGAATCCGATTCTCAAATACAGTAAAACGATTATACCCTGAATTCGTTTCTATTCGTCCAATAATTTCGTTATTAATTAAATGAAGAATACAAAGTATCTTTCCACTGTCCTTCGTTCACGTACAACTAGTTTCAACGCTCAAGCGTCATCATCAGGTACAAATTAATCAAGTCGCAGTCCATTTATATACCTTTCATGAGGAAGGGGAGGAGTGGGTGAGAGAGGGGGGAGAAGGAGGGGAAAAAAGTGGGGTTGCGATAGGCGTTGATGGGGAAGGGGAGAGGGGTGTTAAGCGTCAGGAAAGGTGATTGGTTGGTTTACAGTGGGGTGGGGGGGTTTGTTGGGTCTTTCTGTGAAGGAAAGGGGTACTTTCAGGATTATTCAAACAATAAATCGTTAACCAAATGACCCGTTTTTAAATTCTTCCTGATTTCCAGCTCTTCCCACTTGTCCATCCTCATTCCTTTTTCCATCTGGTGTAAGAGTTCCGGGTTGAAATGACTCCCATGATTTTCTTCCCATAGATGCTTGGCAAAGTGTGATTGGCTGAGGTCACAGTTTCTGAAACAGCGTTTGTGTTCCGTATAGCGTGTGTACCGTGTTTTGTGTTTTTCGTATTTTTAATGATCTTCCCGTTTGACCTATATATGTAGTACTATGGTCCTTACAAGTTAACTTATAAACACCACTTTTATTTTGTGTACATATTTTGTCTTTTGTGGTACTCAAGAATTACTTTGTTTTTCGTATTGTAAAAAGCTATTCGAAATTTCTCCCTAGGAAAGAGGTTGGCTAACTTTTGTGAAATCAATCCACAATACGGAAGTTTGCACCATTTGTAACCTATTTCCTCCGCATTAATTGGTTTGAACAAAATATTGTTTGCTTTGAAGGAACATTTTCTTTGCAGTATTTCGTCAATTCCATTTTCTTGGCAGCCATTTTTCATTGCTAAACCTTTAATCGTTTTGAGTTCTTTAACAAAATTACTTTTGGAAAGAGGAATGGCCAATAGTCAGTTTAGAAGGAAATGAAAAGTGGAAAGCTTATGCGATATGTGATGGCGGGAGTTGGAGGGGATGATGTGGTCTGTGTAGTTGTACGTGGATGAAGGACAGTGGAAAGATACATTGTATTCTTTATTTAATTAACATGGATTTCCACAAAGTTGAGCTGGGAACAATTGAATTTCGATATTGTTCATTGATCGATGAATTTCTTTTGCTCTTCACTTTTGAAAATTTTAAACAGATAGTATGCATAGACTTTTCAACCTAGTAGAAAAAAGCACCATCAGTTTGTATACGATACATTGTGACAAGAGATGTCGTCATGGTGATCCATTTTAGCGCCCATTTGCATCTCGTAAGGGATGAGTGCTTTTTGTTTCACACTCTCCCTTTTCTTTTTCTTCTCTTGCCAGCTCGGGAATGCTTCCTTCTGTACGCACCCATTCTCTAGCGAGCACAAACCATATTCTTTTCTCTTACTCTCTCTTTTCTCCTTATTTTTTTCATTTCCCCTGTTCTTTCCTTTTCCCCACTTCATTAGTCGCATGTCTGCACGCCCCCCTTGGGCATTATGGCCTTACCACCCCAAAGGAACTTTCATTTTGGGCCCTTGTTTCTTCTCATGTATTCCTTTCTGCCTCACACTCTGTCTTTCTAAGTAGTTTCTGCCAACATTCAGAATTTTTTGTTTCGTTCTGTATTATTAGACAAACTCCATCTGACCTTAATATCCGAATCGCTGTGCTAAAGACCTCAAGAGATAACCTGCCTCATTGCAATATAAAATTCAAGCCATCTTCAAGCGCTCATAGTTTGCAGGAAATTAATGCGTATTCGCCGTGAGCACCTTCGATTAACTAGTGGGAGAGGCGAGAGGAAGGGGGTGGTGGCGCAGAACTAGGAGAGGGATTACAACTGCTTGCAGAGTTATGGAAACCAAGGGAAAATATATATTCGCGCGGAAAACATGTGCACGGCCTGGATGAATAATTTTTGAACGAGTATTGCCCTTTAGTTTTTATTTTCGTATCTACAAATGGAGTCATTACCGCTGCCCAGCTTTCGATCACAGAAACCTTTATTTCGGTATTTATTTATTCTTTGTTTTGTTTCTTCGGAGACATCTGTTTGTTCCTCATGGAGCCCTTGCTTGTTTAGGCGTGCGTAATTTTTTCCCCTTTGTAGATACGAATTGCATTAAGGAATATCCTCATTGCATAAATTTATGTAACAGAAACTCACTTGAGAAGTTGGAATGCAATAGCTGTGCTGTTTTTGCAAGGGGGGGGGGGGCTGCTTACTACCTTTTTCATCTTCCTCTCCCACTTGACCATCGGTCTCCCCTGGAGGAAGGTGGAATCTTTATGTTACGTGGAAATTACATACTATTAGCGATTTCAAATGTTCGATCTAAATTGTTTGGATGCCAACATAACTCAAACTCTTTTATTCTCTTTTGAATTAGACAAAATCAAATACTGATATATTTTTACTGCCGTAAACTTTCTTCCGTTTACTTATTTCTTCCACACTGTCCTGTTTGCATACCTGTTTACCCCAAGCCACTTTTATTATAAATCAAATGAATAATGATTAAAAGGCACAGCGGGTATTGGCCGACGACTGCAAATGAAGGAGATGTGTACGAATGTATTGCACTGTTAAATATGTTAATGGAACTGGTTTTCATCCACATCTGCATAGCACCCCGCAAGCCACCGCGAGGGCGTGTGGTGGTGACTTAATACAAGTCACCACCCGTAAAAGAGACTAAAACCCCATCCAAAACCAACGTATTCATGCAAACCTACACCCACAGAGGCGTATATATTCATGCGTAAGTGCATTACTTACACGCATGCAAATACATATACTATCAACAGCTGTTGATAGAATATGAATTTGTCTGCGCCAAATATGAGCCAAGCTTACACTTTTCTGTAAGTTTGGATCATATTTGTTATTCCCCAACACCACATTCCTTTCATATTACAGCTTTCATGAGTTCCATGCATACCTGTTTCTGAAACTTCTAATGTTACTTGTCATCGACATCGGCATTGATATTCCTCGATCAACGAAAAATGTGGAGGGGGTAAGGAGCGGGTGGGAAGGGTAAGTGATAAGGGATGATGTGGGAGAGGAAGGGAAAAATAGTCAGTAAAAAAATATCAATGAACGTGCAAATTTGCATGCATGCTGTAGGAGGGTAATTCGAAACAAGGGTTAATTCGCAAAAAAATAAATTAGCTATTTGTGTCGCCTTAATAGAGAATAAAAATGGGAATCTTGGGATAATTGACAGTATAATCACATTTGCACCAGAACGTATTCCGTTTACCCCTTCCTTTGAAACAATTCAATCTACTCTCGGATATGTTTAGTAATTCAATTGACTTTATTGGGCTTAATTAGCTTTGCGCATTTCCATCACAATTGGTCGCAACTGATCTGCATTTTTTTATCGCACACACATTCTGAAACCCATATCTCTTGTACTTTCGTCAAAAAGTCTAACCACTTCATTTATTTTAAGTATTAATAGTTGATCTGGGTGAGGACCGACAGCTGATGCTATTTACTCTTTAGATGTGCCGTATGACATAGGTTAGCTTTTCATAAAATGGAGGGATATAAACTTATCGAGAAAAACAAGGCGTCGGCATAAGCTTTTTACTAACAAAAGTGTCCAGGAATCGCGCAATTTAACACTTAATTCAACATGCGGTATATTTTACTTAAATTGATTTCCAAATGGCATAATTATGGATCGGAATTCCCCCATCAACTGACACCGCTCGTACATTTATTCAATATATATATAATTTCTATACTAATTCATATCTTAACATATTTAATATTCAATCCCAAGCATATTTTGGATAATTATACGCTTTTATCCACTAAAATCGTTCCTTTATTAGGCAAAAATTGTTTTTTTGTCATGCTCAACATTATTCCAGGAGATATTATGCCGAAATTAAAACACCTCTAATCTCTTCATTTCTCTTTCTCCAAATGCTACCAGAATTCAACCATGACATGCTAAATTTGCATGTACATATTTAAAAATTATCTCGAGATATTTCAATTCAGCCGTTTGCTTTTTCATCATGTGTGTCTTTTCAATTATTAGATAATTTTATTTATGAATATTTATTCATTAAAATATTTAAAACGTGAGTAAAATAATTTTATACAGTCATTAGTGACGTTTGATTTTTGCATTTCACTATGTTTTGGAATAAAAAAAATGTCGCACAAACATTTGATTTTACCTTTATTATCCATCGCATATATTTTAAGTATGAAGGTCTATTTGTATTACAGCGCCTCTCACATCCTAAACACTGATTTCCGAAACAGTTTCGGCCGATGGAGAGCAACTCAACGTTTATCTTGACCATATTTGTGCCTAACTTCCTAAGTTTTCGAACTGATTTTTTTAAATATCTGTTTTCCCAGGATCAGTTTTCAAAGTGATTTACCAGGAGTTGTTTTGATCGTTGTGCAGAATTAACCTAATGAAAAAGGGGGTCGGGATGGTGTGGTGACTAAAGTACTGGCTTCCCACCCAGAGGGCCCGGGTCTAGCGGTGGATATTTTTCAGTGGTATCCCGAACCCCACTTGGGTTGTTTGTGGAGGGCACTTACTATATAGTGAGTACGCCGTCCGTCGCATGGGACGCTAAGCTGCTGACCCCTTGGTACCTTTCGTTATGAGTAGGGCTTAAGTTAAAGACTAATGCTGACGTCGGATTTTTTTCCACCCTTCATCCTTTCCCGTCCATCCCCAATGGCGCAAATCACCTCAGCCCTCAGTCGCCTCCCATTAAAATAACTGCTACTACTACCTAATAAAAAGGCAAGCGTCGTGCCGTTGGTGTCATGACGTGTGAAATTAGCACACTAGGGTAGGGTGGCCTGTTCCTTTTCCTTCACACCCTTTGGTTTTCCGGGACGATATGGAAAACACGATATGGAAATCACACGACTCCGGGGAATTTGAGGTGTAACCAGAAATAGAATCCGGTCAATAGCCGAAAGCTGTCAATTGGACTCCATTTCCCCTGATAGTTGATGACTTATACCTTATGTTCAAAAAATTCATATATCGGTTATTCGTGACAATATATGGACTCGTCTAATAGTACGGGATTCATCCGACTGATTGTCTCTTGCGGATTTTAATATTCGTCTATTTTATTCTAGGTTTTTTCTCCTATCCAACTCGTGTTCCGGCAATTATTTATTTCTTTAATTCCCTTTCTTTTGTCCTATTTTTTTCGAATTCCTTCAATATTCCCACCTTTCTATGTTCCTACATCATATTATACAGTTTCATCATCGGTATTTCAATCCCAAGATTGGTTTACTGCAGCCCCCCTTCTTCTCTAGTCAGCGTTACCCTCACATTAGTCCCTCACATTTTGCCATAGCTTTTCTGTTCTTAAATTTTCCCTTCTTAAATTTTTTCATGTATTTGTCTCTTGGCATTCCTCGCGGAACCTTCCATTCAATTATCCCTTCTATTACGTCTCTTTTTACCAAAAAGAATCCATTATGCCTAAGTGTGTCCAATCCGTCCAGTCCTTCTTTTCCATAGTTCTCCATATAGTCTTTTCTTTTTCTTCTTTTCTCTGTTACTACCCGGTTCATCACTATGTCTGCTCATTTCATCTTCAGCATTCTCTTCCAGCACTTTATCCCAGACGCATTTCTATTCCTCGCCGATCCTATTTTCCATTATTCCATGTTTTTGTTCTTTGAAGCGATATGCCCCATAGTATAAATGACAAACTGCTTCCTTGATTGCCAGCTTAGTGTCTTGTAATGAACCATTCCTATGAATCCATCCTCATGAATCCATTCTTCATGAACGCCTTCTTATCTTGAGCCATTCTCTGCTTAATATCGTACGAACTTTTCCCATCCCAAAGTTATCCCCATAATACTGCCGAGTTAGATGAAGGATTTCATTAACTCTAGTTACACTCATCGAATGTTGATATCTGCATGCAGCATTTCTCTCTTCCACAAAATAGGAATTCAGTTTCCTTCTTCCGATTCTCGTATTGAATTCCCAAAGTGCTAGAACACATCCTTGCACAAAGGTGCTCGTATGCCCTCCCGCCTTATTCACAGTTATAGCGATGCCAACCATTACCCGGAACATGTTCATTTCTTCCCTTTTCACCTAGCCTCATCTCGTATGCTTCTTTTATTGCTTCTCCGTGATATATGTGTGATATTGCTGGTGAGAGGTTGTTTTTGCCTCATACTATTTATGAAAACTGGCACTTTATAAATACTAAAAAGTGTGATTATCACCGTAATTAGACCAACTACCTTAGTAGTCCTTAGGTTTGATCAAAACTATTTTCGACAAGGATGTACATAGACCATGTGACAATACATCTATCCCCTGGAATCTTTCTTATGAATTTTTCCCTCATGTAGTTGTTGATTAGCATTTTTGCTAGAAATCATTTTAATTGATAACATAACTATACATATCTTTTTTTCGTTATCCTTTCTCATCTTTGCCATCATCGTAGCCTTATGTAAACCGTCATCACTGCGCGGTGCCCGTGGGCTTCGTTGATATTGCCACGATCCACTTTTTTTATCGCTGAAAGCTCTTCACTGTCATTTGAGGAACCCCTTCCAAACTTTTCAGCTGACCCATATAATAATCAATGATTATTCTCGCACTGGCTTGGCTTGAGCTGAGGATGCCCACGTTTGGGCCCGGTAATCGAACCCGGCCCCTTAGGTCATTAGACCTTGTATCTCTTAGCCACTGTACTATAACGTCTCATATGCATCTACATATATATATATAATACCTCTCAAGATGCTGCAAGGGAATTTGACGAGGGGTGTTTGGTCACCACCCTTAAAAGAGAACCACATGCAAAAACAACACATCCATGCAAACCTACACCCACAGTGTCGTATAAATTCATGCAAAAACCCTTTCCAATTATTAGCACGCAAATACAGACGCTATCAACTAACAAACACATGCACCTTAGAATGTAGTTAAAAATTTATCCAATAACGTGCGACCTAGAATTTGAGCAGTAAGACGGCGTAATTCCACCACCATATGTCCCTATTAATTAAACGTGTAAAGTGTACATAGGGTTGAGTTTGAACGTCGTTGTCTCTCCGAAGAGATCATTTCATGAGGTGCAGTGATGTATTCGGTTACAGGAGAGAAACAAGAGAATAGCTCAAGCCCATCGTCTTTAAGTAACATTTTAACATCCTTCTTAATGTGTTACACAATCTCCAAGTGTTCTAAAATGTCGAAACGCCTTCCTTTACCTTCTAATTGGAATATCTCCGGTTGGATATCGAACTGGTATGAAGTCTCTAGCAAGTGTTTCGCAAGGTGTCATCCAAGTTTTTGGTCCATTTGAAAAAGACGTTTCCCACTCCGAAAGAGACATTAATCCCCCACACGGCTCACGACGACAACCTTTCCGGTTTGAATAATACGCGATTGCCCCACTTCTCTCCGTTTGTCTCGTGGTACTTTGTCCGTTAAACCTCCCACTCAAAAGGTCGCCCGGGCTGCCTTTCATCCCTTATTAGGATCTGGAACCGACGTGCAATACCAATATGAACCTGAAGATGGCACTAAGCGTCGAAAAAAGGGAATAAATTGAATTTTTTTTTGGAAAAACTCTGTTTACCTAATATTGGTACCTCCTTTTAACATGAAACTGTTCCTTTACGTTCCCTGAAAATTGTCACTCGTGTAATAACTCTATTTATTTTTGTTTTACTAATCTATCACGTCTTACCCCACACATCTACTCTTTATAGTATAATTTTGAAATTGCGTCGGAAATTTCTTCCAGTAATTAAGGTTTTAATATTGTTTATGGCAAAGATGTGATATTATTACAATTTATATTGATTACATATATCTGGAAGCATATAATGGAAATGTGTCTTTGTGTTATATGCTGCACACACGACTCGCTTCCACCTCCTTCATCCATGGTTTGCCATGCTGTCCGTCACCCATTTACAGTCAAGATCGATTACAATAAGATCAGGAGCTATTTTTCATAACTATTATTTGTTTGGTCGGTGACAAGAATTTACAATCACTGACTTTCTCCATCTCACACATGCAATACCTGCATATACAGGTGCGTTCATAAAGTAATGCAATTGAATTTCCCTCGCCGCTTTTATTGGTTGGTGTGGAATCAAACCACTCGGTGTAGGTGGGGGAAGCTAAGCTTTGCCGCATAACCAGTCTCAGTGCTCTCCAAGCTGTGGAAGCGGCAGGGCGTCAGTTATTGTAAACTTCTGCGTGCCGACCGCGCCATGAAAGACCAACCGATCGACAATTTCAAGTGAACTTTTGCAACGTATTGAAAATGAACCTCTTCATTTGGATAACGTCATCAATGGTGATGTAACCTGGGTATTTGAATACGACCCAGAAACAAAACGTCAAAGCTCTGAGTGGCACACAGACCAGTCCCTCAAGCCGAAAAAGGTTAGAATGAGCAAATCAAAATAGAAAACAGTGCTCATTGCCTTTTCGACAAAGCAAGAGCCGTGACGTGACGAAGACCATGCCAGAGGTCCCCGAAGACGCCTTCCAGGGCGCGTACCGGTCATGGCAGAGTCGCTGGAAAAAATGTGTAGAGGCCCAAGTACAGTACTTTGAAGAATTTTAAGTGTTTGAGCAAATCTGTTCAATGAATTACTTAAGAAAAATTAAAGCGGATCTTTTGGAACGCACCCGATACTTACTTATTTACAGGTCATTAAAATGATAAAAGTTAACATAAAAGGGTGTATTCAGTGCCAATATCACAGCGGTTGTTGACTAAAAAAATATCTTTACAATAATATGGGTGTCTGTACTCAGGAATGTTGAAAGGGATATGTAAAGAAGGAACACTCGCACAGTGGCAAACAAATACAATTATACAATACAACAATATCTATTTTTAGCCCTTGGTATGACGGCTGTCTTCTCTTTTTCGTTTTCTGTTTAGATTTTTCCACTATGCCGACAAAGTCTCTGAGCTAAAGTGTTCGTTTTGACCATGACGCGTCCCTCATAAAATCCATAAAAGTTGAATGAATTCCGACCAGCTCTTCTCCACTTGCTATCAAATATCAAGATCTCGTTAGAGCCGAATGACTGCAGCTATTCTATTTATAGATTCCTAGTTCTCCCGTTGATTTCCAAAGCTTTCGGTGAATTTCAACACTTATTGTAATTTTAGGAGTACGTTCATAGAATTAGCCTGGGTCATGGGAGTGATCCATTCGAGTCTTCGGGTTACATCGGCTGAGCTTTAAGTATCAAAGAGAAAGCGTTAGTTAAGAATACGGAACGCTATGAACAGGACGAGGTAAACGAATAAGACAAACAACCGAGGTATAGGTGGTTATCTTTATAACTTGCCGCATATGGCGCGCTGGTGAGTCGTAAGCAAACCATGTCGATAGCCATCCTTCCTCGGCTATATTTATGCATGAGAACGGTTTCACCTAAAAATATCAGCAATGGATAACTATCCCCGTAAGAATTCGTTCTCATATATATTGTGCGTTGAATCCCTACTGTTGCTTTTTGGAAAATATTCCGGAACAATCGAAAATGCCATTCAACCAGGATAATGTTTGGTTATGTTATGACGTCACCTTGAGTTGTAATGGCGTCACCCGAAACTCTTAATTAGGCACTTGTATGCTTCACCTTACTCTGACACAAAACCAACAAATGATATGAGTCGTAGTAGTTTTTAGGGAAGGCGACCGACAGCCGAGGTCTTTTGCCCCATTAAGGACGAATGGGAAAGGAGGAAGGGTGGAGAGAAACCCGGCTTCGGCCCCGGAAACCCGGTTCTCCTAAAGAAAGGCGCCAAGGGGTCATCCTTCATGATGAAGGTAAAAAAAAGAAATTTTTGTGTGGAAGTGCAAAGTTTCTTTGATTTTACCCTCATTGGAATGGGATGTTGAAATCTGGGTTCTTTGACGCCCATCGTTAAAGAGTGGGCTAATGCCGACATCGGGTTTCTACTCACCCTTCCCCAACTCCTTGAGCATCTTACATGTGTCCCTGCCTAATATCCACCTATCTCCAATAGCGCTAATAATCTAAGATGTAGGTAACCCCTAACTAACTAAGTGCAAGCTGTCATTACAGTGCTTGTCATGTAATTAAGACGCCATTTATCAAAACATAGTGTGAGTAGTAATGCATAGGGGGAATTGTATTGTAACTCGTCCTTTAGTTTATCTGTTTGGAAGTGTACATGTAATAATCTCTTTTTATCAATATAGTCGAACTGTGTTGCAACACCGGTATTATCACTCCGACATCGACATCATAGCTCTGCAATAAGTTCATTCTAGCGTTTAATCTAAAAAAAGCTCCCAAGAGTCCCTTTTCCAGGGAGGGTAATAATTACGTGGCTTCTTGATCTGTAATGGTAATTTCTATCCAGCCGGACGGCTTTTATCTGTGTGCTTTTCAAATGCACAATGTAAGGAAATACAGGAAAAAGCGACGATTTTACGTGGGAAGGCCAAGAAGTACTCGGCTTGACCTAGAGATGGCGGTAGTTGTTTGAAAAATATCACTTTATTAGAAAGTATACAACCTATAAAGCGTATTTTTCAAATTTGAAGACGCCTCGCCGTTTAGTATTTGTTTGGGAGCCAACAGTAGTGAAAATGTGCAGTGTCTTTGTAAAAATGGAGGAAATTGGTCATCGTTATGACCAAATTTCTCCATTGGTCCACAATCCTTCATTACTTACTTACTCCATTGTCGAAGAGTATAGAGTGTATAGAGGTGAAAGGAGGTTATGATGAAAAATAAATACATTTTTTCCTAAAACTTTTGTGTTTTCTTTTTTGGGTCGGGTACTTCTTGGATGACCCTCGTCCAGAATATGAAAAACCAAAATTTAATTTGGAGGCCGAAACGTAGGATTCTGTCGATGGAAATTAATCTGAAGGAAATTTTAACCAACCCGCCAATCTCGAAGTGTTGGATCTATTGACATTGCCAATGATAAACGGAAGACTCGTTCATTGACGTCATATTCATGTGTGTGCGCTCCCAATTTAAGTAAGAAACTTGTTCTGGTGTGCTAGTGTGGTCGTTCCCAAGCAACGAACCACACCAGGCACCCAACGACATGATTTGGTCACATTTGCGTGACGGATAAAATCATCTTCCGCTTGGTTACCGGCACACCGAAAAAAAACAAGAATTTTAAGCATTCCTGGCAGTGGTCAGCAGTTTTTAGGGAGACTCAAAAAATGATTGCTTATGACCGCATGATTGAGTAATCGTTGGTTAACCGTCCAATGGAAATGCTTTTCGCAAAGGGGTAAATCAAAGGGTCGGAAGGAATTTGAGAAATGTAGTCAACAAAATTTGAAGAGGAAGACGTATTTTAGAGATGAGCTGGAATTCCCTGATGCGGTTCCTTCTCGCCCGAGTGCTTCGCTCCACGCATGGGTTTGCCCGTTGGGGCGTCAATAGCAGGAACGGAAACCTATCGCCGTGTATGGGAGAATTGCATTAAACCGTTTATCCGTGGTTTTGAGTATGTTTGAGGGAATTTGAGGAAACGGGAAGCCCGCCTTAATTTTCTCTGATATCCACCCACTCAATCGGAAATTGCCGGATGAATTATTTTGTGAATGAAAACGTTGTCCCGGGAAGAACGGAATTTTGAGGACCCGATTCTGCATGTACACATTGTACGACAATATTAGTTCACGTATTAAAATACCCGTGTATCAACGCAGTCATCCCAATTGTTGGTTCCGGCGGTTGAGTTGTGACGCAATCTCTTTCCCCTTGCCAGCATTCGGTTTCCCATGCCGTTCTGCGAAATATAACATCTTATCGCTTTGATTTTAACTACAAGAAGTAACCCCAAGAGGTAACTCGGGAAAGGCACACCAGACCTCTGTTAGGTAGCCGAATGCTCTTCCCAATGGGCTACCGTGCCACCCAGAAAATTAAAAAAATATAATAAACGAGATAAACCCGTCTTCAAGATATAAAAGGCCAAGGAAAATACTTAGACACTGGTACATTCAGGAAGAATTTTGTTCACCATCGATTTCAGTGATCTAATTACCGAGTCCAAGAAAGTGATTAGAGAAAATAATTATAGAAACCCTCCGTAAAATGTTTAATAAACCCTCATTTTGGGAAACATCTGACATCAGATAATGTCAAAACAGGGACGATATCCATAAATGGATTTTAATATTTTTGCAGTACCACGTAAGTAACGGTAGGATTATTTTAAATTTCCAAGTAAGTTTCTAGAATTGAGATGTAACCTAGAGTGGCATTAAATATGTAAAATTTACATTTAAGAGAATTTAAAGATTTATTGAATTTTCATTGCCATTTGTTTGACGTATCTACCGCCAAATGATACTGTTGGGTACGCCTTTGATATAGACGTTTTTTATGGCTGAGACGACTTCGTTGAATTATTAGAATTTTAAAGACTTAGGCATTTCTCCTCTCCCATCGCATTTACAAGCGTTAGCGACTGGTCCGAAACGAATGCAATCGGAGATTTATTTTTATGCCGATGCCGTACCTAAAGCAACACTTGGTCATTTGAATTCCAATGGATCCCTGTTAAAAAAATAATAATAAGAGGCCGAGGACTTTTCGTCTTTCACGCCTTAATTTTCTGGGTCCTTGCGGATATTTTTGAAGTGAATGATTTGAGCGCAGTGATGGCAGGGGTGGATTGGCGGATGAGGTAGGGGGCGATATTGCGAAATTGTCAATTCACCATCACGTCCAAGATATGCGTGACCCATTATCTTGGGAGTCGTTCCCGCTTTCGCGGCGATGAGAGTGGGACGGTTGAAGATCTCTCCTGAGGGTACAAATCAAACTAGTCGAGCACGTAGGTCCGTTACTTTGGCCGGTGAGTTAGGTAGGGAGTCCTGGGGGTTCCAGAGTGGGCAGGGTCCAGGTGCTGCTGTTGCGGGGGGGGAGAAAGGGAGAGACCAAAGGGTCCCTGGAACCAAACGAGAAAAATTGACGACGTGCGCTGAATCGATTCCCCCCCCCCCCTTTGAAACGTCGTAACGTAATCGGAACTTGGCGGAGGACCAAAGAAATGCGGTATTTCAGCGCTCGAGCCAAAACTAAAAAAGTTGATAGAATTAACGAGCTTATTTCAACGGTTTGAAAGAAACCGCAGTGAACGCCACGGAATTCAAAATTATGGCGGGTCACCTGCTGATGTGAATGATAACGATCGAATAGGATTGCTATCGTAAAATTTGAGATACGTAACTTTACCAGCCCTCGACTTGGCCCTTCAATTGTGACTTTTCGGGTACCAGTTCCTCCTGGGAAACCATAACCGGCACAGGGAAAGGAACTGCCCCGCCCTAGCCTGATGTATGAATTTCACACGCCGTATAGGGCTTAGTACTGGGTGATCTCTACCATCACCTTCAAAACCGACCTTAGGGTTGATTACTATGTGTTGGCCGACATAGTAATGGATCGGGTATCCATATTGTTCTCATGTATGTCTCTGAAGTATTCAGTTTGCAAACATAGTATTACGGTAGGTTTACGATTCATTAGACTGCAATTAATACGAGAAAAAATGGTAATGTGATAGTGCATTTCTGTCATTTTCTATTCGAGTAAAAAAATTGAGTCGTCCTAAAAATCCTAGGAAATTGTGCTCTGAATTAATTTTGAGCAAGGAAGACAGTTAAATAAAGGCTACGAAATCCATGAATGTGGTGTTAGTAACAAGAGCTAGAATGACGAAATTCGAAGCGTTGACGGGCCAACTCATGTGATACCCGAAATACCTTACTCCATGTATGCATCAGATGATGAGTGACGGTAGAAGAAATTCGATGTACGAGGGTCATCCGGAAAGTAGTACCCGTTCGTGAAATAAAGACACAAAAGTAAATATTAACAAACATAAAAAATTTTATTTGAAAGAGGATACTTTAAACTACTTCTCAACATAATCTCCAAGCAAATTAAGGCATTTGTCATAACGTGTGACAAGTTTCTGTATTCCTGCTGCATAGTCCTTCGCCGCCAGCTCATTGAGATACGCGAGGGACCCATCTTGCACAAATTTTTGCATAATGCAGATGGTGTTTAACAATTTCATGAACAATTGTTCGAGAAACATTGGGAAAATGCTCACAGATGTCATCAATTGTGACGCGCCGATCGTTCCTCACGAATTCGTCAACTGAGCTCACCAGTTGGTCTGTAATGACAGACGGTCTCTCCGAACGCTCATCGTCGTGTGTGTTCCCCCTCCCCATGTTGAAGTTGTGACACCACCGCCGAACAGACGACTCGTCCATTACATTGTCTCCATACACCTCCTTTAATTGGCGATGAATATCACATGGGCGAACGTTTCTTGCATTGAGGGATTTAATCACTGCCCTCACTTCACAACTGGCGGCGTTCTCAATTTTTTTAAACATTGTAAACAATCACAGAAACAACACAGGCAATGCTAGCGTCACGCAACTTGGCTCAGAGAAGGCAGACAAGCCACTGAAGCTATCTGACCTCGTCCAGCGGCTACTCGCGTCGTCAGCACTTCATGCGGCACGAACGGGTACTACTTTCCGGATGACCCTCGTACATTAACTTAAGGTCACCTTCAAAGTATTCCCCTTTGACCACCATGCACGTCTCCAAACGATGCTTCCATTGTTCGAAACATTTCTAAAATTCATTAATCGGGATGTCCTATAGGCCTTCTAGCGATTTTTGTTGTACCTCCTCCACAGTGTCAAAACGCTTTCCTTTCATGTCCCTTTTGAGTCTGAGGAACAAAAAGAAGTCACAGGGAGCTAAATTCGGTGAGTGGACAATCGATGTCAGGCTGTTTCTTCGTCATCCACACCAGGCAATTCGGATTCTCTTTAAAGGTAAAGGTCCGGAACCTCATTATCACCCACCCTGCTCCTCCCTCCCACCTGCCCCCACCGCGACAAATGGCACTCTTGCGTTGGTAAAATAATCGTTCTTTTTATCCTCTTTTTTAACCATCCCGGAGCATTTCCTCCTTTGATCGAGACGCATTTCGATTGGTTTTATCTTTGCTCTCGGCCGGCCCGCATTAGAAGGCCGATGAAAGGATCAAATCAATCATTCAGCCTGGCTCTCTCTCTTCCCCTCGACGGACGCCCAGCGCACTTTCTAACTTCTCCGTTGCCACCTGAAATCCAATAAATCAGAAATTCCCTTTCTCTGAATAGTTCCTTCACCCCTTTCTCTGTGATTGCACGTATCCCTTCGACAATTTCATTCGATCGTTTAATTCCCTTTCACACCCATCCTTTCGCACCTTTTGTGGGTCCCGTATCTCTATTTGTACACTCTCTTCTCCTCATCCACACTTCCGTTTCTCGCTGCCCTTTGCCTTCTTCTGCCTCCTTCTCTCTCCCTGCCTTTGTCTCTTATTTCCCTCATCACTTTGACAAAACGCCGTGTCACACCTGCCGTTGTACGATTCAGTTTACATGGTGAGTTGCTTATATCTCTTGATTTCGGATTGAGTCAACGTGAATACTTTAATGCTAAGATTTCCCGTATTCTTAAGGTGTAGTTTATTATCCAGCAACAATGGGAGATATTTGCGGTCATTTGCAATGGAATCCACGACTGTCGCTTACTCCAATTTAGGCCCATCGGCTTGTAGATCTTGGTCTCTAAATCCCTCATTTATTATCTATTATCCAGGTGGTCAACAACCGCGTTATTTTCAAATATTTGCCGTCAGTAACATTGACCGCGCGTCCTGGGTACCTCGGTGCCATTTCGAATTTTCCTCCGCCGGTGTGTAGGGCTTCGCGCAGAAATTATCGGGTCGGTTCTTCTTTCCCGTGATCCAAATGGTCAGGTCCCCGTTCACATTCTCGTAATAATTAGTGTATAGGACCGAATTATTTTAGGAAAGTCTTGATCTTTCATTTAGACAAATGAAATCTCAGATCTTTCCACTACTTTATGATGAATTCGTAAGTAATTGACTAACGAATATTTTTGAATACGAAATGTGTCCGAAAAGTATCCGACCTGCGTTTTTTTAATTGTTTTTTTTTTTATTTTGAGGGTGTTAGGCACTACGAATTTGCTCCAAGAGGTCAGACGATCAACAAAGAATATTATGTTGAAGTTTTGTAAAGATTGCGTGGTGCCGTGAGAAGAAAACCACCAAGTCTCTGGTCAAGCGGTGACTGGCTTCTTCACCACGATGACGCGCCAGCGCATTCATCGAACCTTGTACACCAATTTTGGGTGAAACACAAGATTGTACAGCTTCGCCAGCCTCCTCCGTATTGTCCCGACATAGCTCCCTATGACTTTTGAATGTTCCCAAAATTGAAAATGGCGCTCAAGGGTAGCTGTTCGACGATTCAGAGTAATGCGACGCGCGAGCTGAAGGCAATTCCAAGATCTGCGTTCGAGGACTGCTTTAAGATGTGGAAGTGCCTCTGAGTGGTTCAATTAAATGGGGACTACTTCGAAGGATGCCACGGCCCGGATGACGATGATTAGCCCCAATGTGGAGATATGAATGCAGGTCGGATAGCTTTCGGACATACCTCGTATATTTCCGAATCGCATTATACGGTAGCCTGAAAGTGTTCACTGTTTAACTCTTGATACAATGTAATTGAAACACGAATAACAGATCTTGATATTGAGAAACGAACATAGTGAACTCCTATCCTTGAGAGCAACTTTATAATAAAAATAAATATCCATTAGAATAGAGAGCTTTTACTTGTCCGACTGGAAAAGCTATCTGTCGGAATATGCGCCCACCGCGGAGTTTTTAATATCGTTATTTCCCAGAGGCCTATATAACATCAGTAAACCCACCATTTGATCTTCGCTTAAAGGGACCATATATTTATCATTTTAGATAATAGATGACCTAATTGCTTTTATAATATTACTTTAAATATGTATTATAGCGGATAGTTCGAGGTGAATTAAGACAAATCCAAATCAAAGACATATAATCAATTGAAACCTTAGTTAAACCGTCACAAAGCAATCCATTCCATATCCATGATGACAGAACATGGTGGCTATTTCAGTGAAAAATATTCCCTTTGGAATTCTAAAATTTTTCATTAAATCTGGGTTGAGTTCTAGTGAGTCTCGAGTTTTAGTTTGGTCACCTCCACCCTCATTCCTAAATCCCTCCATTTCGGTCTGCATTTTTTATCAGTAGCAATCAAAACAAGCGTGGGAGAACTCTTGAAATATACGAGGGTCATCCGGAAAGTAGTACCCGTTCGTGCCGCATGAAGTGCTGACGACGCGAGTAGCCGCTGGACGAGGTCAGATAGCTTCAGTGGCTTGTCTGCCTTCTCTGAGCCAAGTTGCGTGACGCTAGCATTGCCTGTGTTGTTTCTGTGATTGTTTACAATGTTTAAAAAAATTGAGAACGCCGCCAGTTGTGAAGTGAGGGCAGTGATTAAATTCCTCAATGCAAGAAACGTTCGCCCATGTGATATTCATCGCCAATTAAAGGAGGTGTATGGAGACAATGTAATGGACGAGTCGTCTGTTCGGCGGTGGTGTCGCAACTTCAACATGGGGAGGGGGAACACACACGACGATGAGCGTTCGGAGAGACCGTCTGTCATTACAGACCAACTGGTGAGCTCAGTTGACGAATTCGTGAGGAACGATCGGCGCGTCACAATTGATGACATCTGTGAGCATTTTCCCATTGTTTCTCGAACAATTGTTCATGAAATTGTTAAACACCATCTGCATTATGCAAAAATTTGTGCAAGATGGGTCCCTCGCGTATCTCAATGAGCTGGCGGCGAATGACTATGCAGCAGGAATACAGAAACTTGTCACACGTTATGACAAATGCCTTAATTTGCTTGGAGATTATGTTGAGAAGTAGTTTAAAGTATCCTCTTTCAAATAAAATTTTTTATGTTTGTTAATATTTACTTTTGTGTCTTTATTTCACGAACGGGTACTACTTTCCGGATGACCCTCGTACCAATGGTAAATAATAGCGAAAAAATTAGTGCTTACAAATCTTTATGAACAATTGTGGTCTCCAATATCTTTGATATTTCAAAGTTAAAATGGCTTAAAGTTGGCTTGAAAAAAAATTATTGGAACATAGGTAAGCGCTAATCTCTCACCATGAAAATGCACGCTCATAATGATTTTGTTGGGTAAAAAAAATCTGTCTTCAAATTTCACTTCTATAGCTTACTAATTCGGTTTCAAAGTACGGAACTTCAAACTTTTATCAATAAATTACAGAATACAATGAATTTTGCCAGATAAATTTCATCGTTTTCGCTTTATATATTCTCTCTGTTTACAGGGTGCCACAAAAATACTGGAAGAAAAGAGCGCAAGAGAAAAATTGGCCGCAACAATCGAAAGGGAAATAGAAGGAAATAATGATAACACCAGCACTGAGGGTCGATGAAAAGAAATGAAGAATTACTAAAGTGGCAGATAAGCTTTTTGTCAGCAAAGCAGAAATATCTAAGAAGCCATGGATAACAGCTCAAATAAGAGGCCTCATAGACGAAAGAATAACATACAAAAACCCAAGAAATGAGAGTGAAAAAGACCTCTATAAACAGTTACGTAATCAGGTCATACGAGAGTGCAAGAAGGTAAAGGAAGAATGGATAGAAAGCAGCTGCGAGGTAATAAATGGCAACATGAAAAAGGGAAATAGCGAGATGGCTTACAAAATAGTGACGAGACCATAAGGAGAAAGAAAAACAAATTTGCAAAAAATCCGAGCTGCTAATGAAAAAAAACTTATAGATGATGGACAACATTAGGAATAGATGGAAAGAATACCTTGAAGTCCTCTATCAAGCTCCCAAACCACCAGAAAATGGCTTAATTAAAGATGAAAGCATGATAGGTAAAGACGATCGGGGTCCGTGGCAGACCTGAGAAGGAAAAAGGCGCCAGGAGTAGACAAAATAAACGGAGAAATAATCGAGGCACTCGGTGTCAAAGCGAAGCGATGGTATCCCTCTATATAATAATCAAAGATAGCTACGACAGCGGAAAGGTACCAGAAGACTTCAAGAAAAGTGTAGAAATACTCCCAAGTGGCTTGATCTCACTCCGGCCAATACGAGTGGCTCGGGAAATTATATTGCATTACTTTCGGAATGCACCCTGTGTTTGCCATCATTCCTATGGGCGTTGGCGTGGTGCAAGAAGAGATTGTGCGTTCTGATGACCTCATAGCTACTCTGGTGGGATCCATGATAATTTTTTCTCGTAGATCCATGTCAGATTGGTCGGAGTCAGACAAAAAGAGCCGTGGTAGTCGGCGCAGCGTCTGTTCCTCAGTGAGGCGGCCATTGAGCGATGGTGTCACTTAAAAACAGTACTGAGGAATGCAACATGAATACGCCTCAATTTTTATTCCCAAGAATATAATGATGAACCCTATAGTGAATATGAGTCCTGGCAGCAACGGGACTCGGCCCAATCGGTCGTGTGTCGTGCCCGGCAGCGGGGGAGGCAAGGCCTCCACGGTTGTCATCTCAGGAAATCCTTCCAAAGTGGATGCAATAGCATAAGGACAGAGGGCACAGATAGGTAATGAACTAGTTGGAATAGTTACTTGGAATGTTTGATTATGCTTAGGAAAGGAAAATAAGAATAAATAAAGGGAGAGATGGAGAGAGGAATTCAAGATAAATTAGGGCTGCTCGAGGTAAGATGAAAGGATGATGGTATCTACTGTAACGATTCTTATTGAGTAATATACATCAGAAGCGACGAGAGCAAGTGAGGGTTGGCCATAAGACTGAATGAAAAGGTAGGAAGAAGCATGGTAAATTAAGAGCAAAGGACTGATAAAATATTATCAGCCGACGTAAAAGCTGACCAAACGGACTTGGCTATTGTTCAAGTCTGCATGCCACCATGCAACCATAGGAAGAACAATGTCGACGGGGTATCCGATCAGTTAGATTACATAGTTGCGGGTGCTTCTAGGAAGAAATATTAATTATTGATGGAAGGTTGGAGCCCGGGGCAGGGCGGAGGGAGAGATGGTAATGAGGAAGGGAACTAATGTATCGGAAGAAAAATGACCGTGGGGAGGAAGCAATAGAGTTCTGTAGGAGGCAGAGGTTTATCAAAGCAAAAAATTGGTTTAATCACCACAAAATGCGTAGGAACGCGTGGGAAATCTCCGAGGCTTTATTAAGATATCAGTTAATATATATTATGATTATGCACAGGTATAGAGGGACAGCACTTCCAGTTTCCCGGGAGTGTATACCAATTCAGATCATTATTTAGTAATAAAGGAGTGTAGCGACCGATTCCAAAACATAAAACAGGGAAGACGGGTTGGGAAATGGGACGTAAGAGCATTCACTGGATTGCAAAGAAAGGAATATCAGCAGACATAGACTATCCTTTCAATATTTGATGATGAAACTTGGAAGTTAGACGAGTAAAACTGTGAAATTTATTAACGTCCTTTTTGATAATACAGTATTTCGCCCTAAAACTTAGCTGTGATGAAATATTTTAATTCATTAGATTTTGGTAAAATGCCTCCTTAGGCCTCCTAGTCCAGTAATTTGAGTATTTTGTTATTTAAAAAGTTTTGAATGGAATTTTGGCGTAACATTTAATTTCAAATTCCTTTCGGATTATCCACCAGTGAGAATCTCCATTCTGGTCATTGCCCCTAAAGTGGAGACTCACCCTGTGCAGGACCCGAGAGGAATCTCTACAAGCAATACTCCGGGAAACACCAGATCTTATTTAATTTCAAATGTATTCATTTAAATATAGCTTGAACTATTTCTATGAATAAAACAGTAAAGGAATGATATCAGTGCCAGTTGATGGTTAAACAGATGAAAATAGATATTTCCGCCACTTCGGAGTCTCTACAATGTCAGGTTCAACGGGATTCGCTCGGGAGAAAAACGAAGAGCATATTATATTCCCCGCAAATAGAGCGGAATACACTGTCTCTAAATATGAAGTCCTATACATGTATATGACTCATATACGTACGAGTATATGTCCTAAATATGAAGTCCCATATGTGTCCTTTCCAATTGGAGGTACATAAACATAAATACACGAGAGAGAGTCATTGAAAATCATTTATACTTTCTCCCACGTACAAGTTGGAAATAAGAAAGAAAAATAAATATAAAAAACTACATACTCTAGAAAAATAATAGAACCATTGGAAAAAGTTTTCTGTCTAGCACTATTGGAACCCCTTTTCAACATTTCTCTGAGTCATGTCAGAAGGAAATATGTCTTTTAAAATGTGACGAAAGAAAAGGACCCGCAAAATAAATGACTGAAAATTCATGCATGGATTCTTATAAATTTATTTAAAATGGAAAAGAACAGAATGCCCCCGTTACAATAATAATGCATTGGACGATTTGCCTAATAAATAAACAAAACTAAGGAAAGACCTAATGTTTCATGGTCTTTAAAGTGAATTCCCTCGGTGTGAAGCATAAATCGCCCTAAATAAAATGGCGGGCAAAGACCGCTTTCGAAACAGCGTAGATCTTTGTGTAACACATCAAATGTTTTGAAAATTCTTTTATTTCATATCTAGGAAAGAAGAATAACGTGTATCAGCAAATGAATATTGATGGAAGTACTACAAAAATACTTTCCTCAAACACACAATATCTGTTTGTCTGTTCATCTGTGTTTGATAGGGTATGTATCCGTCAAATTGGTATGACGTGGAAAATATGTCTCCAAAATGATATCTGTAAAATAAAATGTATCATCGAAAATAAAATTCTGCAAAGCTTTTTAGTCAAGCAAATTTTTGTAACATCCAAATATGGTTCAAATTTATCGTGAATAATTGCGTGTAGTTCACTGTTCAGTGGTTTTTCATTGATAAAATTGTTGAAAGTTGAGTTTGGATGGGTTAAATTTAAGTTTGGATAGTTGATGAATTACGCTTGAAAATTAATCAAAATAAATTAAGGAAAAGGAAAAGATAAAGTATGTGGTTTATGATGAAATACATGAAAATACATGACTTAGGAGAGAAATAAACCTTTTTAAACGAACCCATTCTCCAACTAGACACGATCTCCCATGACAACGCATCATAAAGCTGCTTTGCATCATGTGCTATGATAGTTCTCTCATAGGGAGGAAAGGCGCGACCTTGACCGTCAAAATGCACCCACTTTCATCATTGTTCCTCCATGGGGATTCGTCCCCTAGCGGGAAATCAGCCATGCAAAACTGCACCTAGAATCTGAATTGGAGATGCGATGACTTCTTCGCTCCAAGGTCTGCTATAAAATGGTAGAGCCACGGTGTTTTGAGATAGTAAGAGGCGTAGATCGCACTTCATTTCGAAGTGAACATCTAGAGTGCGAAGGCCGGCTCCGGTCGCGGATCACGTGCCCTTGGGAGGATCCGGGGATCCGCAGCGGGCCTTTAACACTGAAACTAAATGCTCCCTCCATTGCATCTCAGGCTCATCCGAAGACGTAAAAGGAAATGCATAATGCATCCTCCATCCTGGGTTTTATTCATTGTACGTACCTCGACTCCCACGTGGAGTTTGGTGCGTCGTTTGGCACCCAAGAGGTCGACTTTAGCACGAAATGCAAATTTCATTAAAATCTTCCGCTTCCCCGAGGCCAAAAAATTAGAGTATATCGTGTTTGCCCTGCGCGTCACACGTCGTAATTCGGCAAATCATGCGATTACTCAGTTTTCCGCCGTCGTTAGATTCACGCACTTCCCCCTCCTCGAATCACGTGATTGCCCCGAGAGACTCACCCATCGAGCATCGAAGGGATCATTGTATTCACACACCACCGCAAAATGCCATGCGTAATGGAAATTCGGACACTCTCATGCATATTCAATGAGTCATTCATTACTCCAGGGGGTAGCATATCTCTGTAGGTATTGAAAGAAATACGAGTTTCGAGCGATGCTCAAACGTTTTTGTTTACCAAATAACATTCTTTAGCCAAAGGGGAGGAACGGTTTGAAAATGTTCAATAGATTTAACTGCGCATGGCCAAACAGTTCATATATATTTTTTTTAGATTAAAAAAAAACAAGTAACAAGTATACCATGGGATGAAAATTTAAATAATCCCTTTATAACCATCTGTAGTATTTTTTCGTAATCACGAATAAAAATCAATGGATTTGGAAAGCTGTCATTGATGTTTTATGAGCATGGAAATTTTTTTAAAATAAAATTGTATATAACACGAAAAGAACATTATTTTTGGCCTCAAATGGTGCGAGAACTGAAGAAATACGAATGTAGGATTCTATACTTTCATCTAATAGCCAAGGACTTTCTTTGCTCTTCCTCATAATATTTTACCAATTTGTGTGGGATAAGTCAGCTTCTCTCTTCACCTGCTAGAATGCAGCATGTGTGGGGCGTCAGTTTTGCCTTGATAGGCGAAGCTAAGAGTTCTAGGAGTGTACGGTCTGTGTCTATCCAAAAACAAACCTTAAAAAGGGTGGCTAAGGGATAATAATAATAATAAACGATTTTCAACACCGAAATGTTATCGTCATTTAGGTTCTAATACAAGTCTCCTTCTTTTTATGAGTAACCAATATTCTGAGAGGTTTTCCTGATAGAAGTAGCTCCTCTTTCTGATAATGCTGTCTGGACTTGACCAACTTTCGGAAGGTACCACAGGCTTGCACGAGTTTAATCGAGTTCATAATTGTCATATTTATTCTACTTGTTCCTCATTATTTCAGTTTTCTATATTATATTTCGAGATTATTGCCATTTTCTCTGTTGATTTTTAAGTTTATTCATGAAAATTCATGTGATGGGATGTTCACTATAAATACATAACTTTTTGAAGTATACAGATGCAATGATTCAAGACGTAAGAGTAATGACGAAAAATCACATGTCATAAAACACTATCGCAATGGCGTGAAGACCATTTTATTCCTTAACTTATACTCCTTTAATTTAAAAGTGAAATCGACCCTAATGCCGAGTTAGTGTCACTGGAGGATACCTTACTTTTTAATTGGATCGTCAGGGAGACGAACAATGTGCCATCCTTTGACGAAAATGATGGTATGGTGTGGAAGGGTTGAATAGATTGGTAGAGCGCACGCGCTTTTCATTGTTTTACTGAATTTTATGCATTAATGTGTCCACTGTACTAAATAAAGCAGCGTAATTTCTGGATTTCCTTTCCGCGTTTTAATCACTAATTTACTTATTTCTAAAATTTCTCATAAGCCAATGCTAGTTTTTTCAACAGAGCTATGCTGAATAGGTTGAAAATTCTTAATATGATCCAGAAGTCGTTGACTCTCGACAACTGGGTACATTCTTTAGTAGGGAAATCATTTTAACTTTCTAAAGTTCAATGGTCGAGGTCATTCGACGAATCCAGGGAAACACTATTGTGAAAGAGATATTCTATCCGTGGAATTTCTTCTATTCTGATTTATTTTCAAATTTTGTAATTTTAAATTACTTACGCTCGTAAAATTCTATGAAAACATTTTATATTTTGACTCTGAATCCTCACTAGAATAGTTACTAGGGAGATGGTAGAGATGTTGAAACTCGGCTCGAAATTCTTTCAAACTTTATTATTATTTTCTCAACTCTCTCATCATTCACAGAGAATTTCGAAAATCTACCGTCCAACTAAGTTATATTTTTTGAAGTGATCCATTTTTAATGTTTAAAAATTGATATATGAACAAAATTTAATATATTTCTTGGATTTTCTCAAAAATAAAAATTTGTTTTTTTTTTATCTTAGGATAGCATGATATGGAATTTTTTGAATTTATTTTTCTTTTAGTTAATATCATGGTTTTTATACGCATAATATTATTGCTCGTACAGAAAATATGAGTTGTAAATTACTTAAATCTGGAAGCGATTGTTTCACTTATAACTTGCAATTTTAACGCATTGACAGATAAACTTTTATCTTTAATCGGCAAAACTAATCTTCACATAACCATTGTATGAATGTTAACTTCAGCATCGGATGCTTGTTTTTTCATTAGGCATCTATCCCAACTGCAATTCATTAAAACGGAGAATCAAGATGTATTGTGAGGTTGTGGCGTGCAGATCCTTGCAGGACAAGGTGGCGTGACGACGCCCCGCCCAAATAACCATTTGCTCATTTTCCACTTACAGGTTGAATTGTAACTTTATTTTGCTTTCCCATATTACTCACGAAGTTGATCCGTCATCAATAACTTAATTTTCTCTTTTATTGTAATTTTTTAGCGGTTATCCTAGAATTGTTAATTCAAAAACTAGATGGGAAAAATTGATTAAATGATAGATCTTTGCGTGGGAAAATTAGATTTTATATACGAGATTCTTATAATTCATATTCATGCTCGTATTCACAGAACCAAGTAATTAAAGATGACAACATTAAAGTAACATGCACCGTCAAAAATATTATTAATAAGCATTGAAACTTTTAATATCTATATTATAAGTAAATATTTGAGCCATACCGAAATATTAACATTGAATAATTAATTTAAAATGTAGCATCATCTATTTAACCGTCATATTCACCAACATATGTGTTGTTTAATAAGAAAACTTAACATAATACTTTTCTAAAAGAAAGATATTTTTATTAAGCTCGCTAGCCTTCAGATATACATTCAAATATGCTCGAAATCGATGCAGTTCCCGGGAGCCTGTAAAACTTACAGGCTGATTGTCGACTAATAACGGATTCTACTCAATTAAGAAAAGAGAGTATGGTGTTCTGGTTGGTGAAAAACTTTGAAAAATAAAATATGTTAGATTGTAATCAGACACAAATACACAATGTTGCGTCTGTATGCGCAAATATTACCGACTAATTTCAAGTTTTTTTAAATAAATGTGTTATGGAGCATTATGGAAAACAAGTCTAAAGGATTTATGCAATCCAAGGGTTCGTAGGTAGTTGGTTATGGTATTTCATATTGAGCATTGATTTTGAACCAAATACTACCCACCGTCCGCTGAAAATGGGGAAGAAAAGCTCGGTTTAGAAACGATGAAGACATAAATGATGCATTTTACCTTCGGTCAAATTTGGACCATTATTTTCACGTGGCCGTTTTTGGGACGTTTCAAAATATTAAATGCTCATTATCCTCCAACAGCCATTTAACAACACATGATACGCCTACGCTGCTGTGTAATTGTTATATGTGTATATACAAAGAAAATTTGTCGTTTTCCGATACCTTATTCTGTTTTTCTTGCGAGGATGGCCAGTCGAACCCAATGCCATCCCTAACTCAAGTTATCTCAAGCATTCGGATAGCCTAAAATAAGCGTGCTGTTCAAGTTTGAATTGGTGGCACTATCAACCTTATGGTACAAATAGGAATGATAAAATATTAAAAATATTGTTGTTCCGTCACAGTTGATACTTTATAAACCCACATCTAATTTTTCCTCCACCAAGTTTTATCTTGACCTGTAATCATTTTAAACGTACCAACATTTTACTCCACAGGTGATTTTATTTTCTGGGAGAAGTATAAATTTTATGACAGCATTTAAGGAGTAGTATTAGACAATGAATCAGTGACCAATATCAAAATGCGGATGCATCCCGGGAGTTTAGTTTACCTGAACGGATTTTAGAACAAATTCCGACTTACGTGATCCCTTTGATTTTATGTATTTCATTTTTAGCAAGGCAAAGGCGTATCTTATTAAAACCGCATTCATACTTTTCCGAAATGTTTTCCAAAATATCTCCCAACAATTGCATAGTTTCGAGCGTGATTTGGTGCAATTTGTACAGAATGACCGAATAACAGCGGTTTTCCACGTAATAGATATGTATTATCCGATTCTGGGCATACTAAAAATTAATTATCTATTGTAAAACAACTATTTTTTGGCCATCACCCCTCTTTCATAGTAAGAAAATTCATTTGAAGTGTTACCAATAAACTCCCATTGTTGAAAATATAGTTGAAAGAGTGAGTCATATGTTCCTCTTGCTAATTGGAAATTTTTATTTGACCATGATTTCTTGTAAAATATCTGTCTTAAAATAGGCAAATGTGAATACTATATGATAAATAATTTAATTGCTATCTATTAGGGCTTTAATTTATTCAAGATATTTAGGCTTATCCCTCCCCGGACTACAACCTTGACGTGGTGGAAGGGCTTGTGCGTTCCGATGACCCCTAGAGCTGTGCTGGCGGGAGTAATAAAAATTGCTCCTGGTAGGGTCACCCATGCCAGATAGGTCGAAGGTTAGGAGCCAGACGAAAGGTAGTCCACGCAGCGTCTGTTCCTCAGTGAGGCGGCTGCAATGGCGTCTGACCCCAGTGGGGCGGCCAGTAAGTGATGGTGTCACGTTAAAAACACTATTGAGGAAGGCAACGGGAAACCACCTCAATTATCATTCCCTAGAAAAATATGATGGACAATAGAGATATTTTGAGTCCTGGCAACCACGGGGCTCGGCCCAATCGGCCGTGTGTCGTGCCCGGCAGCGGGGGAGGCAAGGCTTCCGCGGTCGTCATCCCACGAAACCCTTGCAAGGGAAAACCAGCAGCAGCAGGACAGAAGACGCAGGAGAAGCAAACCAAATTAGTTAGAATAGGAACGTGGAATGTTAGGACAATGATGAGGACAGGGAAATTGGAGAATGTTAAGCGAGAGATGGAAAGGGGAAAAATAGATATTTTAGGTCTATGCGAGGTGAGATGGAAAGATATCGGGGATTACTGGAGTGATAAGTGTAGAATAATATACAGCGGTGGGGACGAGAGCCAACGAGGGGTTGCCATAGTATTAAATGAAGAGGTAGGAAGAAGCGTAGTCAACATAGAGCAGGTAACGGCTAGAATACTACTAGTGGAGATAAAAGCAGAACCGTCGAACTTAGTTATTATTCAGGTATACATGCCACCGAGCAACCATAAGGAAGAAGAGGTCGATAGAATATACGACCAGTTAGAGGACATGATCGCGTGTGTTCCTGCAGGGAAACATTTGATAGTGATGGGGGATTGGAATGCGACGGTAGGCGAAGGAAGAGATGGTGATGAGGTGGGCGACTACGGTTTAGGCACGAGGAATGACCGCGGGGAGAAAGCAGTTGAGTTCTGCAGGAGACAGGGGTTAGTGATCACCAACACTTGGTTTAGACTCCACAAAAGACGCAGGTATACATGGAAAATGCCAGGTGACTCAGGAAGATATCAGCTAGAATATATCCTGGTTAGACACAGGTTTAGGAACAGTGTGATAAATTCGCACAGCTTCCCGGGAGCGGATGCGGACTCTGACCCAATTAGTATCATGTTCGAGAATGTGTAACTACTTTGGGATCTAGCTATTCCGTCTCCTCTTGGTAAAGTTTAAAGTGAATCTGTAGTTAGGGCTTCAATTGCATAATCTATCCAAATTATTCAAAATGCCTGATGAAGACCGAAGCTCATTAATGTGTTGTTTTATCTACATCTACACAAATACCCCGCGATCCACCAAATATGTGTGTGGCAGGGGGGAGCAAGCACCAGGTGAAATTGGGAAAGTAATTAGATAGAGGAAGGGAAATGAGAAAAAATATTTACTAAAAAACCTCGAAAAAACCTGCAAATTTATACACATGCTAGCAGAAGACTTAATTCAAATTAAGTGCTAATTTCACCCAATTCAATAAATCTTTGTTACACAAAAAAGGAGAGAATACAAATTGTCACAAACAATTATATGATAGACCTCCAACGTAGAGTAATGTGATAGCCATCCGTTTTCTTGCACTCAAACTACAACTAGGAAACATCATAGAGAACACTAAAAATGCAACGAACGTTATCCTCTAATTTTTTTTGGAAGCTCGGAATAGGACCTGATGGTTTTAGTTACATGACCAAAGGAAGTGATACTTATGTTTGGTGCTGCCTTTGACCTTCAATGGTAAAATCGGGAAAGACGTCGGGGGGGGGGGGGGGGGGGTGCGGGAAAGTAAAGGGTCACGTGAGAATCACTCTCGGGGTTAGTTTGTCCCTGATGAATGCCTCGTTGATGGATGACTGCTGGACAAATTGGATTTAGTAGTAGCACTTACTTCTGGAGCGGCACCAGATAACGGATCTTCTTAGCTGAATAACACCAACGTCGAAATTGCCTGGATGCTCACGTGTTAATCGAAATTAAAGTTTCTTAGTTAAACTTTCGGCCACATAATATAAAATAATAAACGAATACTCTATCAAACGAGTAAATCTATTGAACTCAGGCAAAGCTAGGTTGAATATTTGAGGCAGGAAAGATCAAGACATGGATAGGCCTGCTAATGCCTGCGGAAAATATGTGTATTGCATAAACAAATTATGCTTAAATTAAGAAGTGGCCTTCGAAGTTCATAAAAGTATATGCCTCTCGCATTATTGATTCAAAATTCAAAAAAGTGCATAGTGTTAATTTTTGGAAAAAGAGCAGCTCCCTCCCGAAAGCCTACTGCATGGAGAACACCGAAGTGGAATGTGTAGGCTCAATTAAATACCTAGGCGTTACCTTCACTCACGATCTCTCCTGGGTGAACATATGCGGGGGGATATGTTAAAAAGCTAACAAAAAATTAGGATTTATTAGAAGAATAAGTAGAATGATTAAATGTGACGAAAAAGTCAAAGAGAAATGTTATCTTTCGCTGGTTAGGACTCATTTAGAACGTGCTACAAGTATATAGGATCCTCACAAAGTTGGATTGATTGCCGAATCGCGAATGCCGATCGCGTGCAGCGCGGAGGACATAGATTTTTAAAACGTTGTTATTATAAACTTAGTAGCGTGTCCAAAATATTAGAACAGCTAGGCTGGGAATCAGTCACGGAGCGCAGGTTGCATTAGAGATTAAAGCTCTTGCGTGAATTGGAAGGAAATGTCTTTAGCATTGATGTTGAAAATATATTATTACCTCCATCGTACTACAGTTGGCAAGGTCATGTAATTATAAAATTAAAGAGATCCAGTGTAGAACAGAAATATTTAAGATGTCATTTTTGCCACAGACGATATGGGATTATAAAAACATTGTCCGATCGCGGTAGGGTTATGTTCGGGTAAAAATTAGTCTGGTGTGTATTCACCCCCTGCCACACACCCTAACGGTGGCTTCCAGGGTACATTAATAAATAAATAAAAAAATTGGGTGTACCAAAATAAGAACACACGTTGAATAGGCATGGTGAGAATGGGGTACTTGCGGAATTTTATTGAAATTAAAAATTGAACTGACAGGTTAAATAATGGATGATCCATGGAATAATGTGGTTCGAATGCACTGGGAAGACAATAGTAAGAATGAAATGTATCGGTTATGTATATAGTATGTATGTATGTATTAAATTTTATCTTTGTATCGATTTTGTGGGTTATGGATGAGAGTCGAATCTCCAAAGAGATTGACAGGCATTATAGAGAACTATTTGGAGAAGATGTTAATCGAGAAAGTCCGGGATGAATGTGGCCAAAGAGACTCTCGAGACAAGAAAAATTAGAAATATCAGGAACACAAGAGAATATATGGAACCTTTTATGAAGATAACAGAGGCATGAAGTGCGCTTGATGAGAAATGATATTGTAGAGGAAGGGACTGAACTTACTGGTGAAATCTAAAATCAAACTTTCCTGACTAAGCCTACCCCGAAAGAGAATAGATTGCCTGATAAGCTCATAGGAGTAGCAGGTATTGGATCCCCCCCCCTGCTACTCCAAGTGGTCTCGCTTGCAAGTGTCTAACCAATGGGCCCAATAACCCTCCAAAAGGAATCTCTCGCGCCGCCGTTAACACTCGAGGCACTGTTTACTGTTTGATGGGATCCCCTGGACGGTCGGCAGCAACATGCACCCTTAAACCAACGTGAACTCGTCTTACTTTGGTGATCTGTGTTTCACGCGAGTTCTGGCGAATCTAGGGCAGCATTAAAGGGAAAAGTTAAATACGAGATACGGAATTTGATCGCAAAATAAATTCGCTTTATCATTGATGGTGCCAAAATGATTGACTTAATGCTTATGCGGATTACCAACGCCATAGTGTTCAACCAGAAGGGTGGTCTGATTATTGCGCTTGGTACTTCTTAGCCCAATGGCATGAGAAATTCTCATTCATTGACCGCGAGACTAGTTTCTTTCCTTATACTGTTCCTCATGAAGATCTTGTGCCTGAAAAATCATACATGTTTGGAGAAGGCCTGAGGTTACTCAGAGGCATCCACGGGAATCGAACCTTTCAGTTAGTAGCCCACACGCCACTCACTCAATGGGTTACTTCAAATTCTAATTGATGTTTGGAAAGGGAGATGACTTGTTCTAAATTACATAGAAGTTCTTCGAAACACCTGCAAGTTGACATGTGCATGAATCATTAGACGTTAGATTGAGTGTATACAATGGTGTGTGTACAAGGTATTTTAATATCAATTCTAGATGTAATTCAACGAACACATTTTAAGCTTAAAGGAATCGCCTTTGATAAATCCTGACTATTAAGTGGAACTTGCGTGATATTTTACGTTTATTCGCGAATAAATGGATTTGGTGTATTTCTCAGTGATTCTAATCTCAGACTGTTTTTTTTCCTTCTTCGTTCAAGAGTTAACAGTTTAGTCCCTCCAATCACTTCAAACTGACGGATAAACATCATCTCTACAGTTCTCTGTAAATATCAAATCATTCACTTGTTGGTCAAGCCTTAACCTACGTAATTATGTTTCAGGGCCTGGACCAGTGGCCTATGTCAATCCTAGCTTCTCTTCCGTCAAACTTATCCAACCAAGTACTAATATTTTAGCAAAAAATGTCGCTATAAATATGGCAATGTTTCCGTTAAAAATTGACATACGCATGCCGCTTGACCCATTTATTAGACATTTATCTTTGCTTAATTTATCTCTCATAAAATTTTCCGTCTGATGCTATCTGATTCGTATTAAATAAACTATTGTTAGCACTGAACCGCACTTCATTTAAAGCTATAAATAATTTTGCAAAGAAGAGTTTAAATATCCACTATTCGACCTACACGCTGACCTACTTTTTAATATAAAAAAGCCCTGCAGTGCTCGAATACCCTAGTCTGCAGGTATCCTATATCTTATCGAATATTCTAATATACCTTTGAATTCAAATGACTTTGAATTTTGATTTTATCAAGAATTATTGGATCGGTTTTATCGCTGCTCGACGGTGCGCCCCATGCTGGCGCGACGACACCACAAACAATCACACGTCACAAAAATCCTGACGACCTGTCTCAACGCATGCCCGGAGGCGACTGAACTAAAGTGCGCCTGAGTGGTGGGGAGACCCCTCTACCGAGCCGACCGGTCGAACCCCCGTCCACCACTCCGTTGAGGCTACAGCGACCCGTTCCCGATACCTATTTTACGGACCCTGTAAACTCGAAGTTTTAAAGACCCTTGACGTGCGCATTTCACACATCCGGAGTAAAAGACGCCCTTCCTTTCTCTGTGCCACCTGCCATTTTTATAGGTGAATCTGGTACCCGAAAACTTACACAGTTCGGTTTCGGATATCCACTACCCACTACCCCAGACCAGCCTCCTGAGCATCCGCGCTGTCTATTGAATAGAATAACTTATGTTTATTTTTTTTCCATTCGATAGGCGTGGCTGCAATGGCTAATTGTGTGAATCTGCCTTAAACCTTGTTAACCTTTGTGACCCATAGTCGCCGTTAGCTTAGGTAATCCTTAATTGTAGCCCGTCGTGTGCTCAGCCGACGAAAAAGCAATATATTCAATAAAAAAATTATCCATCGAAGTTAAATAGTTCTCCGTTCAGTTTCCATAGATGTTCCGCATTATTATTACTGCTGAATAATTTTAGTATCAAGTACAGATCCTAAGAGTGGTAACCCAACAGACACGTCTCATCGCGGAAATCATATTCTCCCTGCCCGTTATACTTACCGTCGTGGCGAATGAAAACGAAAATATAACAAGGTTTTCTACCGTCGTTTCATTCTTGTAGAATTTCTTCCCGACATCGAAGAGGAACTTTTCCCTAAAAAAGGAATTCCGAGTCGTTATTAATATGTAGTACAATATGCATTTTTGTTCGTGCCATTCTTTTGTTTGGATCACGATTGATTGGAATGAAAAGACCTTTGAAGCTGAATGGGGGCAGTGAAATTTCTTTATGGTTATGATATCCGCGTCATCGGTTTCAGCCGTTTCAATTTTACGTTTTAGCCGTTTGATAGGCCTGTCGTCTCTGTCATTCGACTTAAACGCTCCTCTTTCCTGTGGCTTAAACACAACAGATCATTAAAATTATATACATTATAAACATGTTAAAATAGTGAATTTGTTGAAAGCAGTACATTTAATTAAAGCGATACGAACTCATTGCTATCATAAAATCTGCCTTAATGCATCATCGCATCGAGATTGACTTCAACTGTTAAAGTCTTATTACACCCAGTAGGTAGTAAAGGATGAAATTATTTCCTATAAAATGTATTGCTCTTTCTTAATCCAGTTTTCTATTTATTGATATTCACTAAACAGTTGAAGCTATTATTACTTAATTGGTTCAGAATTGAGCAGTTGCACTTCAGAGGAAATTCTAGATATGGCATGGGCCTTCACACAAGGATCATTATTAGAATTTTTCTGCATGTGAAATTAAGTATAGCGCATATTTATATTTTGGGAATTCAATTATTTAGCTAGCTGAACAATCTTTACAAATCAGCTTTTGCGATTCGTAACTTGAAGCATTTTATTCCGCCACATTCACATTCTTGTGACGGACGTAGTTTTAAATTGGAATGGAACACATTTTAATTCCACTCACACACACAAGTGTATGCGTTTGAGTGTGGCATTACAAGTTATTTATTTCCTTTAAATATGTTTTGTAAATTCCATAAATTTATGCCGGAGAAAAAATAATTCAGAAAACATGGAATGTAAGAATCAAATTACGAGACTATTTTATGTTGTAGAGAGTCGCTGCGTAAGAAAACGCTTATGTTTTGTAGAAATTAAATGAGAGGGCTGCTTCCTGGTGTAAAAATCTATCGTCCTCATGATTCCCACGGAGTTAATTTTTCTAAGTGAACTTTTGGGACTAAATTATCTTCTTGAGTGACTCAGGTTTTGCAAGGAAATTGGCTTGTTCGCCATGAATCATTCGAAGAGGAATGTTACTGCGGCCATTGAGCAAAGTAATTACTAATAATCCCCGAGGCCGTGCTCTAAACGTGCACGTGTATACAGTATGAGGAAGCGCTCCTATGACAGTTAACCACCAGAAGCTGTTAGTAAAAAACCTAAAATGAAGTAGGAAACATACTACAGAAGTACGCCTTTATTTCATGCTAATTTTCAATTTAACATTTAATCCAACCATTATTTCAACATTGGAATTTTCAAGGATAATTATCCTCAAAACCATTGATCGCTATATTTTAAGATGAAATTCGACAAGTGTTTTCTTAAATTCATTACTAAGAATACAACACACATTTACCACTCGATCACTTTTAAGTTTCACTTTCGAAAAGGCAAAGGTTTTCGGACAGGCTTTCTTTCGGCGCCGACTGACATGCTAAACGTATTTTGAGAAAAAAAGAATTTTCACGTGTTTGCAACAACGCTCCCTCAAATTACAATAATTCCTTCGAGTCTCTGTAACTCTTGCACTTACTCGTAGGTACAAAATAATCACAAGTCTAGTCAAATTCACATGAAAATCAAACGCTTGAGCTCATGGGATAATCGCTTTCGTTAATAGTAGACTCCGAGAAAGAAATTTGGGAGAAACACACGTTTAATTTTATCTAGATTCAGCCTTGCATACTTTGCTAGACATCACCATGACGTTGAGTAGATGCACCAAAATTATGTCGCTTGTAATTCAAATTAAACGTTAACTTGCAAAATGCTTTTCGCTCACTCCGAACCACGGTCTGAAGTTTTTTTTTTAATTTACAATATCTCCTCCGTTACCTTCTTTCAATTGCAGTTCACTGATGTACGAGTACTTCCCCGTTATATTCCGCACATCTCGTATGGGTATTTATCACTGCATATTTATTTATCCATTACAATATTCCGTGCGCCTAAAGAAAACGGCCTTGCTATTACTTTCATTTCTAAAATTTGGGGCATATTTCGGTTCCCATTAGCTATGTAGAGAAACCGCATTTCAATTTTCCCTCTCGCCTCCCGGGGAGGCGAGAGGGAAAATTGAAATGAACTTCATGGTTTGTAATATTTAAGAGACAATCACCAAAAATCTTATCAACGCTAAAAATAATAATCATTTTTTTAGACTTATAAAAAATATTTTTATAATTGCAAGACCCTTTGCTACGACATCAATTTGAATGATAATTCCTAATTCATCATGATTTTAATATCAACTAATGGTTCATCAGTTCATCATAGATTTGCGTTTTTTAGCTTATTAATTATTATTGTCACGACCTGTGGTAGTGCATGTTATAAATACTAATATTTTTTTACTTCATTATCTGAACAAGTTTAAAAAAAATTCAATCTAAACTCAGTGGTAGTATTAGCTTTAGGGGAGGCGACCGACAGCTGATGTCATTTGTTCCAATAGGAAAGGATGGGAAAGGAGGAAGAGTGGAGAGAAACCCGGCGTCGGCAGTAGAACCTTCTTAATGAATCCCCGCCAGCCCCAGTGGCAGCGGGATAACGTCCTCGTCCGCCATTCCGCGAGTTCGATTCCCGCCTGGGTGGGTATTCCTCCACCTAGGGCTTGGGTGTTTGTAAATGATCATTGCTCTCATTTTTCATAGTCCGATTTTAAAGCCAAAAAGTGCTGTTTTCGGACAAATGCTAAACAAATAAAAATAAAATAAATAAATGGTGCCAAAGGGGTCCACAGTTTAACGTCCCATCCGACGGACATACTCGTACTCACTTAAAGTGCTCTCCACAAAACCCCTCAAGTAGGGATCCGGATACCACTAAAATAGATATGCCGTCTTCAGGATTCGAACCCCCGAAAACTCTGGAGGGGAAGCCAGTACATTAGCCACCGTACAGTCCTCCTCTAAACTCAGATTTCACCTCATTAACTAACTAATGGCAATATAATCATGCTAATTTTTCGAGGGATTCCCTCACTATTCGTGTAAATTAATCGTTTCTCTACCTATCCGTCTATTTTATCTTTACCATCCTCCTCCGCATCCACATCTCAAAACCTCCAATGCACACCTACACTTTCGCCTCAGCGACCAAGTTTCCAAGCCATCTAAAACTACTCTCCTTACCAGAGTTTTCATGCCTCTCTTTTACACCTTCACATGATTTCCCTTTTATCTCGCAACTTTTTAAAGTGTTTTTTACCTCTTACAAGGAATGAGCCATCTTCGTTTTTTACATTTACTTATAAGAAATAACTTCACTCTGGGTTTTATATCGCAGGCCGAGTATAGACTTCGATTTTTGTTATTAATCGACGCACTTGTCAAATGTCACTCCTCGGGTGCCAGCACTGACGAGTAATTGATACTTGAGCGATGTTCGTTCGATGAAACGGACTTTTTTATCGTCAAGCGCCTGATCACACGGTGGAGTGCGTCTCTTCTTTGCAGACTCCCCGCCAACCCCTCCTGCCCATTCCGCTACCCTGCCACGTGATCGTTCGCATCCTCGCCAGCTGACCTCGGATTCGAGGGTGCGACGAGGGCCCTTCTGGGGGGCGTCGAAGCGGTATTTAGGGCCCTGCACTTGACACTCGCGCTCGCCTCATTTGACTCTTAATTCTTTCCGCATCGCCTCCGCTCGATCGAAGGGAGAGACGTCGTCGTTTTACGGGGATTAACATTGGCAATTCTTATTCGTGTGGGCCGGGAGTCATCGGGATTCAGACATTTGTCGCAAGGCTATAGGCCCTGGACATCCCATTTCTCCCTTATTGTGTATCCCTACGATTTTTAATTCTGTTAATTTTGTGTTATCGCCTCGATACGCAGAACTTTATCGGCAGCTGTGCGGAAAGCGGTAAATTGAAACTTAAGGAAAAGTAATGAGTTCTCGCAGTCAGTTAAGTGACATTACTCAACATTTTTTTCCTGAACTGGTCAAAAATTTCCCGAACAGGTTATTTCAGATTTAAGTCACGCGAGATGGGAGTTTATTTTACCCATTTACACAATATATATAAATGCTGTGTTTATTAGTACATTACGTAGCTTTTTTCCTCGACATTTCTAACATATTTAATGCTTGGAGAAAAGCGTCATATGCCTATGATGAGATTAGAGTTGATACTTATTTTTTATTAGATGTTATCACAAAATAGACGACAGGAATAATCCTGAATGTAATGAGTTGAAAATATACTAGGCTAAATTTTGAACTGATTTAATCTAATTTCATTCATGCCGTGTTACTTTATTTCCGTTTAAAGTTGCACGGAAAAATAAATAATTTTCTTGTTTCCGAATATTAATCCCCTTGAATTCTCCGCAGGGTTTTCTGGTTTTACTACTTGAATACAAACTCGGTTTGGTGCGTTACCTCTTGGTATAAAACTTGCCCAGGTAGCCTGAATAACTTATAAAACCTTTTTGTAATATGGCAAAATTACTTTGTGATCATACTTGGGAGGAATCACCTTCACCGTGTGATGGCTAACAATTAGGGAAAGCGCTTTCTTCACAAGCAAAGCGCATTCATTAGTCGTGACCTTTGTTTCGAATGTTATCCGTTGCGTTTATAACCTCATGTTTATGATCAACCAGTGCTAGGAAAAGCGAACCATTGTGTCTTTTTGTTCAGCGGTTCATCCGTATGAATTTAGCTGCGATACCAAATATGAGTACGATTTTATTTATTTATTAATATACCCTGCATGCCACCGCTAGGGGGTGTGGCAGGGGGTGAATATTTACCCGAACATAAACCTATCATGAACCAGACTAATATTTACCTGAACATGACCCGATCGCGGCCGGACAATATTAAATTTAACTAATTAAAGTTAAAAAAAATGTACTAATTTTTATCGCGATTGTGCATTAAGTGCCTTGAAAAACGACTCATAAAATTTTTAATCTCAAAAGAAAGAAATGTTTAATTTTTCTCGATTATTCTATGAATCGTGCCGTTTTGAAGGAAAACAAACGAAGAAGTACTAGTTTTGAGGGGGAGGAGAGAGGGTTGTTTGGAGAAATTCAGTGAAGACAAAAAAGATGGACTAAGAGTCTTTCCAGTGCTAAAGGATGAGATAGAGGAGAGAGAGTTAGGATGGTTGGAGGCGTCCCTTTGTGAAAGCGATTCATATCGGAAAAGAAAATACTTTCTTCTTCCACACACTTTTATTATGCTTGACCTAGCTTTTGACTTATATAGTCATCATCAGGTGAAGTATAGAGGACACACAGCTTTATATACTCCTCTACTCTATTTAGTACGAAAAGCAAATTATCTTCTGCACTTCACCTGATGACTTCGTCAATCGAAACCTAGGTCGTGCATAGTAAAACATACGCGGGAGAAAAAGTATTTTCTTTTCTAAAGAGGAAGTTCAGCAGGTAAGGTGAAAGGAGCAGGAGTATAGGTCGGAATGAAGGAAGGGAAAAAGAATTGAAGAATACGAAATAAACATGCGGAATTGAAGAGCAGTCAAATGTAAAACGTGATGCCATGGTATTCGTTCTGTCTTCATGCGCTCGTAATTTACCATAAACGGTAGGCCACCAAATTATAATTACCCTGCCTCACACGCTAGCGGTGGCTTGCAGTGTACTAAAATAAATTTAACAAATAAAATAATTGCGTTTAAATGGTATGATAACGGATCGTTTTTGTCAATTATATGGAAATGCTGGCTTGGAATACGTTGCGTCGCAGCAATTAGTCCGAAGGCTAGTTTTGATAGACGGGATTTAAAAGCTAATCTAATCCCCACTCTCTAATCTCCTTCAGGCGCGTGAAATTCATTCCTTCGTGATGGGAGGGTGGGTTGCCATTGCCCATGCTGAAATAAATTGTGCCGACACAAGTTTGGTTGCCCACAAAGTTCTAGTGGCTAGAAAATTGCACAAATTGAATTTTAGAACCATTTTAGATATCGATAAAATACAGAAAGGCCTAATCATTCATGTTGGATCTGATATAATTGCTTAAAACAAAGCAAAATAAAAAAAAAACGTTTTGCGGCGAAGGTCAACTCTCAAAAAAAGTTTTTTCTGATTGGTTTTTGGGATCATAAATACCATCATACTTTGTATAACTCTTGGATATGTTCGTGCAAATGTTATGACCCAAAAAACCTTCAATTATCACTCAGTCTTCACGGCTATGAACAGTAGTCTGAATTAAAAAAAAATATCTTGCGTGATGCGACAATCGAACTCGGGACTCTGTCGAAACAGTGTGATGACAAATGTGTGCTGTAGACTATGTGCGCTCTCGGGTTGTTGGGGCAAGCTAGAATCAACCTAGCATACAATGGGCACGCATGTTCAGCCGAGTGAGCGCTCTGCTAGCTAAGCGTTAGCTTTCTCCTCGGCAAATTCTCCGCTTCCGATGTTTGCCGAACGCAGTGAACTTCATTGCTAATGGAGTAGTGTTTCCTACGCCTCACGTGATAGTGCTGATTAGTAACTTGATCCTACGGTTTACCGACAAAAACAGTTTTTACTCAAGCGTACCCAAATATAACACAAATCACTTGATAATATTTCTTCAATTAATTTGATGATGGCAGCAGAAAAAGGTTAACCAGGCGAGTACGTACCACCGGATGTTGCATGTTCATATGGTGTTGGAGTCTCGATTCTTCCTTGTCAAATTCTAGCTTGCACTTTATTGGATAATTTTTTTGCCAGTTAGTTACTTAGATAGTACATATATTTGCATGCGTGCAAGTTGAAAGGATTTTTGCTTGAATGTATACGCCACTGTGGCTTACAGGTTTGCATGTATGTAATGATTTTGCATGTGGTTTTGTTCCTTTTTACCGGTGGTGCCCTAGCAACCCCCGCCACACGCCCTTTCGGCGGCTTGCGGGGTATTATGTGGATGTAGATGTACGCATGACTTCTATTACGGCCATTGTTATATTAGGTCATATATGCATTTAATTCGATAAAAAGTTTAGGCTAAATTTTTCGGAAAGTGGTAGGTGACAGTCCTAGGCCAAGGAAAAATATTTTTGAAATATTAAAAATCCTTCTTTCATTTACTCACCAATCTCCGTAATTATATTTGTCAAAGTATGACCGAAATTCTGCTACTTGTGTGTTTATTCAGGTGCATATTGACTTAGGATGATCCCTCGCTAATATTTAATTTGATACCCACGCTACACTTTACGGATACCTTCCCGTATGCTTGTTCGTCAATATCACAGCTCGCAAAAAACGGCGTCGGAAAAACATGGATACTTCTAAGCCGGTTACGCTTGTCCGGAAGACACGATCCCGAAGCAAGCGGTTGTTGACCTTCCGATTGAAATCGTAGCGAGGCGTGCAAGTGGTCGGAAATGATGGTTTCCCTGGAGTGGATAAGTGGCCGCTAAATGGTTGGATTACGCAAGGTCATTGATAATATACTACACATGCCCTTGGCATTGTGTTGTATGAGTTATAACTTAATGGTCGTTATCATTAGACTTGGATTCACTCCCTCGCCCAGTTGCGTCCAACAACCAATTACTTTCTTTCTCCGAGCCCTAAAGGTATAAATCCCGGTAGCCCTTTAATAGGGCTAGGAATCAACCAGACTTCAAGCTCACTCAAACATAATGTACTTACTCTTTCATCATTACCTGCATCAGGGGTATGGACGAGACAGTGGGAAATCTGTTGCTGGAGTCAGCGGCAATTATTATTAGGGTTTATGACTCTTAATGCTTTCCATGAGTTATTCATCGAATTTATTTCATTGGTAAATTAGGATACGGGCGATCCAAATAGTTTATTTTACTGATATCGATCGATGCCGTGGAAGCGAGGACACCACATTAACTGGTTTCACTGAAAAAGGAATCCATGACTCCTCCGTGCGCGCTGTTACTAGCGTACGCATACACCGATGGCAGAACTGAAGTGAGGAGAATAGCATTGAAAGCTAAGCAAGGATGCGGTAATTGGGGACTAATCAGTTGGGAACGTAATTCCTTAAATTTGGGGAGCACGCCATCTTGAAGGGTGTCCAAACGCATTATGCAGCAAGAGGGAACAAATTTAGGCACCTATTTCGGCCCCTGAATTTAGGATACAATAATTGTATCCTAAATACGCCATACCGGACGCATACCCCATTACTGCAGTTGCGGGTGGCGCGGCAGTCTGTATAAAAATAATCGCCATGGAGGGAACGTATTATTTTGGCGTCATCCGCATGAATGTGGTTTAACATCTATTAATATCTTTATTTTATCAAGATATTGAACACAGATATTTGAAATGTAGAGGTAAGGATATGTTTCTTTGTTCGATGCTTCATTTTATGGCAAAAAACATCCTCTTTTAAAGTTTTTCACGCTTTTTCACGCATATTTTCTATTTTCCCGGGATACTACCGTAATTGTATCCATGCATCGTTTGTGTACTTGTTATATCTAATTTTGGTATAGAGACATATAAGGAAAATAAACTTCAAGCGTAATGTTTTGTGGAAATAGTAAAAATTTATAACTGCCTTTAGTGTAAAAATATAGCTGTCTACATTGAATGAATTGGGTAATGATTAATCGTTCGACAAACCATGGCCGAGGGAGAAACCGTTTTATTGCATGGAAAAAATCGAAAAGGTAATAAAACCAACAAAAATTAAAAAGGGCCGATAAAAGGTAATTGTATAATAAAAATTTAATTGACACTAAGACAAACTTTAAAAATATGAAACCTTTAGCAATAAAAGTACGCATTAATATAGATATATAGTAAGCTGCAAACGACACAAAGCACGTCTTAAAACAATTAATGAGAAGGATTAATGACCGAAAAACAACCAAGGAGTAAAATACTGAATACTAAGATGAAATGTCTGAAATTATTGGCATGAGATACAATCTTATTACAAATTAAAGCAAACTCTAAACAACAGTATAACCTAAAAAGATTAAATATAGTCCGATAAAAGAAAGTAAAAACGAAATTAATCCCAAAAATCGCCGAAGTTTCTAAAATGAAAGAGAGTAACGGAAAATTGTATGCAATGGAAAAAACTAAGGAATGAATTGTACGGTGAACTCAGAATTTTGCAAAACCCATGACGCGGTTTTTGAAACTACGCCAAATTTTTGCACAACTTTCTACCTCTAATGCTAAAATAAGTACATTCGTACATGTCCTCTCAATTTCATATTCTTAGCTACTTAGATGGCAGTACTACTTCGTGGGGGGGGGGGGCAAAAATCATGCTGCCTTTTCATTAGACGCCTTTTGTTTAGGCACCTACACGTATTCTCCCTCGTGCCCAACCGGTTAGGACGCAGATAAAAAATGTTGTATGTCCGATTCCGAAGCCATATCGATTTCCGGTCACACAGGCCAGAATTTAGTATTTATCTTTCGCATATAATTTTTAATTGCTTCCGTTGAATAAGAATCGTTGTTTGGCTAATAGGAAATTTTGGTTACGTAAACATTTTAATCATTTACAGGATATGTAATGTAGTCAATGCGTCGCGGCATGGTCCCATGGTGTAATGGTTAGCACTCTGGACTCTGAATCCAGCGATCCGAGTTCAAATCTCGGTGGGACCTGATTTTTTTATGGTTTCAAACGATGTCAAATATTATGGGTGAATTATTTTCCTTAAAGTGTTTTTAGTACTTTGTATATTTTGACAGTGGTAGCTTGGCAGTAAATTATTTTTTTCTTTTTTTTTGAATACTCAATGACGAGTAACAAGGATTTCATCTTAGTAAGAAAACTAAATAATAACACTCACAGCAGAGACACATCATCCGAACGAGCCACTAGAATTGAATTTTCTTAAATCATTTATCCATCTTGATTTCTTCGTAATCGAATAGATCTCAAAGACGAAGCCCCGCAGGACTGAAAAATATGTTAAGGGCACCTCTGTCTAAATGAGTATATATCAACAAAACTAGCCCTTACCAGCAGATTTAACTGACTTCCTTTTCTTGTAAAAACAAAAGGGCACCTCATTTCAAATGCCCTCGGTGCATTCGTCGAGGGAAGCCTTTTTCTTTGAGCATTTAGCTCGAATTTAGGGTAAATTTCATGAGGGATGCTTGGGGACTTTCGATATGTTTTTTCATGTTAAAATCGGAAGGAAGAAACAGGAGGTGCAACGTTTTTATATTTTAAGAAAGCCTTTGGGATATTCTTGAATTTAAAAGTTTTAGAAAAACACGGAAAGGTTGAATATTTTTTAAGTAGATATTTCCTCATCAACATATGGAATTTTAAAAGGAGTACTACCTTTACTTCTATACGGTACTCATGCCAAGTGGACTTGAACGTGCCAACTTAGTCCCCATGCAGTCCAGTTATTATTTGGCGGTCTACAGTTCAAGGTTTGGGTGGACAATAATTGAACATTTTTACATTTCTGTCTCCCCTAACAAGATGTTACCACAACGAGGTCCTTCGCTATTAAAGACAGCTTCGATTCCTCATGTTTCTTTCCTCCCTTCATTCCGTCTAGTATGTCTATCCATTTCCTCCCCAGGCGTCACTCGTTCTCCCCTCTACAATATTCCCCTCCCTTCAATACTCAATATTCTATCAGCGATCAAACATGTTCCGCATCCATCTTTTTGTCCCCTTATGGATCTCTGCCAAAAATCCCCACTTCACCCCAACCATGCTTACGAGCAGTAGAAGAATTTCATTTATTTTTCTTTCCGTTCATTTTACCCTCTCCACTCGCACAAAACATTTCAGTTTTCGAATAAATAATGCCTTGCTGAAGATAATAATGGTAAATGTAATCATTTTCGATAACCGTTCATAAAAATCTTAATGTCTGGAATAATACTATTCACCATAAACTTTTTGTAATACAATGAGTTCTGACTGATATTCTAAGTTAGGGTCATTGGACATGGGCTTTTATTTGGTTTTTTAGTGGACTGTTAAATGCGATCAGAAGCGTCGAGGATGACTACTATGGAACCCTTATCGGCAGAGGCGGTGACCGCGTCACGATATTTGGTAAAATTTAATAGTACTCCGCTTTCCAGTGGAGATAGATTGGATTTGGGAGAATTGAGGAAGGAAGGACTCGAGACTTTGTAGAGGAGAAGGTTAACGAAGATGCCACGAAGACAACGAAGACCGAAAGATCCGGGGGAAGACGTTCAGGTTCATGAGGAGGTTTAATATTTAAGAAGCGCATTGTTAATTGATCAATTAAACTGTGGCGGGGATTCGAAATTCCAAAAAACTATATCCATCTCTAAATTGGGGCAGATATTTTAAACTTGAGAGAGGATGGTCAGACAATTAACTCTTGGGGTGAGAGGAATCGAGAGGTCCTTGACCCGGAGAGACACCTCGTGAGGGTTCAAGGGTGTGGGTGGTAGTTTTCAAAGCACATGGTGCGCTTGTGAAATGCCTAGCCGCTCGGAGGAAAGAGTGGATGATGCATCGACGTTTTTGGGGATGTATTGCGGAAGAACCAGATGGGGTAGATGGGAAGAGATTGGGAAGGAAGGTTTAAAAGTGACGCCGGGGCAGGTTATGAGAGGGACAGCGGTGGAGGAGATGGGGGGGGGGAGAGCCACTAAGTGTACAGCTAATGAAAGGTCTTGGCGGAAGTGGGACTGGCTGATACGAGAATCTACTGGACGCTGGGTAGGGGGTGGGGTGCGCAGAGAGCCCTTGATGAGGGAGTGTATCGATGTGATCGTGATATGTATTCATTAGTCCAGCGTATTGATTGCTGACTGAGAATAAATTAGGATTGGTGAGATAAGATGTGAAAATAATGATGAAGGAAAAGGAGCAGTCCTGAGAGTGGGAACTGTAATTTTAGCCCGTTAGGAATAACACATAATGCTCTGCAAGGTGAGAATTATTCTACGTGGGATTCAGCTAGTTTGAATAAGTTTACTCCAATCAGATGTTACCGAAAGGTGTTATTATTTTGGGGTCAGGAGAGTTTTTTCCGCGAAACAAAAGAAAGTGGAAATTAGAAGTGGTGAGAGGAGTGATAGGAATATCATTTAATATAAAATTATACGATATTCATAATACGTACGAACCAAGAGTTCTGAGTGAAACGCAGCATCAGATTAGGTGCGGGTAGTGAAGACAAAATTAGAAATAAACGTAAAGAAGTAATGTGCAGGTGAATTTTGATTTTCAGAATATTAATTTTTACATAAACCTTTTTTTGTGAGAACATTTTACCCAGATACTAACAAGAAACAGCCGTTATTAAAATTATGCTCTTCATGTCCATTTCCGAAAGATGCATAGATTTTTCGAAATTTTCCATTCATTTTGGGGTATTATGTATTGTCCATGAATAATCATTTGTTATATTTCGTTAGAACCTTTAATTTTGTAGGAATTTTCATGTAACATAGGGTGACTCTACTCTAAAATGTTCATATTTTATGGTATTGTGAAATAAATTTCCAGTTGAATGCTAGATGGAATAGTTCAGAGTGGAAGCATTCTGTGTGATTTTTTTGTGTGATGACTGGGATCTACCTCTTCAAATTTATTTTTGATAGAGAATAGCATTCGTGTTGAGGTAATAACTAAAACCTCGATTTCGTGATTAGCCGAATGTTTCCTCAGTCTGATCTTCGAACCTTCGTCCTTGTTACCTCAAAGATGCTAAAAAATCGCTAAATTTTCTGAAATCGTTTCCTCTGCTGAGAAAAAGTATCAGAGGAATCAGGAGATGGGTGATTGGCAAATAATTTGGTCGAACGCTCATAAACATTTAATTTAGGCGTTAGCTTATTGGAACCGTATCTGAACATCGGAATCGATTGCGAAGCAGTCAGATGCTCGGTAGGCACCTACTCGTTATCTAACCCCGGTTCCCAAGGCAGTTCGACTCCATCAATTAGTTCTCAGCTCTCCTTTCTACTCGAGAGTCGCGTGGACCAACTTTGCCCCAGTATAGCTTTCTCATTGGTTACTTCCTCAATCTGGCTGAGGCAATCGAAGGGATTTATTCAATTGACCAGATGCAGTCAACTCGTAACTAACGTGCCTACAGAAGATAATTCTTATCTGTCCCGTGTTCTATCAGGATAGGAAGACTAAATACGGTCCTTGTGCATACGCGCATTTGAGTGTGAATGAAGGCTTACCTAAGTTATTTATTGGCAAACGATTTTGAAATTTTATCAAGAAGGCATACTAAGACGTTCCCATTAAAGCATGATTTGTGATAAAAATTTTATTATTATGAGATATTGACATTAAAAAATGGTGCGGTAAACGACTTTTATGTTTAACGATATGCAGAACGCTTTTCTTTCTTCATCATAAATTAATGGCTCATTCCCTAAAAGGTCATGGTGAGAAATCAATACTTATTTCAGTCTATGCAATAGGAGTTTCAGAGAAAAGGAGAATATGTTAATTTATTATGCATATTTAATGCATTCCTCAATGTAAAATGTGTCAATTAAATGATGTTAAAATAACTTCATCATTATTAGGAAAATTCCAAGTCTATAAAACATTAAAAACAAATGGAATCACCAGAAATATGTAGCTAATTACGAAAGATTAAACAAGGCTTTCCACTTATTTAATATTATTCCCGCACCGAAATCCCATTAAAAAATTTGGAAAGACATTATGAAAAAGAAAATCCAATACATTTTGCCGAGTGTTGTACAAATTGGAATATGAATGAAAAGTTATAACCGATGACCCTGTTAGAAATAGCGGAGTAGTCCCACATTTTGAGACATATCCTAGGGTAATATCATTGTAATTTCCCAGAAGCAAATATGAATTGACGAAGGAATTGGAAAATGCTATGTCCCTTGGTCCACGGCCAATATCGCTGTTCACATAGTGTACCTCCTTTTGTAAGAGGTTGGCAAGTAGATGCAACCCGTTTTAATCAATGGCACTCAATTAATGGATCATACTTGTCATTAACGCTCTACAATCGAACGAGATGACTGGATGTGGGATAATTCAGGCCTAAATAGGTGGTTCTGTCAAAGAAATGTGCCCTTTGGTGGAGACGACCTTAATCTGTGCACATATCAATCGTCTGCCAGGGTTCTTGACGAAGGCTTGTCAGCCGAAGAAATGGGAGTGGCTTGGGAGTAGGGGGAGCGCGACGGAGGATGCTTCTCTGCCATGATTTGCAGTTTCCTCACAAGCCAGAGACGTCAGCGTAAATTAAGTTGGAAAATATTCTTTTCGTGTCATGAAATGAACTGCAATCTTACCTTATGACTTGTCACTTATCCTTTTTCCCCAGGAAATAAACTTCTGGTATGAAGTTCCCTATCAATCAAAAATCAGCATATTTTATTTCTCATTTCAAAATGGTCATTCAAATCAGCGTTCATGAGTTCATGTAATAATACATGCTTTCCGTAACAATCCTAAAATTAGCTCCAAACTTTAAACGCCAGAATCTATATTAAATTGACTCGAATGTCTTCACTGTTTCAAATTTATAGATTTTCCAATCACAAATCACAAAGAATCTGCGGGAGATGCCGCAACAGTGACTTTTAACGGAGTCATCCGCTAATATGCATTTCAATGCAGCAATTTCAGAGTGCAAAAATCAAAGAATGATTTTTGCACTCAGAAATTGTTGCATTTTCCAATTAATCCTTGTTTTTAATGCGGTCAATTCACAATAATTTATGGGTGTAGCGTGCTGATGACAGTGTATAAAATTGATAAAATATTTAAGGAGTTTTTAAAGTTTTCATTTCCATTTCATCGTCCATAAATAGATTTGATTGTATCCTTGAAACTAATATTTAGAGTCAATACTTTTCATGAATCCTTAACGGTAGAGGGGGCAAAGAAAAGTAGATTGGAGGCAGAGGAAATTTTAAGCTACTGAAAGATAATAATGCAGGGTTTAAAGACAACTGCTGTGCAAATCAGCAAGCTATTCTGCCACACCCTTTACATTTATACATAATGATACAGAAAAGAAAAGGGATAGGGTGCAGTAACAAGCGGACTGTTTTGATGACTGGACGAGCAGAGAAGCCTTTAGAAAATGCATATAAGAGGCTGAGGGAAACTAATAGAACACGCTCTGAAATGAATCTTAACAAGAGACTATAATTGAAGGAAGCATAAAGGAGAGGAGTATAAGGGGAAGGTTAATTTTAGTCTACGAGTTTAAGGTGGTTGAACATGTCGGTACACATGGGGGTCCAAAAGTACCCAGCCTGACCTAGAGATGGCGGTAGTCGTTTAAAAATATCACTGTATTAGAATGTAAGCAATCTATAAAGCATATGTTTCAAGTTTGAAGACGTTACGTAGTTTAATATTTATTTGGCAGCCATCAATAGTGAACGTTTTCAGTGAATTTGTGAAAATTGGTCATCGTTATGTGATACAATACTTTTATTTGAAAGGCCTAAGCAGAACCAATATAAAAGATGAACTGGATTCTACTCTGGGTGAGTCTGTTCCTCCGTTTATAACAGTAACATATTGAGAAGCAGAGATTAAACGAGGTCGTACAAGCTGTGAAGATGAACATCGCATTGGTCCACCAAATCAGGTGACGACTCGAGAAACGGTGAAGAATATCCACTAAGTGATACTGGGTGATCCTCGACTGAAAGTGCGCGAGCTAGAAGACATAGTGGGCGTTTCAAAATGTGCCGAGTATTGCATATTAACTGAAAATTTGGATATGCGACAGCTTTGCGTAAGATGGGCGCCACGTTTGCTCGCACTCGAGCAAAACCACTGTCGTGAAGATGTTTCAATCGAGTGTTTAGCAAAGTTTCACAGCAACAAAGCGGAATTTTTGCGCCGTTTCATAACCAAGGATGAAATATGGGTTCATTGCTCCCCACCCGAGATAAAAGAACAATCAAAACAATGGATTCAAAAGGGAGAACCGCCTCCAAAGAAGACGAAGACCGTTTCATCTGCAGACAAGGTCATGGCGTCGGTTTTTTGGGATACGCGTGGGATAAGTTTCATTGAATATCTTGAAAAAGAAAAACTATCAACGGCGACTATTGTACGAACTTAAATTACGAACTTATATTCAAGCAAAAGTGGCCGCATTTGGCTAAAAAGAAAGTGTTGTTTCATCAAAACAATGCACCTGCTCATAAATCCGTAATTGTAATGGCCAAAGTAATAAATGCAGGCTAAGTTTAAATTGCTACCTCAAGCATCCTAGTCGCCAGATTTAGCCCCCTCGGAATATTTTCTGCTGGAAAACTTGAAAAAAGGGCTCGATGATCAAAGATTTTCCAACTTTGAAGAAGTGTTACTTGTAGTAAACGGCTATTTTGAGAAGTAAAACAGTTCTTATTATAAAAAAGGATATCGAGCTTATTGAACATCGCTCGGAAAAGTGTAAAGAGCTGAAAGAACATTATGTTGAAGAATAAATACATTTTTTTCCAAAATGCTTATGTTTTCTTTGTTGGGGTGGGTACTTTTGGGATTACCCTCGTTATCCACGGGTGTAATCCCAGAAGAGTTTTTTTTTGAGTCCCGGAGTCATACTGTTTAAAACTAGAATACTTGCTCGTGGTGTTGGAGCTTGAATGAAGAATAAGATTTTGCCAGGATCACGAATTCTCACTGATATACCCGCAAAATAAAATAATATGCAAGATTACGATGCTTAATAAAGCGATCAGGCATTTTTTATTCTTATGATTTATTGTTCAAATTTAAGGCCTTAAATCTGCCTGATAAGTAAACGTAATGTTAGTTTCAGGGGTAAATGTAGAAAAAACGACTTTTTATCAGATTTTTAATGTAATTTTATGCATTTAACTAACACCTTGCAATCGATTAGCATAAATTACGTATCGTATTCTGAAATGATTTCTTGAGCTGTAAAGAGATGTTCGCTAAAATAACATTATCTTATACGGCGCTTAAACCTGCGGTTAGTTATGCATGCCCGATCAAGGAGAGTTTCATTTCACCAATTGATCTAGTTAACCAATTAATATTCCCTATAGGTGTATTTAGAATTTTATTCCAAATCTATTCATTTTTTCTTTTTATGGTTTTGATTTTTATGCCATAACTTTTGAATGCTATTAATAAAATTTACAGTTCACAGACTCGGTCTTATTTTAAAATTAGCACATATTGGAAAGAATTGTTTGTTTAAATGACGTTAATCAAGTGTACCTTTATATTCTTCACTCGTTATTCAACTGGGTTCAATTTGCTTGCCACAGTTTCATTGAGTAGCGTCACGTAGCAGCGTATCGCTTTGGTTGCAACATATTAAGTCCATGCCAACATACCCTGTATGGTATAAACCGAGTACGTATTTGAGGCGTGGCCACAGCTAGGCCGAGAGTCGACACAGGGAATTCAATGAACAAGTTTGAAATATTTTATCTCGTAAACACAAGGAAAAATATCGATGTACCAAAAAAATATGACATATATTATATATATTTTAGTACCCTGCAAGCCACCGCCAGGGTGTATGGTAGGGGGTGAATACAACCAAGACTAATCTTGACCCGAATATAACCCTACCGCGGTCGGAAAATGTTATTCTAATCCCTTATCGTTCGTGGAAAAAATGACATCCTAAATCTATCGGTTGTGCACTTAATCTCTCTAATGTTATTGACATGATCTCTCCTACCTAACTGGGGGTAATAGTATTATGCATACTAACCATCACTACTAAAGAGACGTCCTTCCAATGAATGCAAGAGATTAAATCAGTAATTTGACCTTCACTCCGTGAGTGATTCCCAGCTCAGCTCTAATATTTTGGATTCGCTACAAAGTTTATCACCACAGTGATATTTACAGTTGTAAGAACGAAGCTGATTTATTTCTGGGTAAATGAATTTGTAAATAATGCCATAGAAATGTGCCAAATTTTATTAATTTGTTCTTGGAGCCGTGATTTCTTCTGAAAATGAAGTTGTAAGATTAGCTTATTCAATTTTAAGAGCCCCTCATTATTTTCAATTTAAAGAAATTTACTCGTTACTTCTGTTTTTTCCAATATACTTTTAATTTTATTGGAACGAGTCTGTCCGCCATCATCCGTAACGGTCGGTGTGGTCCTTCCGTTTTTAACACAGCATTGCAATCGAAAGTGCTGAAAACTGTTGGGCGCAATGCGGTTTGCTTCCACCGTCACCAAGTGGACAATGCGAACAGGTGCTTATCCGTCACTTCTCGAATATTTCCTTGAAAGTTGTCTGACTGCCCTTCGTCAACATTAAAAAACTACAATGGGTTGAAGCCCTGACAAACGGACATACGGTATGATTGTATGTCCGTATATCGCTGCACACTTTAATCAGGTGAGGCCTTAATTACATCAATTTGACCTTAAAAAGTCCCTGTTATTCACTTTTGTCTTCACCATGACATCTTAGGTTTCTCTTGCTACCCTGTGCGAAAAATCAATTCATCACACAGCGCGCAAAATACTGAGCGTCTGCCAATATGCACGCCTGGTAGATCTGCTGCTGTTAATTCGCCCCGAATCCTCCCGTCACCTCTCTGATTCTTTCCAAAATACAGGAGTAGACATGCTATGGTGGTGAAACGTGTCGTGCAGCACCAAATAAAAATGCAAAAAAAAAACGAATTTATTTGCCACTAGGAATATCAAAAACACTAAATGAATTTCCCTAACAACACACATATTAGTAGGCATATATATATATATATATATATATATATATATATATATATATATACCTTTTACTTAAATATTGATTGCCGAATTCATGGAAACTGTATTGCATGTTTTCTGAATGGTTTCACTATTTTCTGGTTTTAAGGAGCACAAAAGGTTTCGCAATCACAATACGATTTTTATTCAATGTTTGATATTTTATACGTTTCCTCGCCGGGTTGGCGAAACCTACCCCAGACTTATCCGAAGCATTATACTTAGCCACAATATCGTAAACAGCTGATCTGGGATACCCGAATAATCGAGCTATTTCTATACAACACCCAGCGCGATCACTTTCGATAATAGCGGCACTTCGATTGTACTCCGCACTTATTCGTAACATCTCGTCCATTTTGAGATTATGACTGATTACTAGATGCCTATACATTTCAAGAACGCCAATAGCCATCTCCTATGGAACTACGATATGGCGGGAAATTAAAAATGAAATTTGTCTAGATTTAAGCACCGCACCACAATACTCCTTTGGGTAACTTTGCTTCAATTCAGGATACCATCAAAGCAAAAAGATATTTCATACGGAAAATTAACTCAACCCCCAGGAGTGTGGAGTGTAAAACCTGGGTTTGATTAGGATATCTTTGTAGCCTTTTTTCGAAGACAGGGTACTAAGAATTAAACTACACTCAATTCGATGAAAATACAAAATGAAAGGTCCAGCTTGGATTTTCCCGAAAAAACGTTTCAAATGAATCTTCTTCAAATAATCTCTCAGAGTGCATGAGCCGTTTTAAATGGTGCTTACTCATGAATTTAATGAACGTGGCTAGTGCTACATTTCTTAATTTATTCTTCTAAAAATCAATAGAAATAGAATACAAGTTTTTACTTATAGCTTTTTACTTGCTTATAATTTATCTTTAATAATATATTTCAGGATTTCCTTATATTTTATGTGCCGTTGAGTCCATTTAACTTTGAAATGAATAATACCATTGAAGAGATTTCAGACAAGTTAATTCAAGTTTGACATTAAAATGTTGCCTTCCACCGCTGTTGTTTAAATACGATTAGATTGTATTCGTCAACTGGTGATACCGACTGGGGAATAGAAGAGGGTTGGAGGATATTTCACTGATTATGGTATTCTCGTATTTCTATATTTAGGTCGAAGGAAAAGAGTTAATTTTGTACAACTGCATGTGATAATTTAGTTTTTATATTACTGGGCAAAATATACTAATCAAGGAAGGATTGACGCCATAACATCGTGGAGTTTCGTTTAAAATAACTTCTTCATGTTCGAAGTCAAACTTGTTTTCAGAAGCTCTTTTGCCATGCGTCAATTAGCGATACACATACATGTAATCAAGAATAACTGATTATTTTTATTAAATTAACTGAATTAAATTGACTGAATACGGTTTTCAGCATGCTCTGTTTTGGCCCAGTAGTTTTCAATAACACTTTTAAACTTAAGTTCACCGAAAAACTTACCGGAGTTCACGCGACATTAAATGTTACTTGCTTAATGCATTTCATTCCATTCTTGTGTTGCTTCTTAATGAGAGGATCAAATCAGCAGGATGATTTACAAATAACAAATCCTAAAATATAATGGGTTTTCGATGAGCGGAGCCCCACCTTAAGAATTGTCAATTGTGAAAGAACTCACTACCTGAATCTTGCAGATCCTAGAAAGAAAAACAAAATTGCATCAGTCATCTGCAAACCCAATCAGCATATATATTTTTTCAGTCGTAATGAAAATAATTTAATATCGAATACAGAGAACGACAAACACAGCGATCAATCCAGTAATTTTCAAGGACAAGTTATTGGAAATGTTTAAAAATAAAACAAATAATGAGGATCGTAAATTATAAAATTCATTGCCCAAATGTGGCGATCGTTCACTTACTAATAGTTGCTCTCGGCAGCACTCCAAATGATTTTTGCCATTATAACACTCTTGCAGAAAATAATTGTTTGATCAAGTTCAAATATAGCTTTTAATTATATTTCAAAAGGCGAGTGCTTAAAAACTCAGCGTTTTTTTTTATTTTTGGAAAATATGTGGAGTTTTTTCCTGCAATGGATATATGGCTCGATTGGGAATATAAAGATCTGTTTCAAAGTCCGCGTGCTGAACTGAACAGAAGATGCCAAAACTTTTCGAGAGCTATCAATAGTCCGTGTAGATGGCTAAGTAGATAAGAAGTTGAAAAATTAAAGTTGGTGAAATGTTTTTTTATTTAGGTCAATCGGTGGCTGAGGCTTTACGAAATGTGGCGAATTAAAAGAAGGGGAAACTTAAAAAAATTACTCTGTGCTAGGTAAAAATATGACTTAACTAATTTAAAATACTACCCCACTCTACTAATAACAGCAATGAGCATTTTGATACCCGGGAAATATTTTTGGATGCGACATTGGCTTGTCCATGTTGACATTCAATTGGAGATACTGTTTGTCAAAAACCACCACCTCCTACGGCTATATGCATTTCAGCTTTTGTTTAGACAAAATTAATTATCTTCCTTATTCGGTATTAAATTTAAAAAATAACTATCTCCAACTAGTATTTTTAGACATGGTGTAATTAATATTTCATTTTTCACTCTGACTTTTAAAGGAAAATCATAACGTAGCGGCTTAATACATTGGGCAGCTCTTTCTTTAAGTCACCTGTGCTAAATAAATAGGATAAAGCTGTTTCTTTCTAAATCAAGGTGATTCTTTCCCTTTGAATATTTCACAATCACTCAAAGTGACTTATTCCTTTCGATTCGCACTCATTTATACGTATTTACATTTAATACCTTGCTTCTTATCTTTCATCACCTTGTTTTCTAAAAATCTAATTTAATACCGGTATTGTCACGTATTGCTTGCTATCTGCAAAACTGTCGTACATGTAAATTAAGTGTTTATTCTTCTACTAATCTTCTACTATTGGCGAATAGGCTGAACAAAGTGTAACTTCATTTTAGTTAGAATTGTCTGCACTAACACGTCGAAATGTAGAGGAAACTGGAATTACTTTACGTTGTGGACGTCTTTCATTGAGAAATGTAATAAATGAAGAAAACGGAGAATTTTAGCATCAAAATTTCTTAAGACATTGTACATAGATGTCGTCAAATAGCATCATCCTATTGATAAGTTAAATTTGTGATTATGATATGAAAATTATGTAGACTATGATAAAAAAAATTGGTAATAATATGTTTTAATGTTAAGGTTCATAACTGAGTTTTAAATATTCTGTTGGCTTTCATTATATGTGTTCTATTTGCTTCAATTCGTAGTTAGTGAGATATTGAATACATTTTTCATATTCGAATATTGGGTTTTCTTCTCCTTTCACATCTCCTGAAATTCAGGTCAAGCAAACGACCCATTTCCATATTGGCCACCATAGAGTGTCTGCTCTTTTCCAGCATCCGTATGGAATAGAAAAATAGAAAAAGGGAATCATACGACTTCATTTCATCGGTATACATGGGTTACGAACTTGATTGCGCATTTCGAGGGCCCACTAGGTATTGCGGTTTATAGAAGTAGTCGACACAGATAGACAGTTGGCTTAAAATCTCATGACGAAGAAGGATAGAAAATTGAGATGGGTGATATGGGGCAGGAGTTTATGCATCGGAAAATGGAAATATTGACGTGGGATGATGATTATCATGGTGAAATGATTAAATTACATTTAAGATTAATGGAGCCATAGTCCTCAAACCAGTTGATGGAATTCCAGCCATTTGCATGCATATTTCAGTATGAATATGAATGGAAAGAAAGAAATATACATACATCATTAGTCGATGAATGTTGATATAATAATAAAGAATTCTAAAATAAAATCCAAATCGTAAGACAAGTTGTACATCGCAGTGGGAGAGCTTGAACGGGGGATGGTTAAATAGTCCACCCGTTCGTGGCATTAAAAGCCAAATGAAGAGGGTGATTATTCATTAATTTAGCAGGATAATTAAGTTAGCTTAAGGAAAAACTTCAGAGGATAATGGAATTCACAAATGATTTTCATAATTTTACAATAAGATAATGAAAAATATGATTCATTAAATTTTGAGATGCCTTAAACACGATGGAGGTGGTGCCAAATGGATGAAGAATAAATACCATTTATTCCGACAAACAAATGATTAATGAATTTGTCTAAAATTTTGGCGGTTTCACAAATGCCATTTATTCTACCAACGAATGTTTCTCTATGTGCGATCTTATATTTTCTTTTTCTCTATTTTGCTATCAATTCACATCGTCTACATGACTCGCACGTAATAAATTTTGGCATAAGTCTAATTAAAAAAATTGTGGCTTAATGAGTAGAGACTGAGGGAATCTAATTATTCCTGCGCGTTCGTGTAATTTTGCGAAACCGGAGGAGAAGAAATAGGGAAAAGGTGTGATTGAACTTTGTTTCGTTTTTTAACCAAGAAAATATCCAAGATCAATTATGTAAAATGAGGGATTGGCTAACCCTCTAATTACCCTTTATCACCCCGGTTGATTCAAAGGAATTTCCATCTACACATATTAAATATTACTGTATTCTTTAATCAATGAGAGAAAGGCAATTTAATATTCATTTTCTCCCTTGCCTTAAGCTCATAGTTCTTAATTGCTTCCCTCCCTTTCTTTCTCGTCGGTCCAACCGTCCCTCATGGTGCGTTCTGTTGATGAACGACCCGAAATGAAAGTTACCCTAGATTAGATACGAAAGGATATTCTGTGCACCTTCACTTCCCTCAAAATGGCTTGAGAATATGAATGGCTTTCTCACAGATAAAGCTGAAGTTCGGGCGTAACCCCATTGAGTCCTTTTGGTAATTTCATTAGTAAATATTTTTGATTGGATTGATTGGAGCCCGAGAAAAAATTTATCCCCCCCTGCTTATAATTGCGTTTTCGTTCTCCTAGTAAAAGAGAGACATCATGAAATTCTTCTGGATACGGTTAATCAATGCTACTACCTCTTTCACATTACAGGAATGTAGTACAATAGCCACTTTTCCTTTTGTTATTTCTCTTTTACGACCCTTGTGGTCACGTGTCAAAATATATCCATTAAGCGTATTAATATAGTCCAGTATTTCAAGAATCGTTCAGGTACTCGCTGTTTTTCTCAAATCTTTTTATTTTTACGGTACAGTACTTTGCTTAATCTACTAAATGAACGCTAGGTTAAAACCTACAAAACTGATTTCCACTAAGATAGTGATGCATCTAATTGTATTTTTCTGAGAAATGAAATTTAGTCTAAAGATATTGCTTTACAATTAGTACTCTATCGAAAACCTGAACATTTCAGATTGGTTTGATTTTGTCAGCAATATGCTTAATCATAAATTACGTTTATTTTCAAAATCTATTACAAAATAACTGCTTTCATCCACAACTCGACTCGTAGTCTCTAACGCCCTTCATTCATTCGGTGATATACACATATATTCATTTTCTCAAATACCCTGCGACCCACCAAAACGTTGGGTGGCAGTAAATGCAAGCACCAGTTGGAATGGGTAAGGGATGCAGGAGGGTGCTTAAGATATGAGGGAAAGGGAAATAAACATCCGTTTAAAATCCCTGGAATGGAAGTGCACGGTGGTGCTCACACACACATGCATACGTAATAGAATGGAACTTGGTTTTAAAGAAGTATTGATTCGACCCACTACAGAGGTTCCCAGGTATATTGAATAGGAAGGAATAAAAATGAACATCAACCTCTAACACGGTAGATTGCCAACATTCTCAGACACAGCATGCAGAACTGGAAAGCAAAAAGGGCAACATTTGACTATCAAACGCCCCTGAAAATTAGGAACTGACTGAAGCTGCAGGCAGAAAGTGTTCCTCCCTGCTGTTAATAGCGGGCTTGATTGGCCTTGGGAAAACTGAGCGAGGATTAATATTGAGTTTATTTGTATTCAGAAGTATTCAAATCGTTAAAGCTACTCGGACTTGCAGTTTGATTATAATATTTAAAAGTTAGTGAATCGAGTATTTATTCATAATTTTGCTTTTGGCAATGAATATAATGCAAAATGCAGCCATTCCAGAGGGTAAAAAACATACGCCTTGACCGGGATTCGAACCCGGATCCCTCAATGTCCTAGATTAAATTCTAAAATTTTATTCTGCATTTGAAAGGACGCCTCGATAGCTTAACTGGCTAAAGCACTCGGCCGGACATCGAGGGTTCCGGATTCGAATCCCCATCAAGCCAAATTTTTTTTACACTCTGAAATTGTTGCATTGAAATGCATATTAGCGGATGGCTTCGTTTAAAGTTTCCGTTGCGTCATATCCCGTAATTCCTTGGAAAATATCAAATATGAATAAATAATACGTATGAAATACCTATTAAATTAATTAGCTTAGCTATTAAATTAAAACACTCTCGGCATAGAAAATGTTTCCTTTGAATGGAATGCTCTCTGAAATTCGACAAAAGTGATCGTTAATACTACCTAGCGGTGCTATATTATACGGTCAATCAAGTATCTGACCATCGGGTATTAATCAGGTTATATCAGGTATTATTAGGTATTATCAGGTAATATCTGGTAACATCAGGTATCAAAAATAGATAGCGCCGCAGCAGCAAAATAAATCCATTAGAGGATCAGAGTTGAATAAAATCTTTCATTAGTATTTTCATTTTGTTTGATTTGTGCTTATTTGATTAGATCAAATTTTGCCATCGCAGTTCTTCACCAATTGAGAATTTGTTTTTACATTTGGGTTTGGGGTCACTGATTGACATCAACTGTTCCCCCTTCCCCCTAATTGAGGCGCTTTGCACCTGTGTGAAGGAGTGCTCTATAGAGTGTTTCGATTTTTTCTTTAAGTGATAGGTTACATCTTTGTCTATAATTAAATTGCTTGAAGACCTAACTCGTTAAGAACCAGCCACGCAAGCGATGAATATTTCGTAGATGTTATCACGTAGCCATAGCTCGTTTAATTAAGAATGCTTCTGCGCCAGATCGCATCATCGGTATATTTTACGAGTACATGTTTAGTGTTGGCTATTTTAGAATTAGGTTATGCTTCTCTTGGTGCTTCAAAATTTCTTTTAATTATAATTACGGCTAATTTTGTTAATCGTTATTTGCATTAGTGTTTCCTTTTGACGAGAACGCATCAAATACGTTTGCTCACGGAGGACCAACCCTTTCAACTTACTCGGGGATATTTCCCCGTTTCTGGGGATTTATTAGCTTTGGTAGACTATAATTGCAACTCTTTTGCGATCTGTGATTGCGTCTTTCATGCTTTCATCAGTGATATACTTGAACGGACCCCTTCGGCTTAGCACACCACTTAATAAAATCTATATGACCTGGGCAACGTACGGCCTGCCACAGGGGAGGGGGGATGGAGAAAGGAGACCTCCCCCACGGCTTTAATATCTGCCGCTTAGCTTTGTGAATGCAGTCACTCTTTTTTCTTCCGCGATTTGAACCTCGATTCCCTTTGGAGGCCGATATTTCCTCCGTCCTTCCTTTGCCTCCGCCCGCTCCACTCTCTCGTTCCACGGGAGCCGCCGCCCGATATCCCGGCACGTCGGCCAGGAACGCCCACACTCTCCCACACAGAGCGCCACACCCTCTCCAAGCGAGTGCGGCCCCTGACGAGGGAGGGCGGAGGGGGGGGGGGTACACTTGCGTTGGGTTGGTAACGGAAGACCCCGCGTGGTAGGAAGTGCGGATGACGCCGGGGATTCCGAACGGAGAATAGCACAAAGAATACATTTAATTGTGGGAGTCTTGCCATCAAGAATGCATTAAAAACCTATTTCGGAACTTAATACATAAAAAAACTCGGAGCCATGCATGTGATGCATTAAATTTGTTGCTATATATTTCACGACTCTTCAGAAAAAGATGATACCATCAATACTGAAAGTATTGGTGAAATTGATATCATTAATTAAATTTCTGGACATATATTTATATGGCATTAAGTGAAATCATGCTCGTTGTTGTATCTATTTTTTCTATTCCTCAAGTGCAAGCAAAACTTATTCCTTATTCAAATGATATCTAGTGTGGAAATTCGCGAGTCAACCTTCATAGTAGTACTATTTAGGGAAGGCGACCGACACCTGAGGTGATCCGCGCCATTAGGGATGGAGAGGAAAGGATGAAAGGGAAGGCGGACATTGGAGGGGCGGAAAAAAAGAAAAAAAATCGCCTGCGAAGTGGCACGCCGAGGGATTTACATGAGCGAAATTAAGAAAGGAAACTAGGAATAGGAAAGAAACTATGCAATAAACGTAGTCAAAAAGACCTTTTCCATCATATTCTTTTGAATTTATGGTACAGCGAATCCATTATTGCGTAGTTGAATTGAATAACTATCAAAAATTATTAAAAGAGCAGACACAGGTTTAATCGGTGGGGTAGTCAGGTAGGTAGTAGTTTATTTATGGGAGACGACCGACAGCTAAGGTCATTTGCGCGATTAGGGAAGGTTAGGAAAGGAAGGGCGGAGAGAAACTCGGCGTCGGCATTAGTCTACTCTTGTCGAAAGGTGCCAAGGGGTCCGTAGCTTAACGTCGGCGTACTCACTCGAAGTGCCCTCCACAAAGCACCTCATTAGGGATCGAGATACCACCGAAAAATATATAACACCGCCGGGATTTGAAACCGGGTCCTCTGGGTGGGAAGCCAGTACGATAGGTACCGCACCATCTCGATCCCACCAACCTTCCTTTTGCGCCAAAGATACAGAAGGAAAGTTCTCGTAAAAATACCGAGGAATGAGCATTTCTTGAAAGAGATCAGAAAGGGATTGCTCCAGTTGCAGCGGATTGATGATACTAGTCCGAGGGGAATAATGGGGAATCCTGCAAAAAACCATTGCTTACATTGAATTTTATCTTTAGATTTGATTTATAAATTTCTTTTACAGCAGTTTATTATTTATCCCGGGATAATTAACAAATGTCTTTCTCGAAAATGAAGATTTTACTAGTCTCCATTTACTTAAAAAAACGACTATTGCTCCACCCCCTTCGTCAATTCTTTACGAATTCGACGCCTAGTAGCCATGGAAATTGTAATGCTGTAAATCGTACTTCGGCCATTATGGTCACGAACGTAATCTACATATATATATATATATATATATACGTACATCCACCTCTCCTATGTTTGTCTTTTATACTGTATGTGCTCCTATCCCCTTTCCTTATACCCATATAAGTGAATATATATGCATATATCATTAAAATGCATATACACCCATACATTTATATGTATATATATATATATATATATATATATATATATATATATATATATATATAATCAGGTAATCTACCGCTTAAGCTATGTTTTTGGATGGACACAGCTACTAAATAAATATTTTGTGACTCCTAACAATACACAAAACCAAGCATCCTACAATACATCAGGTCCCTCTTCATCTCTGAGTACTTTCTTCCTCCCTTCATCCTGTCCAAAATCCCTATCCTGCTCCTTCCCTTTCCTCGTTTGCCTAACATTCTCCCCTCAATTACAGTCTTCAACAACCCACTGCCGGTCAATACCCCCTTCATCCACTTTTCCTGCCTCCATAGGATTTCTCCCAACAAAGCCTTCTCTTCGCTCACCATATCAAGTACTTCTTCGTTTGTTTTCTTCTCTGTCCATTTCACCATCTCCATTCCTCTCCACACCCACATTTCAAAAGCCTCCAGTCTACGTCTATCCTCCTGCTTCAATGACCACGTTTCCGCGCCGTACATAGCTACGCTCCATATCAAAGTTTTTACGAGTCTTTTCTTAACGTCCTTACTCAACGTCCCTCTCATCAACTCCCTCCTCCTTGTGAAAGCCTCTTTGCCTAGCGCAATTCTTCTCCTTACGTCCCTACTACTTTGACCGTGTTGGTCCAAAACACAACCGAGATATGTAAACTGTTCTACCTGCTCTAGTTTTTGCCCTCCTATTCTAATGTTAAGCTTAGCCTTTTTCTTTCTAGCAAATCGCATAACCATCATTTTATTAATATTGATTCTCATCCCATACCTGTCGAACTGAATTTCTTATTCACTCAGCAATGCTTGCAACCCCTTGGCTGACTAACAAACTAAAGCTTGATCATCAGCGAACCTAACTGATTTTACGAATTCCCCGCCCACTTTCATTCCTACCTCCAGTTCTTCCCATTCCTCTTTAATCATTGACTCTGCATACAGGTTGAATAGCAACGGTGATAATGGGCAACCCTGCCTTACACCCCTTCCTAACACTGCCCATCCGGACTCCCCGTTTCCCACCCGCACTTGAGCAGTCTGAGGCATGTACAGGTTGCGGATTAGCCTCCTTTCCCTCCAATCTATTCCTTTTGTCTGCAATATACTCATTATTTATCCTCAATTCGCTCTATCAAACGCTTTTTCGAAATCTACGAAGCAAGCAAATACCTCTTGGTTGTATTCTATATTCCTCTCGATTTATCATCCACATTAATTCCATATGTCGGATAAATTGGCAGGGCAATTTAAAAGTGACGGAGGAACGTTTGGGTGATACATATGCCGTTTTTTGTTGTTGGTCCGAATGGGGAAAAGTTTATTTAGAATTTTTTTGAAGGTCTGATTTCTTGTGAAGTTCGAATATGTTGTGCAAATGGATAGGGCGAAGTCTTTGGAATGTTTCGACAAGTGAACGTTTCCAAGGGACGGAGTTTTATTTAGAAGGGACTCGGGGTAACCGTGGGGAAGGAGAGAGTTTTGTAAAATGGTGAGAAATTCACCAAAGAAGAGCCTGACACATGAGGTCCTCGAGCATTGCATATCGGTGTCAATTGATGCTCTCTGAAGTGCATGTGATGAACCGCAATTTCACAGAAGTATATCTAAGCATTCAAGTAATTGATTTCGAAGCTATGATTCCTAAAAGATCTCATGCTTGAACTCAAAATGTCACAATTTTGGATTTATATGTGATAAAACTTTGATGACGGCAGTCTTATTCGAAGTGGATATCAGAGGTCTGGAGTTTTACTAACATATTCTTGTGGGACGATCAAGTTTGAGGTGTTCACGTGCCATACGGTATGCCAAAAATTCATCCTCTTGGCATTGAAGTTGAACTATATAGGCTTATGGGATCGTTAACTATGCTTTTATGTATGAGACGGGCTTTGAAATTAAAAATGTGAATTTAGCGCCTGAAAAGTGAATAGCGAAACACTGAGTAAAATTTAACATAAGGAAAACATGGAAAGGAATTATGAAAATTAAAACAATTTAAAATTTGAAATTGATTATTTAAAAAAAATGACGGACTGAAAAGGGTAAAAATGCGCAAAAAACAGACATAGCCACTACGAGCCATCACTGCCACTATTATTGTGGTTTTTTCTTTAGTTTTATTTCTGATTGTATTTTGGAAACCGTGCAGCTATCATGGCGTGAGTCCGTTGCTCTGCAAAATGCTAGAATTGGGATTCACAAATGTTCCCCCACCTTCCCTTCCTCAGAAGTGCCTACGATGCAGCTCTTCGCCTTTGGGATGGACACAGGGATTATTTCCCACGGGAAGGTACTTGCAGCTCCACATACAATGAAGGGGAGAAAGGGAGGATGATTTACGTGTTTATCAGTTCACGAGTTTTACAGTGAGAGATATAATTCGCACAGCGAGTGGATGTTTGCATTTAATCGGTTTCTCCTGAAACGCTCGATTCCACCAATCTGCACCTGCGATCCTTTCCGGATTCAGTGATTGCCTCTTTCGCGCCCCTCGGCGGGGAGGTGTGGACGAGGGGAATGAGAATGTGGGAATGGCCCGATCTCTTACACTTCCCACCCCCCTCTCCGGGATCCCTCCTTCATTCCCCGTCCCTTACTCCCTTTGATGTGCAGCCCTCGCACGAAAGTTCAACCCACCTTCTCCCCAACCCCCTCGCTTGTTTGGTTTGGCCCTCGTCCTCTCACCGTAGGAATTTCCTCCGGCGAACCCATAGCCATTTTGCCCATGCCCTTGGAATCCTCACACCCATATTGGTTTCCACTATTTGATTGAAGTCATTCGTTTTATTTTTTTAAATATAAAAATATGGCTATTGGTTTCGATCTCACTGATATAAAATATATTTTGTGCCTGCCGATCATTGTTTTTCAAGTGAACGCACGCATATGAGTGCGACCCTACGTAGGGGTGTCGGGTAATTCTTAGAGAGTGAACCGAAGAAAATGGAATGCTTCGTTAGTGACCAGATGGTCAAAGTGTCTGCCATGCGCATGAGGTCTTCCCGCGTTTGATTTAATCCCTAAACTTCACTGATGAAAGAAATAAAGCCTTTGTTGAAGTCAGCTCTGCGTCGGTGCTCAGGAAATGTTTTCTAATGTGTTGCTATTTCCTGCTTTGGAAGGAGACTGAGTTGGTTACCTTCACAAATCTCATGATGTGGCAGAAAGGAATTGCGATCCTGCCAAGCCAACAAATTTGTTCCTTTATTTTCATGCGCTCATCGCGTTCCTTTACAAGGAGAGGGCTGAAATTTTTGATGATCCATTGGAATCGAAAAAATTTTGTCTTTGATGCAATTTTTTCGCTCGAAAAACTTCACTCGTCGTCACAGGGCATGATGTTTATATTATTTGCATTATAAACTACCAATTCAGCTCTTTGGCATTCACATTGGTATTGGTGGTAAACCTGTGCTAGATGAAAATGTTCCAAGTGTCAATATGTTGATATTTCGCTAATAAAATATCAGATACAATTTTTTCATCACGTTCAATATACTTTCATATAATTACGAAAATTGGTTCAGCTCTCACAACAATTTTTCTTCAGTATCTCTAAAGTATGCAGAGCCAAAGTTATTTTTCTTTCTCAATCGAGAAAAAATATAAAATTGAGGGTAATAAAAAATATTAATGCGTTGTTTAGGTAAGATACCTTCAATTATTCTTATTTGGCTCTGAATTATATCTAATTACAACCTACGTATTCTTAAATTTTACCACGTAAATAGTCAAATTGAAATCGAATCCAAGCGCCTGTATATAGCAACTTGGAGACAAAATGATCTCTTTAGACGAACAAACGAATAATTGTATGACTTAAATTAATCCTAAGGATTATATGCCTCATTTAGGCATATTTGAGGAAGTGTGTTTTTGCGAATCGGCTGGCATGAATTTAAATGCATTCATGAACTAATAGTTCAACATGCATGGATGACAGGTTAACACCCCCCACCACGTTCCCCTCCGGCGACTTGCAGGGTATTGTGTACATGTAGTTGAAAATCTTCCGATTTCGCTACTCCTGGATATATATGACGTATAAATATCAAAATTTGATGCTTGTGATCATATCAACAAATTTAAGCTGGGCCATTGGCAAAATTACTCATTGATTGGAAGATAAGCTGCTCGATTTAGATGTTCAAATGAAAAAATACTTTGAAATTACCTTCTAAAGGTGATCCTAGAAGGTTATTTACACCAGCGCTGCACAGCAAACCATCCAAATCTGAATCGGTAGTTCTTTTGAATTGGAGAAATCAACCTTAGCTTTGTTTTCTGCAATTTTTGACGAAGGATTTACTCCGTCAATACGGTAATCCTGCTACTGTCTTTTGGGAGTCATTAAATAATTATTCTCTTCTTCCCATGTTCTAACATTTCTTTCTGCTAAACATCAGTATTGTAACTTTTTTGTGAATTCAAAGTGTGAATATATGTGTGACGACGTAATACTTGTTCTTTGCATCATACACAGAATATTTCCCAAATATTAGTAGAATTATGTTTTCCCACCAATGCAGATGGCTGGAGTTACTTGTAGTGGTAAAGGTAATGGAAGATCTTCGGAAAGCAACGAGACCCATGCCTGTTAACTGTGGGTATTTACAGTGTGCGGATTGCTGATAGACTGGACCCCCTTCGATGGTCGCCTCACGAATCCATGATGCCACTTTCCATGGAGCGATTATATGTGATAAAATTGTGAATTAAGCTTGGAAAATTGGCTTCAGAGACCATGGTTAAAGATGCCTATGGAGATAGAGCAATGTCCCACGAAATGGTTTTCTGCCTGCACAGAATGTTCTGGGAAGTTAACGAGGAGGTTGACGAAGAGGAACTCCCTGGATATTCATCATCAACAACACAAGTGTAATGAAAATGTGCCAAAAGTGAGGTACACGTTCAATTCTGATTGGCCCTTAAGTGTCAGGATGTTAGCAGAATGCAATAATCAGAAAAACACAGTGCAACACATTCTTAAAGAAGATTTGGCCATGAAAAAGGTGTGTCAAGATGTTATCAGAGGACTACTTGTGTGACAGTGTTGCCATGAAAGACGGTGACACTAATTATTTAGAGTAGGTGACTACCGGTAACGATACATGTACCTTTGGGTGCGACCGAAGAACAACCCCTTTGGGTACCATTTTGGACCACTGGATTATGCGAAAGAGGCCATTAGTAGGTGCCTGAACGAGGGTCGCGTTGGTGCCGTACAGGAAGCATGCCACAACTGGCGGAGGCACTGACATTGGTGTGTCGATGCATGAGGGTGCTCTTATGAAGATTTTTAGCAATATGTAATTTGACCTGCAGTAAATTTTTCCCAGATTTACAGGGTTCGTCCGGAAAATAAGTGTACTGACTCCTGGGCTGGGCCCGCTGCTCCAGGCGCGCCCAGCACCGCTCTGACGGGCTGCGATTGGAGGGGGGTATGTTGGCAAGCGACGCTGAAAAAGGCAGTCGCCTCTGAGCTGTGGTGTAGTGAGGAGCTCTGTTAACGCGAACCTTCACGCTCGACCCACGTCACGGAACGCGATGCCAAAGTTTTTGGAGCAGCGTTATTCCATCAAATTTGAGGTAAAGCTTGGGAAATCGTCTACCGAAACTGTCGGTATGATTAACCAGGCTTACGGGGAGTCAGCCATGTCCAGAAACATGATCTTTCGGTGGCACAAGATGTTCGTGGAGGGCAGAGAAGAGGTCGACGACGAGTCTTCGAGAGGTTCCCGATGAAGCCTTCGCGGGAGCGTTCCAGGAATGGGAACGCCGCTGGAACAAGTGTATCGACTCACAAGGGTCCTATTTTGAGAAATATAAGCTTAAGATATGTAAAAGTGTAATAAATTTTTTTTCCTGAGCTCAGTACACTTATTTTCCGGACGAACCCTGTATTCTACTTATTTTTGGGGAAGACTTTGTATGTGCTACATGCAGGTCATGCGTGTTACATTAATGTGTATTTTATTATTACTGATAATTACTACTAATAGCAAGAAACTTACTTTTTATTAGCTGATGTTGATTACCACTGCTTCACAATTTTACTTCTCTTGAAATATTCACAATAGTTTAATAGTCGTGTTAATCGCAAGCCATGGACTTGCGAAGATTTAGGGTGTCTTTGCAATTAGCATCATTAAAGCGAGATGGATTCTGCTTCTGCGAGCACATTTACACTGTGTTTCCTTTTTCAAAAATAGTGTTTTATGATGCAGCGCTCTTTTTGATCATGATGACTGTTGAGGTGATTCAGCTAGGATGTTCTCGGTGGATGAATTTAACACCTGTGTCAGAGTCAGACAAGGCACTCTGAACCATGGAATTACCTACTGCATACAAATATAGCTTTTTGTCATGCGTCGCTTAATACAATGCGAATGTTACTCAGTCTCTAAATCTACTCAAGAAGCATGCAGTACTCTTCAAAATTACGAAGAATGTGCCCAGCACGTGAACATCACGTATTTCGTACAAGATTTGAGGATATTTTTTATGTGATGAAGTACGAGCTCTTACATCGGGGAACTCACTGGAATGCGTACTTCTGCCGGGGGACTCTCAGCTCCTGAAGCCACTGTTCCGCATTTCGCGATCGCAATAACTGTTTCCCGTGTTTATCCTTAGTAAAGTAATGTATGAAGATATGCATTTATAGCAAAAATGTACTTTTAAAACTATGCCTTCTATTTTGAATAACTTTATTGCTCACTGGAAAATGTGATGTATGGATGAAAAATTGTATGATTGAAAAAATTAGCAAGTAATTGGACTCATTAATAAGGTTATATTGTTTGGAATTATTCTAGCCGTGAATTTGGAAATGCGTCCTCATAATTACCGCATGACCCTAGTAAACTCGTAAAGCTTTATAAATTGCATTTCTTTCTTTCAGTTACCTAGCACTCATATAAATACATTTTTAGTTCATTTCTGTCAATCAAAATGATAAGATGAACAATTAAGGCAAACTCTAGCTTGTGAAAATAAGTCATCATGGTAATAAGAGTTAGTAGCCATTTTCCTTAGAATTTATTGGGATAGGTGGGATGTGCCAAAGTTCTTTAAATTTTCTTTCTTTAAGAAGGAACTACCTGCGGACAAATGGGTTATTTTTTAATTTACAAAAATTAATCGTGACTTAAATGGAGCTAAAAACATTGAAATATAAGAAACAATCATCCTTCTCGAGAGTATTTTAAAATGTGAATTTGTTAAGACACGTATTTTGTCAAAATGCACCTTTCTCGCAAATTTTTATTTTGGTAAATAATATAAGTCAAAATCAACAATAGTAGAGGTGCAACGAGACAATGCACATAATTTGTACTCAATTAATGTTTTCAAAGTTTTTATGATCTGATTTCACCCAATAAATTCATAGATTTTTGGAATGTTAATCTATGTTACATAATTTTTACGTACGTATCATGGTCAGCGCAATTTTCCAAGGCGTTTTATTGAAACGGCGCGTATCGCCGTGTTATTAAGTTTTCATGCCTTATGTTCTGCGTTATGAAAATCTAATCGAACCCTAAAGCCATAAAGTTTGTGAATATTTTAGTTAATATTTTGGCCCCAGTCATACCCTTGTAGTGATTATTGCACAATTTGTTGACCAAACAAAATAAATCAAACCGTAGTGCTTAGAAATTACTGAGCGCATATTTGAATAAAATAGAACTAGGTAGTATAATGTTTTCAGGAGTTATATTTCATAGCGGCCTTTTAACATTCGAATCAGTAAAGTTAGCGAATCGGAGAGGATTATTTCACCCACGTTTTGGGATTTAAACAGAATTGAAATCGCACAGGGATATCTAAATTAGAGTATTGATGTTATCGGGGTAACTGATTCGGAAAACATTTTGTTTAAACGTGACTGGAGAAACGGGTGATTACATACGTGGGCGAATCGAAAAGTAAGGTCTACTATTTTTTTCATGAAAAATCAAATTTATTCTCAACTTTGCGTATATTGTTGGAAAGATTGAGCAATTAGCTATTTTTCTACATAGTCGCCTTGACGATCAATCACTTTTTGCATCCTTGTAAGTAGCTTTTTAATCCCGGCGTCGTACCTTTCTCCCGCCGCGTCGCGAAGCCAACAGACGATTGCTTCTCCGATATAAATTCATCGCCATTTAGTGGAAGTTTACGGTGAGAAGTGCATGGACTTCCAAAACTTGCGGAAGTGGTATAGGGAGTTTTTTTATGACCGGAAAAACGTCCACGATGAGCAGCGGTTGAGGCGACCGAGTTTGCCGGAATCAAAGGTGGCTCCAATTGACGAGATGATTCGCCATAACCGGAAAATTACCCTTCATGAGATAAAGAAAGGCCTTAATGAAAAGAATGGTGACTTCTCTGTGCAGAATATTGCGTCGGAGGTCCTCGGTTACAACAAGGTGTCTTACCAAAAGAGTGTGTTTGCATCATGACAATGCACGTCCACATGTGTCACATCAAACGACCACCCTACTCAATGAATTCCGCTCTCAAAAAACACCTTGGAGGACAGAAATTCAAGTTAGACGAGGAAATGCAAGAGGCAGTCGTCAGTTGGTTTCGTGACGCGGCGGGAGAAAGGTACGACGCCGTTATTAAAAAGCTGCTTATAAGGATGAAAAAAGTAATTTATCGCCAAGGCGACTATGTAGAAAAATAGCTAAATGCTCAGCCTTTCCTACGATGAACTCAAACTGGGGAATAAATTTGACTTTTTATGAAAAAATGGAAGACCTTACCTTTTAATTACCCTCGTACGAACCATAAGTATAAGATCATATGGGTCATTAGTAAAAACGGTAGGTGAAATAATTACTGCTCCAGAGAATCGGATTTTTGTCCGAGAGAAACTCAAAGATTATTATATGATTATTTACTCAAAATTTCATTGAAATCATTTCTGAATGATTGCAGACTCCTCGTTGACTGGAAAGTAAGATAACTCGTTTGCCAAGCCGTAATAATTTAGATCTCTAGTATTACCGTCCGTTTGTGAAACACCTTCTCCACATCATCAATCCAAAAGGAAACGCTCCTCCATTCATTTAAATTCTTGGAGGATCTCTCAAACTACCTTGACTTGTGCAGTTCGAAGTAAGACTTCTTTATTAATGTGGCATCGCCTGTTAAACTTCATTTTTGGGCGACCTTTGCTTCGAATATTGCGTTTTCATATTGAACAAGCTAGTGGATATTTTTGCTTTTTTTATTTTTAACTTATGGGACCTATGGGACAGCACTGTATGAAGCAGGTTCCTGGGCACATGTAAAAACGAGCGCATATTCTTTTTGACTTTGGATGTAGAACATGAAGAAATGAACTGCATTTGCTATGTCTCGTCAGTAATTCATAATTTCTAGTCCCCTTTATGTTATCCAAGAGGCATATCGTATTCCTCCCTCTCACTCTCTCATCTGATATTCTTACTATGATCGTTCATTTCAATATCTTCACCAATTTCCATCCCCTTTTCTTGCCTTTTTTCCAATTTCTCCAACATTCTCCAGGATACATCCTCTCTTCTCCAACCAAAGCTAACACCTCTTAGTTTTCCGTTTCTTTTATCGAGGCAATTTTCTCCACCCTTCTATAGATCCAATTGTCAAAGCCTTTCATCTATCACATCTTGGATTCTGTTAAACGTACTCATGACTGCGTTTAACCTTATCAGAGAAAAAGAGCTAATAATTGTTCTAATATTTTCGAAAATATTTGCAATGTTCTCACGAATATAAAATAGTTTAGTTGGTGCAATATTTTCCTTTATTATGTTATTAACATTATTCTACCAAAAAACTATTGAACCAGAATAAGGTAAGTATCCTTCTATAAATACAGGTCCTAAAATTACCACAGAGACGGAAAAATGTCACATATAGGAATTCAATGAGTTCATCTCCCCCTTTTAAAAGTATAGCGGTGAATTTGGTGTACACTTGAATTGTGAAAAATTACCCTTTGTAAGTTCCACTGAAATTTCATTTAAAAGGAGCTTACATAATTTTTATTTCATTATTTCCTATTTAGTTTCATGAAGTTTAACCGAAAACCAGAGAATTTGGTGTACAATGGATTGATTTTTCATTATATTTACAGCAACTTCTTTTGGTGATAATTATAGTTTTTTAACTACGTAGAATAATATTAGGCATCATTAAAATATTCATTTTTCCCCAAAATAATGTGACTTGGTTATATTTTTCGTGTTGCTTTGCCTCTCATCACCCTTTTCGCCTCGTACATGACTCCTCAATAGCGTAGTTGGAAAACCTGCTGGTTAAATCCATATTAAGGTTTTGCTACATTGGTATTTAATGCACCACACCTCTGTACACCCATCCCACTGTAAATTCATCAGAGAACCCTGAAGAAGGAAATTTATCCGCAATTTCTATCACAAGAGTGAGTGAAATTGAGGGGAGCTGGTTCTTTTTATCAAGTTAATAGGCAGATAGATCGTAAAGTGAGAGTAATTCTGGAATTGCTTGAATAAGTGCTATATAAGGTGTAAGATATGCCAGAAGAATGTTTACAGGTACGTAAATTACTAGATGACTTAAAGGAGTCCGAATAACAGCAGAAAGTAAGCTTGTGGTATGTTGGTTTTCAAAATAAATGAATAAATGTAGCCCCAAAGCATGAACAGTGTACGGAAGTGAATTTAGGCATGCCTCGATGGCCATGACTTTCGATTACATAGAGTGGATCATGAGTACTTTGAGGCTGTTTGCGTTAAGAGTAGGAGGAATCATGAATTGGTAATGAAATAATATGAGTGGTATGCACCGGTATTATACAAGGATTAAAAAGGTGTGCTTCCCTAGTTCAGTGATATTGCAAGAATGGTTGGCATTTTAATCAATTAGAAAATAACGAGGAAAGAGAAAGTGGATAGAGTAGAATAGGTTGGTTCAGGGTGTCATGAATGAGTGTGGTGGAAGAAAAACACAAGGCAAGGAACAATGGATGTTACCGGAACAAAAAAGTATGTGTGTTACCATTATGCATACGAAAGAGGCGAAAGAAAATAGCAAGTACAGAGTAAAAAGGTTTTATAAAAGGTATCGGTAACAATTTTTCCCGAGTTGTGCGTGAATTACTGAGTTACGCATGATCGCAGATCGTATTGGCATTGCTAAGATGAAATTACAAACATCATTATCACTGAGACTTTGTTGATGCGAAAAATCTGCGCTAAACTCATCTTGGAGTTCTTAATGGACGACCAAGAGCAAAGTCGAGGGTCTACTCGTGAAGACCTTCTGCGACGATATCGCGACTATTCCCCAACCCCCTTACAGTCCCAAATTGGCACCAGCAGAAATATTTCGAAAAGTGAAATCCACCCTCAAAGGGCACCACCCTAGGGGGCCCTAATAGCTGCCAAAGAAGCTTTCACGTGTACCCTTAAGGGCCTTCCTGAATCCGTCTATCAGGGAGCCTTTGAGTCGTAGAAAATCCGCGGAAAAAAGTATGTCAATGATCAAGGGATGTACTGAAGAATTTTGAGGTATTGTGGCAATATCTGAAATCTATTTTTCGGAAACTTTTTCGGATATATTTTATGCAAATCATGTATATGAAAGAAATCTCTCTAATTAGTGATAAATCTCATATTTGCCTCAAAATTGTCTACAGTTCGTGCGCGCCTCATTTTTTTATGAAGTGTGTGTAATTGAAAGATAATATTTATTCGGTGGGAATTAAAGTTGACTTGTGTCAGGTGCTAATTGGGAATGTTTCTTACAACTTCCTCTTTGTTTGCTACTGGATGTGTGAAGTTTTCTTGTACCCAGATTCAGAATGGCACGCAAACCAAATATTGGATTTTCTCGATCTGCTTGCGAAAAAGGACGCAAATTACAATCTCTCTTCATGCATAGTCAGTAGTTTGCATTTTAAATGGTATTAAATCAATTCAAAGATGGATCCTCTTGGGACAAGAAGACTCTATACCATATTGAATAATTATTACAAAGTTATCAGCTTTACGGTTGTAATGTGCGAACATAGAATAAGCTATGCTCCAAATTATTTGCTATTTCAGACAATAAAGACAAAATTAGAGAGATTTATCCTCAAAAAGAGGTAAATTTTGTTATCTCGTGATTTTTTATTTTACCTACGTAGAACGAGTTACAGCTGCGGTGTTCCGAATTCATTGCATGCTATAAATTTATTCACATTTATGATTTCAAATGAATGCTACTGGGCGTCAATTAACAGTATGTGATTATCTATTGTGTGGATATTAACCATTTCTAATCTCCAATTAAACGTAATGCCTTTTTATACGCTGTAAAGGTTAATATGTCGAGGTTTAGGGACCAATTTGCGCCAATATTGATTAATTGTTACGTATTCAGGTTTATCGCGCCAAAACATACATGTTCCCATATTCTCGAGACTATTTAATCGATGTCACATTTGAGAAAAATGTTTGAGTGATCCAAAAAGTCAAGGAAAGAAGTCAGTGTTACGCTCAAATGGTGCATAAGGTAATACAGAGTTAATTACACCAATTTAGCAGATGGAAATTTACGCTCCGGTTCGAATGCGATTCCCTTCACACAGTGATGGATGGGGAGTTTTCTTTAGGATTATTCATATAAACTAGATGGCACGATTTTATATTAACCTTGGAAAAATTTAAAGTCAGAATCTAATCCTAACTATAATCACCGTTCTCAATTTTGCAAATAATTCCAAGAGATATTCTGTTCTCGTGGAAATAATTTTAACATTGCTCGCCTTTTTTTTTTAGGGAGGAGAGGCTTGCGTTTTTTGTATCAGTAACATCAATCAAATCTGCTCTCGTGTTGGTTTCTTTTTATTTTTTAATGCTGTATCCATGATGCTTGAAGCTTAATGCTTTACGCACTCCCGCACTTGACGGGTGCTTCCCCGGGAGGAGCTTGGTGTGGGAGTGAGGGGGGGGGGTTGGTGGAAGGCTAAGAAGGGTGACGGGGGTCCCGTTGTATAAATGGTCGAAAGTAATGAGCACATCCGACAGACTCGACGGTATTTATTTGAATGTTTAAAAAAGATAAAATAACCCGAAAGCACTTCCTTGAATCCGATAGAAAGGAAGAACTCGCACAATGGAGCATTGCAGTGAAAAAGATAGACGCTCGCTTCTCGCAGCGTTCACTTCAGCAAGAGATGACTAAGCTAAGTGATGGAAGGCCTGGGTAAAAATATGTACATAAACACTAAATAGATACTAGGTGACGCATGGGGACGACCTCGCGAATGGGCAACAAGGCGATGCTTTCTTTGGGAAGTGGTCTCTTTTCTTTATTTGCATCCGAGATCGTCGTTGTAGACCTTGACGCCAGATGCCAAGACCCATTGCCTTGCCACGGAAGTGTATTATCTCCTCGCGAAATCCTACGTCTCCGAGATTAAAATTATGATTTCTTAGAAATTCCCGTAGGACTTAAAAACATTAATGCGTGAAAACATACGTAGCAACGGAGAAAAAATATTTCTAATTTTTATTTTCAACTAGAGTTGGAGAGATTTCGTATCGAACATAAATTTTAAAAACGATTTCATTTTTTCTCAGAAATATAACCCTAAAAGCAGCAACGGACATTATTTTGGGTGAATTCACAGCTGATGTTATTCCGATAAAAATGAACAAATATCAGTAAAATATCCGTATTACTTCCAGAGCTTTGCCTGAAACTACCCTTGCAATTACACCCGGCTTGTATTAAACTTAAGAGAATATGCTCACCATGTTAAGTGTGGTTTAAAAGGTCAGAGTGCACTTCCATATATATATATATATATATATATATATATATATATATATATATATATATATATATATATACATATATATATATATAAAGATATATATATATATATACATATATATATATATATAAAGATTTAAGATATATATATATATATATATATATATATATATATATATATATATATATATATATATAAGGTGCTGGGCGCGCTCCAGGCGCGCCCAGCACCGCTCTGACGGGCTGCGATTGGAGGGGGGTATGTTGGCAAGCGACGTTGAAAAAGGCAGTCGGCTCTGAGCTGTGGTGTAGTGAGGAGCTCTGTTAACGCGAACCTCCACGCTCGACCCACGTCACGGAACGCGATGCCGAAGTTTTTGGAGCAGCGTTATTCCATCAAATTTGCGGTAAAGCTTGGGAAATCGTCTACCGAAACTGTCGGTATGATTAACCAGGCTTACGGGGAGTCGGCCATGTCCAGAAACATGATCTTTCGGTGGCACAAGATGTTCGTGGAGGGCAGAGAAGAGGTCGACGACGAACCACGGCCTGGACGCCCATCAACGACACTCACCGACGAAAATGTGCGAAAAGCTCGCGATGTACTGAACTCTGATCGTCGTCTTAGTGTTCGGATGATAGCAGAGCAGTGTAATGCTCGACAGGCTTCGAAAACGAGTCGCCCGCGTCCGGCCAGCGATCAAAAACCTCTGGCGGCTGCATCACGACAATGCGCCGTCTCACACCGCGCTTGTCGTGTCGGACTTCTTGGCCAAGCACGGCGTGGCAACGCTGCCGCACCCACCCTACAGCCCGGACTTGGCACCACCGGACTTCTTTCTGTTCCCGAAGATAAAGAGGAGTTTGAAAGGAACGCGATACGGGACTTTGGACGCCGTCAAAGAGGCCGTGACGACGAGTCTTCGAGAGGTTCCCGATGATGCCTTCGCGGGAGCGTTCCAGGAATGGGAACGCCGCTGGAACAAGTGTATCGACTCACAAGGGTCCTATTTTGAGGAATATTAGCTTAAGATATGTAAAAGTGTAATAAATTTTTTTTTCCTGAGCTCAGTACACTTATTTTCCGGACGAACCCCCTATGTGTGTATATATATATATATATATATATATATATATATATATATATATATATATATATATATATATATATATATAATATATATATATATATATATATATCTATATATCTTTATATATATGTATATATCTCGTCGATATTAACGTAGGGAGAATTAAGGCACCATTTATGAAATGTCTGACAATTGAAGTTGGATTTGAATGCCTCATCGCACCATGTTGTTTTTGCGCTACTCTAAAATTGTGAGGTGAAAACTGATTGTTTAAGTGTTACGTTTTCCTTCTAATGCCCCTTACTGCGATATGTTAAACTCCATTATTATTGTTTTAGTGATTCACCAGAATGAATGTGTGCACTTCAATATGGACGAAGGAGTTTTCTTCTAAGTTAATTAGCTGCTGATCACACACAACTACATAGCCTTTGAGCCTCATAAAGAAGGCCTCCTATGGTATCTCCCGCTTTTTACCGACCCATATTGGTTTGAAAAGCCTCAATTACTGAATAACGTATCTGTTGCTATAAACGTTGGTACGTAAGGGGTCATGAAGTAAGGCAACTGCAGAAACGATCACGGGAGGGGTGCGCTTTCTGACAAGATGGGAAAATAATATATTTTTTCGAAGTAGAATCATTCCGAAAATTCTAAAAATCACGTTCACATTTAGCCATTCTTAAAAAAGCATTGTTTCTTATTCAAGGCCAGTCCTGTCAATATTCCATGATACTGTTTACTTTAATTCTCATGGTTTAGCTGTCGAGGAATAAATAAAGTATTAGATAGATTTTAGTCCTGAATATATGTGTATTTGGGATTTTATGTGCTAATAATATTTATAAAAACACTTCGGCTTCGTCGGCTACCTTAAACAAATTTCAGTCGTAATCATCGTCTAAAACTCCTAGGTAAGAGGATTAAGTCCCGCATTGAAAATATTCTACAACAAACATCTATGAAGCCTTCACCAACATTTTTTTCTGAAGGCTGCACGAGATTATTTACGCATGACAGTCATATGGTCCCATTCTATGGGAAACTCCCTTCAAATTAACCACTCGAAATTTCAACCGTATTGCGGTCAACATACCAGAGATCTCTAAATAGTACGAAACTATCTCATCGGAGCAGTTTTATGTGTTGAAAAGGAGATTGCGCTCCATTTTCAGTGCTCTTTCAGAAAATATCACATTTAACTCGTTTGCGTCCTTCGCGGCGAAAAGCAACCGTGAGTGCGCCACTCCGCGCTAAAAGGTCTTTTCTCCTGCGCTGCCATTGATCACTGTCCCCCGCCATCGAATCCTCTTCCTCTTTACCCCAACTGCGTGGCAAAAATCTCTCCTGCTTATATTACTTCTATAAAAGTTTAATTTTTTAATTTTAGAATCCACATTATTTGTCAGAAAACTATATGTCTTTAAATTCCTAAAATCAAGAAAATTATTATCGTTTTAGTTGAAATCATCGTGGAAGACTTAGCCAAAGAAAGCATCTGCATTCCGATTTGGATGGTGGAATCAGAGGCAGTGACAGCTTCACTTCGAAGATAGTTGTAATATCTGTCGGGTATATTTTCTTTCCGCTTAATATCTTCAATTTCCTAAATATATTTTTGGAATAGACTTTGCTGGGACGGCACAATAGAACACAAATAAAATAGCAACATTTAAAAGGACACTCACACGGTAAACTGTTCGAGTTTTCGGCCTTCTTCAAGTAAGACTCTTACTTGAAGAAGACCGAAAGCTCGAACAATTTACCATGTGAATGTCCTTTTAAATGTTGCTATTTTATTTGTGTTCCATTGTGCCGTCCCAGTATTGTGCTGCTCGTGTGAGTGTTTCCGTATAATCGATATATATATATATATATATATATATATATATATATATATATATATATATATATATATATATATATATATATATATATATATATATATATATTTATTTATTTATGTATGTATTACAAACATTGGTACAAAATAATACTTTTCTTGTTATCCTTTGATAAAGAGAAGAAGAACCTCTGGTAGTTGAAGTTTTTTAAACACAGCATTAATGTTATGGATAGAATTAATTTTTACCTGCCTCTACAATATGATCTCTGTTTAAATGTGCCCAAAAGGTTTTTATTCTAACTTGTCAACCTCGAACTTTATTTCTGGTATTTTAACTTTTTTTAATGTGAGCGCAAAAATTTTGGGCTCCCTAGCTCTTTATCCTTACTTCTCTGTGAACTTTTGGAAAGCAATCCTCAAGAAATTTCCAGAAGAGTATTTTAAGTTTAACACTATACGATAGCGTTTATTTTCATTGGCCGATGCTATCGAAGTGTCTACGTAAACATAACTCAACTCCGACGGGCTAATATGGGAGTGTTTTTTTAAGTTATTGCATGCCACCAAAAAAGCCATGAGGTCATATAAAATTAAAAATACGTTTAATAAGCCAAACATGCATAATACAGGTTAAAAATTGTAATATGACTACGCATGGCGGAAACGTATACGTGTAGATGTGAATGATCACTCCCACAGCCGATTTAGTGGGGGTTTCCTTAATAGATATTTAATTTATTAAGTGTTTCGACAATTTCCAAGAAAGTTTGTTATCAGATTTCGGGCTTTCATGATGTACGTACGTGAATTCGCAAAGGGAAATGGATCCACGGGGGTAAGCTCCTAGTCTCAAATGCCCGTGGTCGACCGATTTTCGCCCCAGACCATTAAGCGAACGTGACGACCCACCCGTAGCGGCGAACCCAGTTATTGCTTCTAATTTCTCGGGTTTGATGTCTTAAATTCTATCGGAAAAACGAAAACTACAGATATAAAGATAAATTGAGATCTTACACTGAAGTATGAGCATCATCGATTCGTTCATGATCTACCAGTGAACGGCCATTGGTAGTATCAAGCCCTACGTATTATGTAAATATCCTCTCTTTTTTTCCTACTTTAGTAATTCGCAACCTTCACCTGCCTTTATTCTGTCCAAAAAGCCTAATATCACCTACACTGGTTACCTAACATTTCTGCCACGGCCTTCAATGTTACGCTCCCTATCTTTTTCCAGCACATTGAAAACTTCATTATAAGTCGTATTCTTTGTCAATTTTAGTCTCTCCTTTCTATAACCAAATCTCGGAGGAAACCTCTAAACTAATTCTCTTTCCTCATGGGCCAAGATATATATATATATATATATATATATATATATATATATATATATATATATATATATATATATATATTCGAGATATTTGGTTCCAAATTTATTAAGATATGCCGTTGTTCCTTAGTTTTAAAATTTTAAAATGTTCTCTTCATATCTTTATGCCTGCTGAAAGATGAAATAAAAAACAGCTGATTCAATTGACACTTTAGAATTTTCGATGTGTATAGGAAAGGCGTCGTGAATTGGTTAACTCCTAGTCGCAGATGAGGGCACGTAGAAGAATGCAAATGTCACACAGATGTTTACTCGCGGGATCTAATTAACCATTTACCGATACAACACTTTTTTCTCAACAACTGTTTTACGAAAGAATTATTTTTGCCTTAATTGAAAGGTTAGTGATTAGGAATGGATAGTTTTTCACGTCATTAGGATTTGAGAAAAAGCTTTATATAGCCAATACAGCTTTTATGTAATGTAGAAGCAGAAAAAAAATTATTTTTATGATTTTTACAACCATGCCATTCAGAAATAGACAATTCTAGAGTACTACCGCTGAAATAAAAATTAAACTGATATTTTAATTTAGCCCGTGATAACTTACACTGTTCAAGTGGAATAGCTAGACGTCCCAAACTAGTTGGCAGCCAGTCACACCAAACCGTTATTTAGCAGTACAACAGGTGTCCTTGATTTTTAACGCAAAAATATTCAAACCACTGCCAGTAAAAAAAATCACTTTCTAAACCCAAATCTTTACACCTATAAGTTCTTGTGGAGGAGAAATCACTCGCTATTTTTCGTCTTCTTTTTTATTAAAGAAACGGAGAACACAATTTTCAAGTCAAGACACGAAGATAATTACTCGTATTCTTTTCACTTGTACAAAAGGGGTGGGAGGAACCCTTATCAGTCCACATCGAAGACACTCTTAATTCTGCCACGAAACTCAAATGGAAGAGTTCAAAAGGATTTACAAATCGTCGCCGGAATCAAGTGAGCGGTTCGCGATGGAGGGCGTCAATCTTTTCCAGCCGTGCTCCGGAAACACTGAGTATACCTGTAAGCTTCATACTTGCGATATGCCAGAGGGCGCATGGTTGGGGAAACCGGTTGGAGATGACGGTCACGAAGCACACGGCGAAAGGACAATCGCGTGCGAACACGCGAATACTTCAGCCCTTAAAGGTTTAAAACAAAAGTAATATTTCACCGCGCGATTAGTCGTGGAACCTCGGTAAACTGCCGCCGCGCCCTGTGACCACGTTGGGTAAGGCGAGCTCTGCGCGAGCGAAGCGCGCGTCGCAGAAACTTGTGAGTCGCGTCCGTCGATCCGGCGGGGTAGAGCGGAGAGGGTGCTCGGGAGGGTTTGGGAACTGCGCCCGGCCGGGTAGCCAAGACAACTAACAAGTCGCGGAAGCGGGGCGACCAATCTTTCCGCGCATTCCGCCTCAACGCCGGGGGCGTCGGTGGCCTACGAAGCAGCGCATGCGTCCGAGCCCACGTTCATTCGCGCTCATCGCGACTCCCGTTCCCGGGCCTCTCCTCCCTCGCCGGCTCCCCACTCCACGTCTCGGACGTGAGGGTACTTGGGAGGTCGCCGGTGCAATATTTTTTCTTTATTTTATGTAATTTCTCTTTCTTCTCTCAGATACGTCTGCTACTAATACGCCTTCTACGCCTCACCTAGTTAGCCTCCACTGGGGTACGTTGCAGAGAAATTTGATCACCAGTCGTTTGGATAATTGGTGCTCGATGGTTCTTCGCACCGTTTGATTCTTAAGAAATTTAAATTATCGTATGTAATGTTTCCTAATGGCGTGGCCTTGAATTTCGGGAGGGGGAAACGATTCCTTTCTTTGATCTATTCGAAAGCCAATGGCACTTAGCCTGTTCGCTGCCAATCCACCCACCTGTGTCATACTTAAGTGAAATTATTCCTTATTTATCAGAGCAAAACTCAAACTATTCGTACGCATCTGGCAGCTAGGGTCATGGTTTAAAATATCAATACTTCCAGCGTCTCCCAGCCCAGGCTGTTGCGAAGTAATTTGAGGCTTTCTGTTTGTCCATTACAAATTTTCACGAAGCGTTGAGATTGTGTCTCCTATAATTTAGAAATTAATTTATATGATCGTATAGTGCCACGCTTGATTAGCGCCTTTCTGTTTTGATAACACGTTCTACGAAATCAGTTTAATATTTTGCTACACTGCCGGATTTGGCTGGCTTGGATGAAGTGACTGTCTCGCTCTGTGGTGAAGGGGACGCCGCACGCCCAGTTGTTCGTACATGTATGAGCAGAATATCCCCCTCTTACTTTTAAATTTTGCATTACTTGCCTTGTTATGCTGGAGGCCTGTCGTATTCTTTTTTGTTCTCTCTTTTCCTGATAAAAATAAATAATTTGTTAGTTGAATTAACCCACTTTTTGAATTAAGTCTTCTTCCAGCATGCATGGAAATTTACACGTTATTCGAGAAATATTTACCTAATATTTTTCCCTCTCCCCTTCCTCTTCCATATCTTCCCTCATCACCTACCCATCCCACTTGGTGCTTGCATCCCCTGCCACCCACCTTTTTGGTAGTTGGCAGGGTTTTTTATGTCGATGTCGAAGTTCACTTCTTGTGCTCTCGCTGTCTCTCTGCATTTCGAATTACATTAAAAATGTGTAGAGGCCCAGGGATAGTAATTTGAAGAGTTTTAAGTGTTTGTGAAAATATTTTCAATAAATTACTTAAAAAAATTATTTAATTGATTTCGGAACGCACCCTCTACATCCTGCCCATTCATGAGTGTCGTATGGCTCCGATCGGCACTGCTACGTACCTAAATACAGCCAGGTGCAACGTGCCTTCGTGGGTAGAGCTTTCGGTTACCGGCAGGAGGATATAGATGAGGGTTGACTCTCGACACCACTAGCTTTGCACTGTGACTTTTCGGATAAGAGTTCGGCCGGGAAACCGCAAGCGACCCAGGTAAAGTAATTGGCCATCCTAACCTCTTGCCTGGACTTCAAAGACCGTAGAGCTTAGTGTCCATCATGGTGTGAGACCATAATCGCGCAGGGCTTAGTGCAAGGAGAACTCCACCTCCACCTATCACGCCAAACGTCGGAATAATCTTCTTTCCGTGTTTCTCTAGTGCAAGGAGAACTCCACCTCCACCTATCACGCCAAAACGTCGGAATAATCTTCTTTCCATGTTTCTCGGATTTTGCCACAGAATAGATTTAGCGATTATGTGGAGAAACGAAGTTTCAACTCATTTAGGAACGCCAAAAGAAATTTTGAGCAAAGGTTCTTTAATGTCTACAATGATGAAACATCCATCATTCTATTTAAGTTTATTTAATGCTGGCGATGTATATTATATTGGTAACAACTTTTAAGCAGAGAAAAAAACGTTAAGCTGCAGTTCACAGGAAAAGATATGGACTCCTAATAATGCAAATATTGAGCAAAAGGCAAACAATTTTAAAATTGTGAAATAGATAGATAGATAGTGGTCTTTATTTGGGCGAAATTGAGGCCAAATGGTCCCTTCTTCCATTTAACCCATCGTCATATACATATTATATTAGCCATTTAAACTTACAGTTACATTCAAATCTAAACATAAACACATAGAGATAGACATAAATTCATTAATCCAAATTTGCACATCGAAAAGAAAAAAGTATATACATATATATAGACACACACATACACATACATACACTTACACACACATATATACCTATATGCATACACATACATACACATATACATACATATCCACACACACATACATATACACACATACGAGAGTCATCCGGAAAGTAGTACCCGTTCGTGCCGCATGAAGTGCTGACGACGCGAGTAGCCGCTGGACGAGGTCAGATAGCTTCAGTGGCTTGTCTGCCTTCTCTGAGCCAAGTTGCGTGACGCTAGCATTGCCTGTGTTGTTTCTGTGATTGTTTACAATGTTTAAAAAAATTGAGAACGCCGCCAGTTGTGAAGTGAGGGCAGTGATTAAATTCCTCAATGCAAGAAACGTTCGCCCATGTGATATTCATCGCCAATTAAAGGAGGTGTATGGAGACAATGTAATGGACGAGTCGTCTGTTCGGCGGTGGTGTCGCAACTTCAACATGGGGAGGGGGAACACACACGACGATGAGCGTTCGGAGAGACCGTCTGTCATTACAGACCAACTGGTGAGCTCAGTTGACGAATTCGTGAGGAACGATCAGCGCGTCACAATTGATGACATCTGTGAGCATTTTCCCAATGTTTCTCGAACAATTGTTCATGAAATTGTTAAACACCATCTGCATTATGCAAAAATTTGTGCAAGATGGGTCCCTCGCGTATCTCAATGAGCTGGCGGCGAAGGACTATGCAGCAGGAATACAGAAACTTGTCACACGTTATGACAAATGCCTTAATTTGCTTGGAGATTATGTTGAGAAGTAGTTTAAAGTATCCTCTTTCAAATAAAATTTTTTATGTTTGTTAATATTTACTTTTGTGTCTTTATTTCACGAACGGGTACTACTTTCCGGATGACCCTCGTAAAACATACATACATGCATTCATACACATGCATAAATACATACATAAGTATGCACATACACACCCATACATACATACATATACATATATAAATTAAGAATACTCCTTCAAATACTCAAATTAAATGACAGTAAAATTAACTCAAATTAAATACAGGGAGAGTGAAGGAGAAGGAAGAAAATATCCACGGCAGCCCTCCGAAGACAGAGCCAAAAAGAGGTAACGAAAGCATTGAACGGCGATCGAGTATTTCTCGTGTGTGAGTGGATGGCAACACAGCGGAAACCAAAGGTTTTTTGCTGGCATCCGCCTCATGTATGGATTTGTCCCAGCTGACCTCTCCCTGGGAGAGGCACTGCCCCAATCCGTTAGTCCTAATAAATCATTTACTGCTCGAGGTAGCCCTCTACGGCTTCAGAGCAAGAACAAAAAACGCGAATTTCTTCGCGTATAGTTTAACAGAGATTTTGAATAAGACTTGGTAAAAAGTCGTACGTGAAATTGATAGCGATAAATTAATGATGCATGTGATATTCTTGCATGGAATTTTCAACGCTTTGTTTTTTAGTTTGGTCTGTTTGAAAATTGAAAAGTTAATTCCCAAGGCTCCCTTTTCGCATTGCCTGTGAGAAATTTCGTAAAAGAGTATTCGTGGCTATAGAAATTTCAAGTGCATTTTTTAATATGCTAACATATGCCACGAATAGTCTTTTTATGTGGGTTTGCGAAAATTTTGCGACTGTAGTAATCTAAGCTAAAGATGAACTAAAAAAAGATTCTCATCATTAGGCAGTCATATAAGATTATTTCAACAAATAAAGCCAAAAAATTAAAAGTAAAATGCTGCTAAAAGGTTATGACTAAATGTTGATTTCTGCTCCTATTAATTATAATAAATTTCAACATTATTGGAAAAATCTACAAATTTTTGGACACCCAAGTGACATGCACGTGAAATCGCTCTCTCTAAATCGACTGTGTGTGTATATATATAACAAAAGAGTAACATGGCGTGACCCAACACATGGATGGATGAACAATGAAGGACACTCACATATAGTATAATCCGAAACTTCGTACCCGTCCAACCCGAAAGTGGTTGTACCCGTACAGCCACTTTCTTCTGCCGGCAGAAATTACTCATACGCATTCACAAGCTTTCTGTAGATATATATATGTATATATATATATATATATATATATATATATATATATACATTTCGCCGTACTGTCTCGCCAATTGGACCACCTTCGTCGTCCGGAGATTCCTCAGCGTTAGTCAAGATCCTTTTCTGAGACGTCCCTTGTCGCGCTGTCCTCGAGGGGACACGACAATATATATATATATATATATATATATATATATATATATATATACACATACATACATATACAGCTGTAGCTTGGGTGGAGCTGTGGGTTTCCAGAGAGGTTTGCCAGGGAATCGAACCCGGGCCCTCTGGTCAGTAGTCCAACGCTTTACTCCTGGACTACCGCGACTCTCACACGCACGCACATGCAAGCACGCGAACAAACATACACTAACATACATATACATTTGAATACTCACACATATACATTTACACACACGCATACATTTATACACGCACATATACAATAATTTATATACACACACACAAACATACGTTACGTATACACACGTACAGCTACGAAACTATTCTCGCAACCGTTTTGTTTTTTCTACATCTCTTGCCGATTCGGTCACCTATATTAAACAAGTTCAGTACATTTTCTTTACAGTTTATAACTTTGATTGAAAATAGATTTCCTGATTTCATTTTAAACTTATGCTTTTTTAGATTTTTATTTTAATTAGAATACACTTCCAGAACTGAAATTTGCTAGAATCCGTTCTTGTGCAGACTATTGATATTTTTTTGCTATTTGAAGACTACAATTAGTTTTATTGCTTACCATATCGAATTGAATATTTACTTGCCCACCGTTGAAGTTAATTTCCATAGTACATGCAAGACGGCCTCCGAACACGGCGGTGAGGTTTTGACCGCACCATTGAGCTCTTGGGCGATGAAATGATTCGCGTTGGATACATGTGAACTTAGGGATACCCGCGAAGGTAATAGGGTCACAACTCTCCCGTAGCCTGCGTCCAAATCACTCCAAATCATCGCCATGTGATCTGCTCCTCCCTCTCCTCGAAACCTTTCGGTTTGCGCTCCGTAACATGCACCAGGGGAGAACAGGGGGTGGGGGTTGAGGCTGGGGGTGGGATACAAGTGGAGGGTGGGGGGTAGAAGAGATACCGGGAACTCTTTAATTCCTGTGACGCTCTGGAATTCCACTCCCCTCGTAATTCTTTCCTCTCCTCGTAATTCTTTCCTCTCCCTCCATCACTCCGAAGATAGTCAAGAAGACAAATTAAGTGCGGGATTATTTCCTGGGAATTCCCCCGCCCGCGGGGGTTAATAGCCGATCTCTATGAACTCACCGAAACCCCCCTCCCCTCAACGCCCTCCTCCATTTCTCCCTGGGCACCACGCCCTCCTCGGCTAAGATCAATGCCACCGCGACAGTTCGTATTCTTCCGAAATTTACTACTCCCGACTTAATTCGTATTCCCTTCTCCGCCCTCCTTCGCCCACCTTATTCCCCCTTCCCCTTAGAATCCCAATGGTTTTCTCATTTGCGAAGCGGTTTCGGCCTCGAAGGTGTGTTTTCGGAACTGGGGCGTATTTCTTCCTCTTCCCCGCCGCCGGTTCCTCCGATGCCCTCCACTCATTCCCTCCATCGTGTCAACCCCTCTCGGGCGTCTCCTCGCCTTCCGGGTGCGTGTGTCCGCGACCTTTCACGTTCTCGACACATTCCATCCTACGCTCAGGACCGTTCTCTGTGTCCTAAAACTGGAAGAGTGTTTTTTGCCCGTGGATTCAGAGCCTAATTTGGTCGAAGACGCTCTGAGACACTTTTATACTGATTGATCCTTTAGATGCCTAAATGCCGATTTACGATAAGAAATTTACCAAAATATTGCTATTTTTCTTCAATCATTGTACAGGGTTCGTCCGGAAAATAAGTGTACTAAGCTCAGGAAAAAAAATGTATTACACTTTTACATATCTTAAGCTAATATTCCTCAAAATAGGACCCTTGTGAGTCGATAGACTTGTTCCAGCGGCGTTCCCATTCCTGGAACGCTCCCGCGAAGGCATCATCGGGAACCTCTCGAAGACACGTCGTCACGGCCTCTTCTCTGCCCTCCACGAACATCTTGTGCCACCGAAAGATCATGTTTCTGGACATAGCTGACTCCCCGTAAGCCTGGTTAATCATACCGACAATTTCGGTAGACGATTTCCCAAGCTTTACCGCAAATTTGATGGAATAACGCTGCTCCAAAAACTTCGGCATCGCGTTCCGTGACGTGGGTCGAGCGTGGAGGTTCGCGTTAACAGAGCTCCTCACTACACCACAGCTCAGAGCCGACTGCCTTTTTCAGCGTCGCTTGCCAACATACCCCCTCTAATCGCAGCCCGTCAGAGCGGTGCTGGACGCGCCTGGAGCGGTGCGCCCAGCCCAGGAGTCAGTACACTTATATTCCGGACGAACCCTGTATACCCAGGAGTAACGTAAAACAGAATTTCACTTGCTTAAAAAAATTGACGCCAAATGAATTACATTTTGTAGTTTTTCTAACCGATTGTCAATATAGGAGTAAACTGCTAAGTGAGAGGTATCCTCGATTTGAATTTAAACCCTTCCCCGGCAGATATTACATTTCGGATATGCTCTAACTAACAGCGTCAGTAACATGAAGAACGTACTCCAATTTCTAAATGTTTTCACAAAAAATGTTTTAACCAAAATCAGGATGTATCGTCGGTATACGACCATGCAAAGACGAAAATTAGTTTCTTTAAACTCTGTACTTAATTATGTAATATGCTAGCCCCTTCATTTCTTGGCAGTTGCTTTTATTCAAAATTCTCATAATTGTTTGCGTCGTCTAGTCGTGGTATTTTTCTCTAGTTTTTTCTCATACATTCTCCTTTTATTAGCTACTGCCTGCCTCCAATCAGCTTTATTGCCACATTTAGCACCCATGCCAGCTTACTAACATGAAAAAGCAATCTTCATCAAAAATACATATATATATATATAAATTTAAAAAATATATATATATATATACACATATACACACACACACATATATATATATATATATATATATATATATATATATATATATATATATATATATATATATATATATATATATATATATATATATATACATTTATATATATATACATTTATATATATATATATATATATATATATATATATATATATATATATATATATATATACATTTATATATATATACATATATATATATATATATTTATTTATTCATGTTTTTTGCTATCAGGATTGCATCGCTGGCTGTGAGTAGCTGGGTCTGACGATAAAGTCAGTTTCTTGCCTTGTCCCACTCCCCCTTTCATCTCTGGCTGTTCCGCTAGCAAGGCAATCGAGTTACTTAGATTGTTGCATTTATTTTCATCATATATTAAGGTTCGTATAGGTTTCATCAGTTTTGTTTTGTTCGCATTTATCCCTCCTACCCATATATCTCGTGTCACCTGCCGCTCGACGTTAGGGCATCTAGTGACGCGTGATAGGACGCAAGCTGATAACTATTTAACAGCGGGGAGTTATGAAGTGTCCAGGAAAGGAATTATTATTTTGTATTCCAGATATTAAGTTCAGTCATTAATCCTATGATTTTTTTTGAGATCGTAAATTATGCGAGGGAAGATGTGGTATAAAAAATTATCCGAGTTATTTTATTCCTACATTTGTGATTCGGTTGTCGAAACAGCCGATGTTATCTGGGGCAAACAATTCCAATATATCACGAGAAAAATTTAGCACTTCATACAAATCTTCCTTTTATCTCTGAATTTTACCTAATTACTAAATCTTAACTCACGTTCACGCTTCAAAATAAGCCAAGCTGAGAAATAAGGTTTAACTGCATAGTTTAAAAAAAATTCCTTTCCTCTAAATTATAAAAGGTCGGATTGACTCAAAAGTACGTACTAATATGCTCTTGCCGAGATACATTATTGAACCTCACTTATTTATACTATTGTACCCAATACATTAATTTACTGCTTTACAATATGAGACGCCAAAATATGACCTATATTAATTAAGTCTAGTATATTTTTCTTGAAAATTATTTACATGGTCCCTATGTAAGTCCTTTTTTAGAGTTTTAGTAATACGTTCATGGTATATGTCATGATTGTTATTGTCAATGCACGACTGGCGACCGAAAACCCCCCGCCATGCACCCTTACGGGGATGGAAACATGATGTAAATGTAGATACCCTGTAATCCGAGACAAAATTGCGTTGCCAATAAAAATGAAAACTGTTAATTCCACTACATGCACTGCGGAATATAAATGCAAAATACTTATCCACGCATGCATAACGAGCTGCTTATAGCAAAAACAAAAATATGAGAGTTATAAAAACCGATGGCTACATTCCAGGGCAGTTATGCTAAAAAAATACACTTTTTTCTCCTACTGCGAACGCGTTTGCCGTTATTTTGATTCTTATCGTTCGGGGGAAGATAACATTATTTTAAATCTGTCGTATCTCCCTAATCTTATTTTCAGTAGCCCTCCTACGTAATACGATGGGGCTATAATTATACATTCAACGTCATCGCTGAAGAGACCCACTTTCAATTAATTCATGGAATTCTTTTTTGAAAGGTAATCTTTGCTCCTTGAGTGGTTCTTAAGTGTCCTTTATTGATATAGATCCGCATTATGCTAAATGTAAGAGGGTGTTACAAATTCTGACTCCTTACGGTATAATTTGGAAATCAAACTGACTTCTTGAGAGCCGTAATATATACCGTAAGAATATCCTAAATGAGACCTATAACAGGAAAAATGGCATCGCATTCTATCCTCTCGTCAGTTTTCCTCAAAACGCTACGAACCACTCGTAACTCCTTTTTAATTAACTGAGATATTTAACGTGTGTTTATCTTCTTAGTTAAGATAATGCCGAGGTATTTAATCGAATGGAGACTCCCAATTTTCATTTTTTTGATGATGTAGGGGTTTGAGAGAGGACTAACCTTATTGCAAAAGGTTGTCACTAGACACTTCTATGCAAGTTTAAATCCGTTTCCTATGTCTTGTACCAGCATTGTATGGCATTATGGTAATTTTCCAATGCTTAAAGAAGGAAAACCAAAATGAGATATTTTGGCCATGAAATTTTTTATATTCACTTGAAACTATCCGTCATCTTGCAGAACAAGTAAATTTCCCGAGGCAGTTTTATGCAGTTGGTGAATAATCTAATGTTACACTCCATAAGCGAATCAGTTCTAAAGCATTTGACTCTTGATTAAAATCACCAACTCTCGATCTAAGCTCATTGTTGACACTTTGTGATCAGTAGCGAGTGTGAAGCCCGTAATGAAATCAAGGAATAGAAGCGGTAGGCTTGTTTGGTTGTAACCCTTCATGCTTCCCCGAATACAAAATCTTTCACATGTACTTTCCATTTCATACCGTTTACACATTTGATACATGTCCGCGAACTCTTCGCTATGAGTTTTTCGCAATAAATAATTCACCGCTAGGTCTGTTAGTACTGTTATCTTGTATATATAATTGAGGTTTAATATTATTAAAAAGCAATCTACTCGTTAAGGTAGGTTTTTGATGAACAAAAATACCACTCACATATTCTGTGGCTCCAACGAAATTCTGTGATTCTAACTTCCTGTGATTCTAAAACAAGATTTTGTGACACATAAAAAAACACAATCCAGCAATCTACTCTATATCAGGTCCCTCTTCATCTCTGAGTACTTTCTTCCTCTCTTCATCCCGTCCAACATGCCTATCCTGTTCCTTCCCTTTCCTCTTTTCCCCAACATTCTCCCCTCTATCACAGTCTTCATCAATCCACTGCCTGTAAACGCCCCCTTCGTCCACTTTTCCTGCCTCCATAGGATTGCTCCCAACAAACCCCTCCCTTCGCCCACCATACCAAGTACTTCTTCATTTGTTTTCTTCTCTATCCATTTCACCTTCTCCATTCTTCTCCACGCCCACATTTCAAAAGCCTCCAGTCTACGTCTATCCTCCTACTTCAATGACCACGTTTCCGCGCTGTACATAGCTACGCTCCATATCAAAGTTTTTACGAGTCTTTTCTTAATATCCTTAATCAACGTCCCTGTCATCAACTCCCTCCTCCTTGTGAAAGCCTCTTTGCCAAGCGTAATTCTTCTCCTTACGTCCCTACTACTTTGACCCTGTTGGTCCAAAACAATACCGAGATACGTTAACTGTTCTACCTGCTCTAGTTTTTGCCTTCCTATTTCAATGTTTAGCTTAGCCTTTTTCTTTCTAGAAAATCGCATGACCTTTGTTTTATTAATATTGATTTTCATCCCATGCCTATCGCACTGAATTTCCAATTCACTCAACAATGCTTGCAACCCCTTTAAGGATTTAACTGTGCTGCATAGCGCGCCAATTTCACCCTTCCTCAGCAAACTTTCCATGTCCTTGCACTTGTTCTTCCACGATGCTTCATTTGCTTTATTTGTTGCCCGTCTCAATTTATTTTTTAACTCTTGGTACCTCATTTTGCCTAACTCTGTGTTTACATTCATCCATTTTCTTCTCTCATATATCTTTCAAGCCATCTCATCCGTAATCCACAGTTTTCTGGTCCTTTTTCCGTTAACGGTTCCTATAGGTTCTTTTGCGGCTTTCGATAAACCTTTCTTGATATTTTCCTATTTTTCTTCGATAGTCAAAAGCTCTTTACCGCCCTCCATAGTTTTCTCTTCAGCCTTTTGGCACTCCTCTCTTTTCAATCCATTTAACGCTTCAACATTCAATTTCCTAACCCGCGGCCCCTGCCTTATCCTTTTGAAACGGACGCTACATTTCATAACAGCTAAATTGTGGTCTGAGTCCGCATCCGCTCCCGGGAAGCTGTGCGAATTTATCACACTGTTCCTAAACCTGTGTCTTACCCGGATATAATCTAGCTGACACCTCTTTGAGTCACCTGGCATTTTCCATGTCGGCCTACGCCTTTTGTGGTGTCTAAACCAAGTGTTGGTGATGACTAACCCCTGTCTCCTGTAGAACTCGACTGCTTTCTCCCCGCGGTCATTCCTCCTGTCTAAACCGTAGTCCCCGACCTCATCACCATCTCTTCTTTCGCCTACCGTCGCATTCCAATCCCCCGACACTATCAAATGTTTCCCTGCAGGAACACACGCGGTTATGTCCTCTAACTGATCGTATATCCTATCGATCTCTTCTTCCTTATGGTTGCTTGGTGGCATGTATACCTGAATAATAACCAAGTTCGTCGGTTCTGCTTTAATCTTTACTGGTAATAATCTACCCCTTACCTGCTCTATGTTGACTACGCTTCTTCTTACCTCTCCATTTAATACTATGTCCCCCCCTCGTTGGCTCTCGTCCCCGCCGCTGTATATTATTCTATAATTATCACTCCAGTAATCCGCGCTATCCTTTCGCGCTCACCTCGCATAGACCTAAAATATCTATGTTTCCCCTTTCCATCTCTCGCCTAACATTCTTCAATTTCCCTGTTCTCATCATTGTCCTAACATTCCACGTTTCTGAAAGGGCTGTAAAATTAATCTATAGCACCGCCCCCGAAAGAGACAACACGGCCAAATGGCAAAGATTCCTTTTTTTAGGAAAGCTGTCCCTGAAAGTCACCAGTAGGATACCAAGGGATAGATTCATACCGGCTTTTTACAATAAAACAAATTTAAAAAACTTAATAACCAACGGGAAGGAAAAAATCCCAGATCTAGAGAAGAGTGGAGTATACAAACTCTCCTGTGAGTGCTCAGCCGTTTACGTGGGGCAAACGGGAAGGAAATTCAAGGAAAGGCTCAAGGAACACCAAGCTTCCTTCAGAAACAAGAATGGTGCGTCCCAATTTTCAAAACATCTTTTGGATAACGGACATTCCAGTGATTTTAAGCTGGAAATTATGCATGTGGAAAGAAAAGGACCCCGGATGGACGCGCTCGAACAGATGGAAATCATCAAGAGTGAAAGGACCAAGTGCAAAATAGTTAACGACGTATTATACACCTTCAGATCTCCTCTCCTCGACCTTTCACTCCCACATCAACCGTTTCCCTCCAACAGCCCCGAGAACAAGGGGGACCCCCCCCCCGTTCTCCTTCCTCTTTCTACCTGCCTGCCCAAAGGACTAACCGTCCCCACCCACTCTCCGACCAAATTACACCCCGTAATCCCTCCCCCCCCTAGCCATACTGACCAATAACTCTGTCCCTTACTCCTTCACCTCATATGTTCAGCATTGCAAGGGTATATATATGTGTGTATATTTCTGAAATAATTACCTGATGATGACGATCCTCGTCGAAACCCGGTCGTAAAAATAAAGTTTGTGTGGAAAAACTAAGTATTTCTTATTCATTATGAATCGTTTCCACAAAGTGACGGCGGATACTATACAGTATATCCACGTTTCTATTCTACTCTAATGTGGTCTTCTTCTCCTGCGTCTTCTATCCTGCTGCTGCTGGTTTTCCCATGCAAGGGTTTCGTGGGATGACGACCGCTGAAGCCTTGCCTCCCCCGCTGCCGGGCACGACACACGGCCAATTGGATCGAGCCTCGTTTTTTCCTAGACTCATATTCTCTATGCTATTATCCTTCATATAAATCTTGCGAATAATAATGGAGATAGTTTCCCATTGCCTTCTTCAATAGTGTTTTTAACATGACACAATCACCCAATGGGCGCCCCACTGTGGTCGGACGCCTTTTCAGGCGCCTCACGCTGAACAGAAGCTGCGTGGACTTCCTTTCGTCAGGCTCTTAATCTTCGACCTATCTGGTATGGGTGACCTTACTAGGAGCAATTGTCATTGCTCCCGCTATCACAGCACCAGGGGTCATCGGAACGAGCAAGCCCTTCCACTTAAGATTGTAGTTCAGGTAGGGGGAATATATCTGTGTGTCGCCTTCCGACCTCTAATGCCGGTTTTTGCAATTTTATAAATGTGTGTTAAAGTCAGCCACTTAGTTTCCAAAGTACAGCATTGTCGAGTGATATTATTTAATTCATCTCTTAAGTTTTGCATTTATTCAGCCGGAAGATATTTGCGCTTGCTAAGAGTGTTTGTACGTTTTCCTCTGTGGATGTTCATTTGTGAAGAATTATCTCCCGTGTCTTATCCAAATGAATGTGTTTTTGAATTTTCGAATACATCTTTGTAATGTTGGTCCAGCTTTCCAGCCTTTTAATTGTCTCTCCGTTTTCGTTTTCGAAGTGGTTGGTATATTTATTTTTACTGTGTTTTTCCCAATATTTCTTACAGGAGTCTATTACTCTATTTCCTTACTTTTAGGTATGTTAGCTATGAAATATAATTTCTCCTCGGAGCAATATTTGCGGCGGCGGAGTATCATTCTCAAACTCTTCCCATCGAAGGTACTGATAGGCGATCCGTAGCTCCAAATTTGTCGCTTTAGACATATTACAAATTTTTCTGTATGTCAATGTACATACTTTACATCGTCTAAAGATATTTTTTGAATTTCGATTTGTTTGAATTTTGTTTTGTTTAATGAAGCAACCATCTCTGCCTATCATAATTCCCTGGGCTTTTTCATAACTTAACCTTGAAAGTCTTGTCATGAAGAAGTTATTCCCCTCAGCGAAAGCCTTTTTTTCACGCAAGAGGGAAGGATGAACTCCTGAGAACTCCGCACCGAAATTGATACCAACGAAGTGTAAATTTTACTCCGGAATAAAATGGCAGGGTAGCTATCAGGCTAACTTGCAAACCTTTCCCCTCGCATAAGATGTAGCTACTTCGTAGCTTCCCTTGGGGGTCAGCGTAATGTAGCATGAAGGAATTGGAGTTTCACTCTTGACATTTGCTCTGGAGTGACTTCTACCCTCCCCTCCCCTCACCTCATAAATACGAACCCGCCATTCCCTCGCTATCTCCCGTCCCCGCTTACCTCCCACAGCCCTGTTTTCGCGACATCCGGCGATTCGCCCAGGTCCACGCCCTCAACCTAGGGGGGAGGGGGGAGCTTGGGGGGAGACCAAGAGAAAGAGGAACGGGCCACTTTAAAAGAGAGGCCGCTTTAAATGGGATCCTACTGAAGTCCGAGGTAGGAGCGGACCGCAAAAGCTCTCCCTGAGTGGCCAGTGGAATTGATGGGGTTTCGACCCTTACGGGGATTCACTTATCGGAATCGGGCGGAAAATTTGCAAGGAGAACGATTTCTAAGGGTTTAGCGGGACGTGAAATTGTGTGTCACGCGGGAATTGGTGGCTCTTTTATCAGAAATGGATACTTTTTATCGGAAGTTACCTGAGAAGAATGATTAACCGGTGGACTCAGCTGTGCGATAAATTCATGTAAATGAAAATGTGGATCTTGAAAGTTACGTTTTTTTACGCATTTCGTCAAGAATGGATACAACTTCCTAGACGAACTCAGCTCAAGCTGTACTATATCATTTACTAACAGGGAAAAATTTTGTTCATATTCATTTATTCAAACAATCCGCTATTTATTGAAAATCCTAAGTTGAACAATTTACAATGTTTCTGATGAAATATTTGCTACAGTAATTTTTGCTATTTTAATTTAAAAGATTTTTTTCAAATATATATCGTGGAACTGTATTGGTGTCTCTGTGTTTATGTAGGTAAGAATCTAAATTTGATCTACATCCACAGAATACCCCGCAAGCCATGGCAGGGACATGTGGCAGGGGATGATAGGTCACTAGCCATTCGGAGATATAGATATTTAGTTTAAAACGGAGACAAATAAATTGAAGCTTTTTTTTACAAAAATTTTTTAATTCATATATATAATATAAACACAGATGTAGATTTTTAGACCATAGAGACACAAAGAAAGGACACTTACAATATGCTATTTGGCGTTTCGACGGATCGGCCGTCGTCTTTAGCTTCTGAAGCGACGCCCGAGTGGGTGTGTCGACCGGAACGGCAATTAATATTTTACATGATAAGTTGGCGATGAAAAAATTGTCGGGCCGATGGGTGCCGCGATTGCTCGCAGTGGACAACAAGCTGATCCGGAGTTGTCGCCGCCAAACTGCGTGAACTACGTTATGAATTGCTGCCGCACCTCCCGTATTCACTCGATCCCTGCGATTTTTTCTTATTCCGTAGCATGAAGAAATGGCTTGCGGGAAAAAATGTAGCTCAAACGAGGAAGTTATCGCCGAGATAGAGGCGTATTTTGGAGAGTTCGGCAAGTCCTATTTTTTGGAGGTGTTAAAAAAATAGCCGGAACGTTGGGAGAAGTGTATCTTTCTAAAAGGGGACTATGCTGATAAATAAAAATAAAATGTTTTTGAAAAAATTGTTTCTTCAGTTCAATCACGGGTACTTATTGAACCGCCCTCGTAATATCATATATTTTCTAATGAGAAAAACAAATTGTGTACTTTTCCACGTATTTATTTCGGTGTCTATTCAAGGTTTTTAATTTACATATATCTGTGGAAAAGTGCAAATTTTAATGGCGAACTGAAAAGTTAAAATTAAATGACAAACTGCATTGCAACTGATAGATGCAACACTGCATCTCGCCTGAATCTGAAATATATTTCTTCCTATTAATTTATATATTTATTCGAAACGGGTTTCCCGATTAAGAAACATTCGAAAATGTTTTCCTATCGACCAAACCTTCAAATGTAAGTTATTCACTTGGAGATCAAGAATACAGTGTAACTCAGCAGCATGGGAAATGTGAGGTACATTTTATTATTTTCATTAATATGAACCTTCTGAAGCTTCAGTTGAAATAGGCGACTCCAGGAATTACAATAGATCATGTTTTTGATAATTAGCTGTAATTCAGGGTAACACATTACTGTGCTTCAAAGTCCTAGTATGGCAAAAAATCATTATATTTCATTCCACATAATATTATAACTCATTTTTTTAGCTCTACATACCTTCTATCTCCCTGATATCCATACAAAATGCCGATTCTTTACCTCCCTCTCTATCAGATTCTCAGAATCCTTCCCTCGAATAAATGAAAAAGAAACACTTTGTTCCAATCCACCACTTTATTACAGGTACGACTAGTTTCGACGCTACGGCGTCATCCTCAGGTACAAAGTTTAAAGTCACAATCATTGTATATATACCCTCTTCTGGAAAGGGTGGGGGAGTTATGGGAAGAGGGGGCGGGGAGGGGAGTACGGGGGTAGGTACGAAAGAATGTGGGAGAGGGTAGGAAACACAAGCGTTAGTGAGTGGGGGGGATTGGAAGGTGGGTTAAGAGAGGGGAAAAATTTCATTGGTCGGTATAATTTGAGTCAATGGCTAATGGGAATAAAGGTACGGGTTAGGAGTCAATGGGAGTTAGGGGGAAGGGGTTAGAGGTTCTGTTTTTCTGTTATTGCTAGGGAGGCTTCCAGGAGAGGTGATACGTTTTCAAACAGAATGTCATTGAGTAAAGGATGTTTCTTCATTGTTCTCCGGATCTCCAAATCTTCCTTCTTGTCCATCCTCCTCCCTTTTTCTTCACGATGTAGAATTTTGGGGATGAAATCACTGGTGTGATTTTCCTCCCACAGGTGTTTGGCAAAGTGGGATTGGGCTAGGTTACACTTCTTGTAGCACCTCTTGTGTTCCTCCGCTCTTGTCCGCACCGCTTGGCCACTCTGTCCGATGTACCTCGCACTGCAATCCCCGAAAACCATTTCATATATCCCACTATTTTCCAGTGGCTCAACTTTATCTTTAGTTTTATTTATGAACATTTTTAGATTTTGTTTGTTATAGAAAGCAATTCTGAATTTGTCTTTCGGGAACAATTTGCTAATTTTTTCGGACGGGACACCATAATAGGGCAATTTTACCCACTTAAGTTTTCCCTTAATAGTTATCCCTGAATTGTAAAGTAGCCGTTGGGCTCTTATGGAGCATTTCTTGCCGAGCATTTTGTCCACCATTTTTTCACTGTAGCCATTTGTAGTTGCTATAGATTTGATTGTCACCAATTCCTCGTTAAATTTTCCTATCGAGAGGGGAATATTAAGTAGTCTATTCAGTAGGAAGTGAAATGTGGATAACTTTTGGGATATATGATGGCGGGAGTCAGCAGGAATTACATGGTCTGTAGTGGTGGTTTGGCGATATAATTGAAACTCGAATCCTTTTTCCCTTTTAGTAACTGTAACGTCAAGAAAACTTAGTTTTCCTTCATTTTCTTTTTCACACGTAAACTTGATATTATTACACTGAGAATTTAAAACCGACAAAAAACTGTGCAGTTGTCTTACAGTGCCAATCCATATTGCAAAGATGTCATCCACGTAGCGGACCCAGAAGTAAATGTTTTTTGTGTTAACTGAACTATTCATAAACAATTTTTTTTCGAACTCGTCCATGAAAAGGTCGGCTAGGAGCGGTGACAAAGGTGACCCCATGGCTAAACCTTCTGTTTGTCTAGAAGAATACTAGAAGTGAAGAATACTGTGGCTTTTTGTGAGCAACTTTCCAAAATAAAACCCCCCACCACCAAATATTTTTTAGTGTCTTTTGATGTGGTGAACCTCTTTACCAACATCCCGGCGATGGAAGCAGTCAATGTGGCAAAGAAAGTTTTATCAAATACAGTGACGGACACAAACGTCGTCAGTGACCTAGTGACCCATGCCAAAGTGTGTGTGGAGCAAAACTATTTTAAATTTAATGGTGATTATTTTACCCAACAATGTACTTGTACCAACGGCCAAGTGCTCAAGCCATGCAAAACTACACTCCATATTAAAGTTTTTAATAGTTTTTTCTTTATATCTGTCGATTGTTGATCTCTTTTTTGTTCTTTGCGATTAAAACAAATTAAGGTGAAACAAGTGTTAATGACTAGGCTAAACCAAAGACCGAACCACCAACGCGACGCCGACAGTCGTGATGGAAATTCACGTTTGGCATTTGATGTGCATTCGGGTGTTTGTCATCAACTAAACCATTTATAGTTTATTATTATTTATTATTAATAATAAATACTCGGTCGTTAAACTTATTTTAACAGGTTTTTGGGCAGTCGGAAAGGTTATTGCTGTCTCATTCATGTTTTCGTGGTATTGAATTAATTTTGAGCACATAAGCTTGCTCGTATTATGAATGGAATATATTTTGAGTTGCTACTTTAGGTCACCCAAGTACGGTTAGCAAAATACAAGTCAACAAGATGTACGTATGCGATGTAAGTATTAACGGTAATAAAACGAATTATACAGACTGATTAGTGAGATAACATTAATAGTATCATCATGTGAGAAAAACTAGAACGCAGCAAAGATCAAATAAGGAATGGATTGTTCGAATCATACATTAAAGTGGGCTGCCTGGATGGATATCTAGCTGCTTGCTCTCGCTTTATCATTTAGAGCCCCCCGGAGCCTTGCACAATCGGTCGACGCCCGCGATGTAATGAGCGCCCGACGTGGGTCTCAGAATATTGCTTCCTTCCCCGTCTCCCCTTCTCACATCATCTCTTTATTGGTGTACGACCCCTCGCCAGCGCTCGTACGAGGGGCTATTCGGGCGAAATTACTTCATGTTTCTCTTTATGAATGCATCAGGAGATGTTTGATGACTTCGTTACTCTCACTTTACGGATGTTGTGATGGTGAGCCATCAAACGAAGGGAAACTGAAAGGGAAGACATGGGAGGGCGTTCCGATACGGTCGCCATCTTGCTTCGCCTCTCCTTCTGCCTCCTCACCCTCCCCCTTTCATCCCTCCCTCTTTTGGCGGTCACCCCGTCCCATCCCCAGAGCGACCTCGTTTCTTTCGCTCGTCGCCTAGTTCCGCAGTCTTAACATTTCACTTCCACACGAGTGTTCAAACACATCCCAGATCCCACGCCTGGCCTCTTTCATTTTCTCCTGTCGCACGCCATCAAACCGTCCAGATCAGAAACTCAGCCCATCCGATGGACGAGAGAAGCGGGAATTTGATTTAATTCTCGCAGAAATATCAGCAGCCTAAAGTGTAATCAATTCTGAATAATTTTTGGCGCATTAAAGAGAAAGATTTAGTCATGTAGAATTCACTCTCTGGTTAATTGGGTAATACGTTAATGATTTTGGGTTGTCACCGGAAGGGGAGAGGAAAGATATTCCACAAATTCTTAGCTGTGGGGTTGGAAAATTGTATTTGTTTTCCCAAAACATTTTGGAACCACTAATCACTTAGATTTTATGCAGTTTAAGGACGATCTCCTGATCATGTCTCGTGAATTTCTCTATAAAATACTGGTGAATTACTTATTAGTAAACGGTTTCGGAAAAAATTTTGTTTAGGAATAGTAAACTTAATGATTCTTTTCGTGGAATTCGTATGTACCCATAAATTATTCAGGAACAGTTGATCTTAGGATTAGTTTTAAGTATGTTAGTAGTAGTTGTAGTAACTCAGCCATGAGTAAATAGATTAAATTTTGTTACACAAAGTTTCACTCCCCGTGGACTTGCCTTGCAGCCTTGACTCGGTGGAAGGGCTTGTGCCTTCTGATGATCCTTAGAGCTGTGCTGGTGGGAGTAATTAGAACTACTCCTGGCAGGGTCACCCATGCCAGATAGGTCCAGAAGAGGATATTTTAGATATTGTAGCACATTGAAAGCCACAGTTAAGTTGTGAAGTGGATGAATACCCAACCAACTAATTTTTATCCGAATATTTTTACCCCGGCCGCGGTCGGAAAATGTTATTCCGACCCCTTACATTGGTGGAAAAAAGACATTTTAAATCCATCTGTTCTACCCTTAATCCCTCTAACTTTATTGACATGATCTCTCCTACCGTTGTGCGATCGGGGTTATAATACAAGCAGGAGCTAAACGAAACGTAGCCCGCGCGGTGTGTATTCCTTAATGAAGCACTGTCGAAGATAAACCAGAAAATACATCAATTTACGTAGGAAAGATTCGATGGAGATTGAAGGAATATATCGAGAAACTTATGGAGAAGGTGAAATGGACAGAGAAGAAAACAAACGAGGAAGTACTTGGTATGGTGGGCGAAGAGAGGGGTTTGTTGGGAGCAATCCTATGGAGGCAGGAAAAGTGGATGAAGGGGGTATTGACCGGCAGTGGGATGTTGAAGACTGTGATAGAGGGTAGAATGTTGGGCAAAAGAGGAAAGGGAAGGAATAGGATAGGGATGTTGGACGGGATGAAGGGAGGAAGAAAGTACTCAGAGATGAAGAGGGACCTGATATAGAGTAGGATGATGGATTTTGTGTTTTGTTAGGAGTAATAAAATATTTGTTTGGTAGTTGTGTCCATCCAAAAACCTACCTTAACCGGTAGATTACCTTAAAAAAAATCGAGAAACTATATATTAAAGAAATTTTGCCAGAAAGCTAAGATATAGAGAACATGACGTATATACTTAAATGTAACCTTACTCGTTGGCGAGATAAAGAGGGCCCAAAAGGAATTGAAATCAAATGAGGTCGTGGAGACAGACAGCACTCCCGCGGAACTACTTTTTCTTTTAGGAGAACGTGGGAGGAAGAGTTTGTATGGATTAATATGGATTATTTACGAGGGAGGAGTTTGACCGGAAGATTACGTCAGATCAGTGTTATATCCTATTCATAAATGGAATAGCAGCCATATGTGATGTCTGCAGAACAATGATTTGATTTCGAACGCACGGTCATAATCGTCAGAATGACGACGGACGAGCCGTCGAACCGTCAAGACTACTTATGTGAGAGTCCTTTCTTTGAGTTTCTATGTTTTGAAATCTATATCAATGTTTTTATTTATTTGTGCGTCATCGAAGATAGTTCTATTTCGCTCGGGTTGAACCAAGCCCACTGAATGAATCTTATGGCTGCCTACATATGCCCCCCCACCCCCTTGCTCATTTCCTATTGGCATCTCACCTCTCCTTCCCTCACCTCTCCCCCGCATGTGTCCTCTCCGTTCTTCCCCGAGTACGTCATTCTGAAGACGACGGCCGAGCCGTCGAAACGTCAAAACAACATATTATGAGTGTCCTTTCTTTGTGTCTCTATGGTTTAAAAGTCTACATCTGTAAAAATATCTTTGAAACAGAACTCTCATCGGTGACGCAAAATTATGTAAAAATATTGACAAAGACATTTAAACACAGAAACACACAGAAAAGACACTCGCATACGCATGTGGTTTTGACGCATCGCACGGTCGTCACGTCATCATTGAGCTCTGATGATGAAGGCCATGCCTTCGAAACGTCGAAAGTACATATGTGATGGTATTTTCTTTGTGTTTATATGATTAAATGTCTTAATCAATGTAACGAGTAAAACATATGTGTGTGTATTTATTTTTTAAATCACGAAAACCCGCCATATGGCGAACATATACTCATTCACATGATATTTGATATCCAGGTAAGTATCCTGTTTACATAAATAACTTAGGATAAGTTATTTATTTACCGTCGCTATTTTCATGATTCCTAACCACGAGAATTTATGACGTGCTTCAAGTTCCATTCTTATGTCAGCCGGATGGACAAATGAAATTATCCTCCTCTCCTCGAACAGTACACAGGTTCAACTATTTTCATGCGAAAAACAGAGTTTTAATGCCTTCACTTAATTCACGAATTGTTCGTTTGAAGATTTCCGCGGCGTGGATTTGGTGTGCTCTGCATATTTCTCAGGTTTTCGTAGAGTTTGTTGGTTGGAATTAAATTAGGTTCTTCAGGATTACAACAGGCCTCCGGAATCCTTGCATATATCTATTCGAGGCTTTGGAAAGCTCGACAAATATGCCTAGGTTATTCACTAATTGAATAATTATTGCGTGGTATAGTTAAATTCGTAATTTTCCTTAATATTCCTGAGTTCAGTCCCTCATTTCGTCATGACCAGCTATTATCATTTCGTTCTTCAACATACGCCCCTTGATAAAGTCATGTTATTATATGCTATACGCGTACTTCTTGAAGCCATTACATATTTTTGCATCGCTTTACTTTTTCAGGTACCTCATTTAGGAGTGATGAAGACGTATTGATCAAAATTGGAAAAAAAAATTGCCATTAATATTAAACAATTCTTTGCCAATAATTTCCGCGTAATTAAGTAGATTGAATCATTTTTTCGTGGATTATTCCGTTTATGTGGATATTTTTATCTTCTTCATCAATTCTTTATTAATAATATAAATACTCAATGCAAATGCGTTCTTGAAGTGAAAGTAGGTAAATTGCAATAACTTCGGTGAACGTTTCTAATATTTTTCACTTTCCGCGGCATAATTATGTTACAGTCACAATATCGTTTTTGCAATCTGAAAACCACTGTGACGAGTTTTTTTTCGCCTTTTGCATTAGAAGACACTCGACATACAATAGCGGGCGATCTTCTTAGCAATTGAAATGACGAAAGTGAAATTGGTTTGTGCGATCATTCATTTGTGGTCTCCTCTGGGGAAATGTAATTTTAGCGGAGGGCTCCAAGGATCCACTTGTAGAGCTATCAAGAAGGCGTTCTTTCTATTCATAAAGTAGGAGCGCCCACTTCAGGCAGGAAAACAGATGAAAAAGAGAGCGAAAGACTAAGAATCGGAATGAGAGACTTATTGTAATTAGTGCCGTAAGGAGGTTGTCTTTTATTTTCTTTCTAATTCCGAAATCTTCTTTTTCACTTGTTCTCTTGCGATCCGATTCAGGATAAATACGAGGGTAGGCTGAAAACTAATGCACACATGCTTGCAGACCACAAACAAAATAGCCTTCAGAAGCACTCCTGGTGGCATGTGGAAGTAACATTCCCCCTCGACACGCATGCGCAGGTTTAATGTCCTCACATTCATCCAGTGTATTTTGAGAAACGGAAGTATGGAGACGTGTTCTAGTGCTATGTCAACGCGAGTGCTGTTGTCGAATTTTCAGCTGCTGAAAAAGTGACGCCTACTGAGACTCATCGTCGTTCAAAGGCTGCTTGTGGTGATTATGATGTTGATAGGTCTACTGTAAATCGATGGGTAGTAATAATTTTAGGTTTCAAGCCTAGAAAAGCCATAATTGTTGATGAAACACACAGAGGACGTCCGATAACAACCACAGACGATATACATCGCAAACTCGTCGAAGATTTGATTCAAAATGACCCGCAAATCACTTAAAAGCGTATCGCAAAGCAAATTGGAATATCCGAGGAACGTTTAAGATTCATTATTGAACAAAAATGTCGGCTCGTCCACACACCTCGCGCGCAACTGGAGAGGTCCTGCGAAACCTGAAATCTGAACCGATTCCACACCCTCCTTATTCTCCCAATCTTGCGCATGGCGATTTTTATATTTTTCCTCAACTTAAGAGACACATCAAGGGTAGTCATTACTCCTCGGGTGGTGAGGTGAAGGCAACTGCTGTCAAGTCCCGGATTAGAGAGAGACCCTCGTACTCTGTGAACCGTGAGAAAAGACGGAGAGTTGGCGGTAGGAAAGATGTGAAGTCGAAAGTCTCTGCCGGTCCCCCATTTTAGTAATTTTCCCCTCTCTATTTCTTCCTAATCATTAATTCTTACTCAATTCAATTTGAGTTGAAGACAGTGAAAAAGATTGGTACGTGTGCCAGTGGGACGTCGTGGTTTGCCAGGACTTGCACAGCGGCTGTGCGGTGATCAGTGATTTTGAAGGGGACAGTATTAGAAGTACACACATTTAAGGTAATCCACAATCGCACATTTACAGCATTGCTGTTTTTCATTCTTGGCACGGCGTTGCAATAACTTACGAGTGGATTTGAGGAAATTAATAAATTCTTGGTTTGATTAATGTATGTATTTATTCAAGAATTCAGTCTGCATTTCATTTTCGGTTGGAAAATGTCAAAACTAAATTTTATTCACGCGCAGGTGATAATCCACATTTGTGGTGAATATCGACTTTTGGTATTTCCCACCCCACAGAAACGTGAGTTTGCATGATCAGAGTAAGAGGAAAAAAAGTCGAGACTGAATGAATTGCTTAAATAATTCGCGGAATGATGAAGAGAAGAACGGAAGTTTTTGAAAAAGTTAGAAATTTGAAATGTAAATTGGGAGTAGAACATGGTAATATGGAAATTTGGATGAGAACGGCGTTGTTCCTTTATATGTACTCATATTTCTGCACAAATATCCCCTGATCGTCCATAAAGGCGTGTGGTAGGTGGTTCCAGCGCCAGAGTGAATGGATTAGGGAAAGGAGGGATGTTTATAGAGTAAGCAAAGATAAATGAAAACTTCCACTTAAATCCTTGAAAATGAGTGTTAGCGGAAAACTTAATTCTGAATTAGTATTAATTATACCCACAACAGGAGTTTGCGGGTATATTAAATAGGAGGGAAGAAAATTGAGATAAACCGCCATTGCACTGAAGACGGGTCATGCTGAAATGAGAAACAAGATGAGGAAAACTTCCTAAACCTACGGCCGAGCAACTTGGGGTCCCCAACCTTGACGCCGCAGTTGGTGCGCGCCGTGTTGGTGCTGTTGAGGCAGGGGACCCCTGGAGGCATCACCCTTGCTTCCTTTCAGTCGTAAGATCAACTCGTGTTTCCCGTGGGCTACCCTGCATACAGACTCTTAATGAAAATTAAAATTTTACCAGGCCAAAATTTGGATATGGCACTGACACGGGAAGGCATTGCGAGGTAAATACTGACCCGCTGGAAAACACCATGATTGTGTACACGCGGGACGAAAACCAAGAAATTAGAGAAATTTTCGTTTAGAAAAATGACAAAAAGGTTGGGTATAGGAAATGACTAGCCGCTCAGAACTGTAAAAAAAGGGCCATAGATGCGTCAAATAGAATGGTATTTCGTCAAGCAGGGCGCTGGTTGCATAAGGGTTGCTGATCACTCCAAAGTTATGCAGCTCAGAGATCGTTCCTTTATCGGGAAGAGTCAACCTTCGGTCGAAAAGCACTGTAGCGGAGTGTAATGAATACTAAGGAACATGGTGTGGGATGTGATATGGCATTTCCCTGTCCAGTCTGCACTTAACACGCTAAAGACGCTTCCCTGAAACATTGCGTACGCAGAAGACCGGGATTTCATGGTGCCTATATATATTTATATATATATATAGTAACACACAATATAGAAACACAAAAAAAGGAACACTCACACGTATTTTCTTGATATTTCGACGGAAACAATCCGTCTTCCTCTGAAGATATGGAAAACGGATTGTTTCCGTCGAAATATCAAGAAAATACGTGTGAGTGTTCCTTTTTTTGTGTTTCTATATTGTGTGTTACTGTTTATTGTACTATTCGGCACTTCCGTGTTACTTCTACGAAAGCATATATATATATATATATATATATATATATACATATATATATATATATATATATATATATATATATATATATATATATATATATATATCTCACGGATTGGAAACCAGTATTTCTGATACAAAAGCCAAACCCGTTACTTGATGGCCACAATTTCCGGTTTGGCCACACCTTTGGGCTCTCTGTCCCAGAACCTCGAAGGAAGAAACGCCCTATTAGATTGCGGATATCAACTTCGTCCCAAGGGTTTGGCTACGGTACAGAGCCAGTCTCAACAGTAATAGGGCGTTGAGAATGGAAGCATTTAATATATATTGGGTTATCTAGATACTTCTTTGGACTTTAATCTGATCTCTAACTTCAACAGGGGACAGGACTTTTTTATCTTTGACATAAGTATTACGATTATTTTCAAGATTATTATAATTCAGTAATCTACCGGTTAAAGTAGGTTTTGGATGGACACAATAACAAAAATAATACTTTGTGACTACTAAAAACATATAATCTGGGAACCTGCTATAGATCAAGTTATTCTCCATCTCTGTGTACTTCTTTCCTCCCTTCATCCCGTCCAACATACCCATTTTGTTCCTGCCCTATCTTCGTCTACCTAGAATTCTCCCCTCTGTTACAGTCTTCAACATCCCACTGCCGATCAATACGCCCCTCATCCACTTTTCCTGCCTCATCAAGATTTCTCCAAACAAACCCCCTACCTCGACCACAATACAAAGTACTTACTCATTTGTTTTCCTTAAGGTTTATTTCCACTTTTTCCATTCTTCTCCAAACCCACATTTCAAAAGCATCCAATCTATTTCTAGCATCCTGCTTCAGGGATAACATTTCAGAGGCGTACGTAAAAACTTTCCATATCAAAATTTAAAGAAGTCTTTTCATAATATCCTCACAAAAAATCCGTCATCAACTCCCTCCTTTTGAAAGCCTCTTAGCCTAGCGCGATTCTTCTCCTTACGTCCAGACTACTTTGACCGTATTGGTCCAAAACACTTGCGAGATACGTAAACTGTTCTACCTGCTCTAGTTTTGCCCTCTTATTTTAATGTTTAGCTTAGCCTTTTTCTTTCTAGAAAATCGCATAACCTTTGTTTTATTAATATTGATTTTCATCCCATACCTGTCGCACTGAATTTCCAATTCACTCAGCAATTCTTGCAACCCCTTGGCTGACTGACAAACTAAAGCTTGGTCATCAGCAAACCTAACTGATTTTACGAATTCCCCGCCCACTTTTGTCCCTACCTCCAGTTCTTCCCATGCTTCTTTAATCAATGACTCCACATATAGTTTAAACAGCAACGGTGAAAATGGGCAACCCTGCCTTACACCCCTTCCTAACACTGCCCATCCTGACTCCCCGTTTCCCACCCGCACTTGAGCAGTCTGAGACATGTACAGGTTGCGGATTAGCCTCCTTTCCCTCCAATCTATTCCTATTTTCCGCAATATACTCATTAGTTGGTCCCAAATCACCTTATTAAACGCATTTTCGAAATTTACGAAACAGGCAAGTACGTCCTGATTGTATTCTATATTCCTCTCAATTAATATTATCATTACCGTAATGGCATCACGCTAGCCTCTCCCCTTCCTAAACCCTAACTGATCATCCCCTAAGTAAGCATATGCCTTTCTATCCGTCTTTTTGTTTTTGATCCTGAGAACACTCTTAGCAGCATGAGAAATCAAACTTATTTTTCTATTCCATGAATAATTATATATCTCTAGAATGTATTAAATCTGTTAGCGAAAATCGAAATGAGGAAAGAAGAATGTAAACGAATTTGAGAAAGGTAGATGGGCTTAAGACAAAGAGGCAGAAAGAGGAGCAAAAGAAAACAGTCGGAATGTTAGAACACAATCGAATTTAAAAACCGTGGGTCATGAAGGAGATGTTTAAGAGTATGGATAAAATAAGAAAATGGAGGAGCTTAAACAATGGAAGCGGCGAGAAAAATGTGAGGACAGATAAATAATAAACTTATAGGAGGAACTAAATGTGCGAAAAAAATGTAACAGAAAGATGAGTGGAAAATAAGTGGACTGACTCCTGGGCTGGGCGCGCCGCTCCAGACGCGCCCAGCACCGCTCTGACAGGCTGCGATTGGAGGGGGGTATGTTGGCAAGCGACGCTGAAAAAGGCAGTCGGCTCTGAGCTGTGGTGTAGTGAGGAGCTCTGTTAACGCGAACCTCCACGCTCGACCCACGTCACGGAACGCGATGCCGAAGTTTTTGGAGCAGCGTTATTCCATCAAATTTGCGGTAAAGCTTGGGAAATCGTCTACCGAAACTTTCGGTTTGATTAACCAGGCTTACGGGGAGTCAGCTATGTCCAGAAACATGATCTTTCGGTGGCACAAGATGTTCGTGGAGGGCAGAGAAGAGGTCGACGACGAGTCTTCGAGAGGTTCCCGATGATGCCTTCGCGGGAGCGTTCCAGGAATGGGAACGCCGCTGGAACAAGTCTATCGACTCACAAGGGTCCTATTTTGAGGAATATTAGCTTAAGATATGTAAAAGTGTAATACATTTTTTTTCCTGAGCTTAGTACACTTCTTTTCCGGACGAACCCTGTAGTTACAAAATAGTGGAAACGACGCGGTATCCAGGGGAAGATCAGCTGGGGCCAAGAGTGAGGAGATGAACGCGTGATACCATTACAGTGTTCTACGTCTACAAAATACGTACCTCGTAAGACGTCAAACTGTGCATGACGGAGAGTTTGGGCATCGAATTTGTGAGTGACTGTTTTATTGATTTTAGTATTTCAGGAAAATTAACTTGTCCTTTTTTCTCTGGGAATCACTGTGTAGTCTGCAATTAATTCTAAGATTGCTGTTAATGTAGGAACTTAGGTATTTAATGCATAACAAAAAGAGTATGGACCCTATAATACTTCCCTGCGGTATGCCACTAAAGATATCAACCCTTTGATGACTATTTTTTGTTTACGGTTCCGGGTAGATAAGGAGTCCCTGATCCAATTAGTGTGTAATTTTATCTTTTATACCACAATATCTTAGGTTGTGTATTAATGACTGGCACGGAACCTTGTAAAAGGCTTTCTTGATAGCTAAAAATACCTAATAAAAATTCCCTGATACCTTAAATACCTAATAAAATGTCCCATTCGTCTTCCGCTTACGTATATTTTTCCTAAACCCCTGGTAGTTACTGCAGAGTGTGTTCGCACTGTTGACAGCATTGGCAGAAAGAAGTGTTGAATATAATCAGGATGTATTTGTGTGCTTAAAGGATCTTAAAAAGGCGTTCCGCTTTACAGAGAAAGCAACTTTAATGGAAATATAGTGAAATATAAGAGTACTAGTATATTAGTGTGTTTAATGGGTATATTGGAAAATTTTATTTGAAAGAGATGGTAAAAGTAATAGTGGCAGAGGAAAAATCGCCATTGACAGTGCATTGAGACGGTTACACGTTTTCCTTGCATCGTATCGTACTTGATAGCATTCATGCTGAGAGTACATTAAGGACACCATGGGAATGCATAAAGGCTTCTTGGAATAAAAGTGGAATTCGGAATGATTAAATGAAATAGGCGTCAAGGTTATCAATCAATACTGAATCGAACAGCCAATAGTTTTCAGTTATTGTGGAGTGATTTATAGAAACAATGCAAGAGGTATTGGATAGAGAGTAATCACAAGAAAAAAAAGTAATTAATTTTGAGGAGAAAGAAAGCTCTGTTAATAAACTAGGAGGAAATAAACTAGAGTAGGTCCAGGAAATTTCATTTTTTTAGAAGTATTTAAGAGGAAAATGTGCATAGTGGTGGGTGTTGGGATTTTACCTACCACATTAGGAATTAAGAAAAGGTTAGTGAAGATTTTAATATGGAGCATATCACTTTATGAATATGAATCCTGGTCTCGTATGAGGCAAGGTGATGAGCGTGGATTGGAAGATTTTGAAAAATGGGTGTGGCAAAGAATAGAGGGAATAAGTTGGACATAGGTTAAGAAAGACGGAGTATTAAATAGAGCGGGCGAATAGGATAAGTTTATGAAGTAAATCCGAAAATAAAGCGGGGTAAATGGGCGAAGGGAAGGAAAAGGACGGATGAAATGGGCAGGTAGTGGTGTGTTGATTGCCGTGATAGAAGGTGAAAGCTGGAAAGCCATGGAAAGAAATAAGAATTTTTTTAGACATCATGAAAGCAGGCAGAAAGCGCAAAGAATTGAATCAAGGAATAGGGAAAACGGGGGAAAATCTCGTGATAAGTAGAATTAATCGTGGTAGAAGTGAATAATTGAGACACATTTTTAATAGGTATAGTACAATGGAATTAGGTAGCCATTGCTTTTGTCACTCTCTCCATATCCTCCCCGGGTGACCCGACTCCCAACTGTGTTTGTGCCTCCCGTGCTCGATGACCCGAATGATGTCACAGGAATGTGAACGGTATTTAAGGAGTGAATATACCGAATCGGGGTGTTTTATCATGAATTAATTAAAGGTATTTTTCTTTACTGTTAAGTTCCCGCGTTGTGTTCCTACTTTCTTCCGCACCACCTTTCTCACCGGCGAAAAAAGATCACGAAAATGAAAAAAAGCGAAAAGCCCTGGCTTACAAAAAAAACAGCGTTACTAGATTAATGATAGAAACCCAAAGCATTGCCTCAACAGGAGGCTCTGAATTTTCCTTATCCCTTTCTCTTCAATTGATTCGCCGTAAATGGTTCGAGCAATAGATTCTCCATCACTTCATAGCAGTATCTTGATTGGACAAGTAGGGTCGCTAATGTTCTTTCCGGTCAAGCTGTATAACTTTGGAAGCAGAGGACTTATATCCATGGCAAATATATTCTCTGAGCATAAATCCGGATTAATAGTGAAACAATATTTCGTTTGTATCATCCGTGAAAATAAATAAAGCGGACTGGTCTGCATCGCTTTTGAAGTAGCAGTTGTGAAAAAATCAAGAATGTTTCCCCGAATTCTTCATCCAGGATATGTGCAGTGTGAACAGTCTATATACATTGAATCAAAGTTGCTATTCGGGTATGATTCAAGATGGTCTCTATTCTTAGCATTAATGTAGGTACGAGCGGAACGACCTAACTACTAATCTTTCTCTTTAGTATTCACTATAATGTAACTATTTCCTCAACCATTATACTTTCACTAATTTCTCTCTGACGATTCAGTAACCGATATCTCTTGCAAGTATTGTTTTTTTCGAAAGCACAAATTTGTTCCGCGCGTTACGGACTCTCCCACTCCTTGCCACCCGACGACTTCTTGCCTCCTTCCTCTCAATTCCCTACTAATCCCCGCGTGCCTTGAAGAAATCTTCTACTCACTCCAAAGAATACTACACCCCTCCAAATAAAATCTCCTAGATTCTCCTCTCTCCCGTTCCCCGACTAACCAACACGTCCAAAATTAGCTCGGTTTCTCCATTCGTGCTATAATTCTGCATGACCTTCTCCGCTCAAGGTGGCTCTATAATGATAAGCCCAGTGTGTGGGGGGGGGGGCTTATACCCTCGCCCGAATCATAATCTCTTTTGGGAATCCCACTGCATAGATAACGTTGAAGGTAAATGGTCTTTGACTCGCAGACGACCAACATTGCAGGATCAAGAGGGAGAAAGGGGCTCTTTTCCACTTTCACGCTGGGGTATTCGGACTGTGTATCACGTAATTCTAAACAATTCGAACGCCAACTTACATAAACGCTATTGTTTTACATTAACAAGAAGGTAACTGATTAATTCTTATATTATAAAGTTCAAATATCATCGACGTGGATGGAAGTGTTTCATGGCCACCAAACTCTCCTGCCCAAAAGAATATCTTGATTTTGCATCACCAAAGAACTCGCGTGCAAACTGTAATTATCAAAGGAATGACTTTACATCTACCAGCTAAATGCCTTAAATTAACCACTCATTAACGTCTGGAAATTCATAAACTTTCTCAAGTTCATAGACGGCTATTAAGCATCCTTGAGTTTACATTTCGATTGCATTCAATGTGAAAATTCAACTCCGATACGAAGATTTTCATGTTCCACTCCGCTAATTTCTTAATTCCCCGTTACCCCTTGAGTATCGCCCGCCCACCCGCTATCTCTCCACCATTCATCTCTCCCCTGGTAGCCTTCCCCCTCCAGCTGACTGTATCTCTAACATTCATTATTCCCGCGGCCCCCAGACTTCTTGCTTACACTCTAAGCCCAGCCGCCAAGGTCCTCTCGAGTTTCCCTCCCCTACGCTTTGAGCCTCCCTTCTGTTTTGCTTATCTCCCGGACCTCTTCCAATTTTACCCCCAATCCTCCCGTCTCTTTTGTCAGTGGCGCTCCTGTATCTTCCTTAACCGCCCCACCACTGTTCCTTGAGCCTTTTGTACGGCGGCCACATATTTCCTCCTCGACCACCTTCACCCACGACCCTGTGGTTGGGTTCCTCTAACCCTGAGCAAACCCTAGTCCTCGAGCCTTTCTATACCCTTTTTCCACACTCTCCCTTTCTCCTCCTCCATTTTCTCACAAAGCATACACCTCAAATGACACTAAAACAAATGCTCCGAAACTTCCCAAATTTTTCTTATATGGAAAACGGGGCATATTAACCAAATTCATCGGGGTACTATGTAATTCCTAATGTAAAACGAATTCAAGCGTAGTCAATTGCTGTAAACGTGCGCTACTCTGAGGGATTTTGTCTGAAGCAAAAAGAGTGCTCTGTGTCATTGGTTGCAAGATGCCTAACCTCAATATTTACGCAATATTGCCTCTGAAATTTAAAAATATCTATTTATCGAGGATTCATACGAGAAAGACGTAACCATCCTTTTTGAGGAATCAATTTTGTGTATACAATAGACATCTTTATTAAAATAAAAAACTGCAAACCAATGCAAAACCATATGATCTATAGACCTACTAGAGGATTTTTTATTAGGTAATATGCCGGTTCAGGTAGGTTTTTGGATGGACACAAATACCAAATAAATATTTTGTTACTCCTAACAAAGCACAATCCAACAAACTACTCTACAAAAAGCCCCTCTTCATCTACGTGTACTTCCTTCATCCCTTCATCCCATCCACATCCTTATCCTTTTCCTGCCCCTTCCTCCTTGCCTAACATTCTCCAATCAACAAAACTCCATCATCCCACTGCCGACTTATATGCCTGCCTAAAAAATGCCAACTGCCCTTCGTCCACTTTTCCTGCCTCCTTAGGATTTATTCCTACAAACCCCTCTCTTTGCCCACCATACCAAGTACTTCCTCATTTGTTTTTTTCTCGGTCCATTTCACCGTCTCCATTCTTCTCCACACCCACAATTAAAAAGCTTCCAGTCTACGTATACCCTCCTGCTTCAATGACCACGTTTCCGCTCCGTACATAACTAAGCTCCATATCATAGTTTTCACGAGCCTTTTCTTACTCAACATCCATGTCATCAGCTCCCTCTGCTTTGAAAAAGCCTCTTTGCATAGTGCAATTCTTCTCCTTAAGCCCCTACTACTTTATCCATTTTGACCCAAAACTCTTCCGAGATACGTTAACTGTGCCATATGCTCTAGTTTTTGCCCTCGTATTTTAATGTTTAGCTTAGCGTTTCTCTTTCTGGAAAATCGCATAATTTTTGTTTTATTTATATTGATTCTCATCCCATACCTGTCGCACTGAATTTCCAATACCCTCATCAATGCTTGCAACCTCTTGGTTAACTGACACACTAGAACTCTATCTGCGTTAAAATATTTCTAAAAAACGGGATATTTCATTGAAATAGGTAATTGATTATTACGATGAGCGTTGATTGGAGGCTTTTGGAATTTTGGGGGGGCAATGAATAAAAATGTTTGGCTGAGAGACTGGCAAATGCCGAGGTTTTCAATGGTTTGGATGGCGAGGGGAAGTTACTGAAGGAATCCGGACAAGGCAGAAAGTGTTCACCGAAATGCAGTGGTATGTTGAAGGCTGTGACAGAAGTGAGAGCGTCGGTTAAGCGGGTCAGAGGAAGAAATAGAGGTATTTTTAACACCAAGGTGGCAGGCAGAAACTACAAAAAAATGAAAAAGGAAGAAATACTAATTAGGACCATCCGAAACCCATCGAATTAGACTAACTAAAATTAAATGAATACATATGTTTAATTGTTTATTTTCTTGGTTCAAAGTAAAAATATTTTAGAAAATAAAATGAGAAAAATTAAAAAATACTAGAACGTAGCTATTGCTATTTTTAAAAGTATCCAGATTGAGTCCAGTTTGTTGATAAGTGTTTTAAATAGTAGCCAGCTACATATTTTCTCGCAGCTTCCCTATGTCTGTTTGATTACCTGTACATTATTTACCCAGGTCAGTTTCTTGCCCAAATTTTACTTTTAACTTCTGAAAGTGGAATAATATTTCGTGCGACGGAGGTTGATTTTATTTCCAAATTAACCATTTTGCGAGGCACTGATCATACTCTTTCAACAATTTTCATTATATTTAATGTAAATGCTACGTGTAGGTTTATTATTTTTATTATACCTTCGGATTTCATAGCGTGGTGAAATTATCTGTACGTTTAAGGAAACCATTCCTCGTGCAAACATCTTCGATTCTGATGGACCTGATCTTATTTATTCTCATGCTCTTTCTTTTAATCCATCAGGGAAAGTGTTAATTTAGGAGGTAATTGGAGAATTGAATGAAGATTTAGCTCGCCTTGGGAACCCTTGATACAAGGAGAAGAAGGGATTGTCTGAGAGGAGAAGAGGATAAAAATTCCCTCCTGTCACGCAGATAGCATTCTGGACTAAGAATGTATCACCTTGTTCTTCCTTTGAAGCAAACGAAATAACAAAGACCCACTTTGCAACGGCAAATTTAGCTCTTCCGAATTGGATGAGGTAAAATGACCCCAGCACTAATTCATTCAAATTCTTTCTTTCCCCTCACAGAGAAACAGTAGTTGAAAATCCAAACTATTTTGTTTTCAAAACCTTGTTTATTTTTCTTGCTGTACAATGTATGATACAAAATGTCCAATCTAATTGCTTAGTGCTAAAAGTTTAACACCCCTTTCCGCACGCTTTTGGTCGGATTGGAGACTTCCTCATTAGAGGCTCCTCTCAACGCAACTCGATGCCAGAAAAGGCCATTCGCGTGCGTGTATTACGTTTGATTAAACGAAATGTGTTTGATGTTGGCAAAAGAAGACTTGGCAAGTGGAATCCCAACTTAATGTGGATATACAAAACACTAGGTTAATATTTTACCATTTTTTTATCAGTACGGCACTTGTTCTCACGTTTACAAATTACTATATGGCCATGTGCCATTACTCTTGATGATCACATTTTTAACATCAAAAAACGCGTAGACAATTTAATTGTGAAATACTGCTGGGTCATTTTTCTTTTTCCACTTTGAAATATATTTATTTTCAGCCTTGTTTTTACTTACGGATAATGAATGCGGTCGCTATACATTTTATATACTTAAGATAAGTGAGTGACGTGCATGAATTTCGCTGACCATCGACTGAGATGCTTGTTGTAAGGTGTCATTTCCCCTCTACTTTTATTAAGAACTCCGCGGCTCCTTGGAATCACTTTATTGGATTCCAGTGCCCTGTCAGAAGCCCTCGAGAAATATTTTGAGGCCTACTGTGGATGTAGAGTCAAATGTATTGAGAGGAATAGGAGAATACTAGTGAGAGTGAGGGGGGATGGGTTGTGAGGGAACGAGTGGACGAGAGACGAAACGCCCACCCTTGGATTTAAGAGCGGAATGTCGGGTGAGGTCTAAGGATGGTCTGCCGCTCTCTCATGCATAATGAAGGAGGTTCCCCGGGAAGAGATGACGAACAGGGCAACGAACCGCTGCCGTAAGGAAAGGGATTATGTACCAATAGGGTTGAACGTACGCTTTGCGAGAAATTGCAAGGGCTGGGAGTCGATTTTTATTTGGTGAGTTCGGAACGGAAAATTTCTCCTAATTTTGTATTGTATTTCTTCAAAGGATATTGGCATTATATATGTGTTAGTATTAACTGTATAACTGTTTTATTTGAAAATGATCAAATATCATATGCAAGGAGTATTGCTAAGTTATAATTATTATTAAAAATAATCGAGAAAGAAACAATTTTCATTTTTTATTCCTAAGGCATCTACATAGTCACCATCGAGAGTATTACATTAATCCCATGGTTTCTTGACCTTTCGAAGGGCGTCAATGTAGATCTCAGCAGATTGCGCCGAAAAACATTGTTCCAACTCTTGAATTACGTCATTTTTGCTGTCAAATCTCCGTATTCGGAATGGTTTTTTGAGTTCCGGGAATAAAAAAAGTCGTTCGGGACGAGATCGGGAGAATAGGGCGGATTAGGCAAAATTTCAAACGAACATCGCTTTGATAGACGGTCGCGCCATGGTCGCGATGCTGACACCTTTGACATGGCAAGATCTATGTGAAAAATCTTCCACACACTTCCGTAACTAAGACCAGTCTCATTCATGATCATTTGGATGGTTGCTCTTTCCTCTAATGTAAGGATGAAGTCCCTCACTGTTGCAGCATCGTCAATGATTGGTGGTACTGCATTTCTTTGATCTTCAGTGTGAGACATTTGGCCAGACTAACATTTCCTTATGTACATCACAACTTTCATGTCATATGCTCTTCTTGTTGATGCTCATATTATATTTCCCTAGTACTTGGTCCATAGTATTCAGGTTTGCATGCAGGGTCTTCTCGTCTTCTTTTTTGCCAAAACGTTCCCTCTTGACGCTTGGCTTGCAGCTGCCCGATGATTTAATCATTCAGCTGCTGTGTTTGCGGCTTCTTAGCCCGTCGATGAAGGAAGGTCCAATCAACTCCTTTTCCTTTTCAATGGTGGTTGGTCGTCGTCCCGTCCCGTTGCTGCTCTTGGGCGTTTGTGCCTTTCCCAGGAGACAGGTTTTAAGCCGCCGATCGACCGCAAGTGCTCTTCTTTTTTGCCTTCAAGCTCCTCGTAAAAGGCCGTCGCGCGAGTCTTGATGACATCTCCAATGGGCGCAGTTTCAGTTAAGGCGTGGAGAATTTCTGCGGCATAGTTCCAGCCAAGCCCAAGTACACTGTTGAGTGTCCCTCTTTCCGTTACCTCCAAGTGGTGGAAGGCCGTCTGAGTCATTCTGCCACTCCATGCCGGTGAAGCGTACATTAAGATTGGGCGAATTGCCGCCACGTACAGATACGTCTTTGTCTTGATAGAGAGGGACGGTGAACGCAGCAGCGGCGAGAGTTGTAGTCGTCTTCCTCTTGCCTTCCTGGTGGCAGCGAGGGCGTGACTTTTGAATGTCAGTCTTTTATCCAGTATCACGCCTAGATAGGTCACCTCTTCCTTCCATGGCGCCTCCTCGGTGCCCACGAGGATTTCTCCTGGTTCTCGCAGTCCTCCAGGTGAAAAAAGAATCGTCTGTGTCTTTGCGCTGTTGACGCTGATTCGCCACAGGGCGTACCACTCCAGCAGTTTGTCTACTGCTCGCTGTAGGTATGTTGCCGCCATGTGTGCTCTCCGCGAAGTGGTCACTATTGCTGCGTCATCCGCATACAGGGCAACCATGGTATGTCGTCCAAGGTCTACCGGGAGGTCCGCCGTATATAGATTAAAAAGTATCGGTCCGAGCACCGATCCTTGCGGCACGCCTGCGTGGACCTGTTTCGGCTGTGACAGCGCGCGTCCCCAGGCGACACGGAAAGTCCTTCCTGTCAGGTATGATGTTAGCAAGCGGCGCTGCCAATTTGGAAACCGCTGTATTGCAAGTTTTCGCCTGAGACCAGCGTGCCATACCCGGTCGAAGGCTTTCCTGATGTCAAAGAACGCCGCCGTTGAGCAGCATCGCCGATTGAATCCGGCCGTCACCTGTTCCACGAGACGGACGAGCTGGTGTGTGGTGGAGTGTTCCTCTCGAAAACCGTACTGTGATGCCGGCAAGATTGAGTAGGCCGCGATGTGCTTCAGGAGATGTGGCAGCAGTACCCTCTCAAGCAGCTTTCCCAGGGTCGCTAGCAGGGCGATCGGGCGGTAGTTCTCTACGTTCCTAGCGGACTTCGGCGGCTTCGGCAATAGGATGACTTTTGCCGATTTCCAGATGGCCGGAAAATGTCCCATGGAGAAGCAGGCCGTAAAGAGCGTAATCAGGTGAGTTGCGAGCGAGACAGGCATCTGTCGAAGGGCCTCGTTCGGGATGTTGTCCTCTCCTGGTGCTTTCTTGCAGCGTAGTCGTCCAAGGGCTGCTCTCAGGTCGTTTTCGGTAACCTTCGTTACCGTCATGGTGCCCTCCTCCGTTGTTTCATCCTCTTCAGGAAAGTCGCTAGGATCATCCGGTACCAGTGGATCCGGAGTCGACGTGAAAGTGGCCTCCAGCGTAGTTGCTGCAAATTCAGCCTTTTCGTCTTCCGTGATAAGAGGGCCACCAGGTGAGTCGATCGGTGGGTCGATCCGAATGCTGTGGCGAAGAGAAGCTGCCATTCTCCAGATGCTCCCATCTTCGGTTCGGAGGGAAGCAACCTTCCTTTCCCACGTCGTCTGCCTGTGGTCCTGGATGAGCTGCCTCACTTCGGCTCGTTTTCTTCTAAACCGTGCCCCATCCGCGGGACATTTGGTTCTTTGAAATCGTCGTCGAAGCCGATTTCTTTCGCGGATGCGGCGAAGGATGGAATGAGGCAGCGTCAGATGTCCAGAAGGGCGGATCAGTTTTATTGGCACGGTGTTCTGTAATGCTTGGTCCACGCCAGCTGTTATGACAGAAGCATATTCGTCCAGCATAGCTTGTGACGTCAGTGATGGCGGCTGTTCCGGTAAAATGTCGGACAGGATCTGCCTGTACCCTGTCCAGTCTGTTTTGTCCAGGCATCGCACCGGCCGTGGGGGAAGTAACGTTGGGCAGCATCCCAGATAGGCGCAGACTGGGTAGTGGTCGCTGTCCAACGTCGGTGTCGCCACGAGAGAAAGCGAACTCGTGAGCCTACGGTGCAGCGCAATATCTAAGACGTCTTCGCTCCTGCCGTGATGCTGATGCGTTGGCCCATGTGGACCCGCGACGCGTACTCCGTTGTTCTGAGCCCATGTGAGCAGCGCTTCACCCCGAGGGTTCGGTGTAATTGAATGCCATGCAGCATTCTTTGCATTTAGATCCCCGAGAAAAAGCGACGGCCGTGACCCGGAGAAGATGACTTCGAAATCCTGTGTGGCTAGAGGTCGTTTTGGGGGGAGATACAGTGACCCCACTGTGAGAGAGCCGATCGTAGTATCTACTTCAATGGCTGTCGCCTCTAGATGCAGTCGAGCTGGTAGGTCAATTTTTCTCGCAGCCAGGTCAAGCGAAACGAGGACCGCCGTGCCCCCTCCTCTTGTTTGCCGGTCATTGCAGGGTCTCTCGCGTTTCCGTCACTACTGCGATGTCGTCTGCGAACCGCAGCATGTTGATTTCTTCGCCATCCACCTTGACTCCTTTGGTGACAAATTCTTGTGCTTCCTTTATTGCCTCTTCTAGATATACGTTGAATAGTACTGGCGAGAGGTTGCATCCTCGTCGAACTCCTTTGTTTTTTTTTTTTGGCTTCTCTTTTTCTTTCCGTTTTTCATTGGCATGGTTGTTATCTGATTCTTGTCGAGGTGATTCTTCTGTCGTTTTAGTCCATTTTAAGCCCTTCTAGTTCCTCAATAGGATGTTTTGGAGCTAATTATCGTAAATTGCAATATCCCGTATAGCTCTACAGAATGTCTTAACCCTGATGGGCTGCGTATTTAGAACCCACCGTTTACCATTCTCTATCGCTGTTGGCCCTGATTTGGTTTCACGAGTTGAGCAGTTGTTGTTTTTCTTTCTTGTTTTTTCCCTTGGTCGAACTTGCTCTTGACCCGTGCGTCCTCGGAGCTGAAAAACTTCCGATTCTCGTCAGTTTTCCCAGGCATTGAACCAACATGATTTACACTCAATTCTCAGACTTTAACCCGCGATCTGTGGACCAAATATCGGGCGTGACGTGACCAACCGATAATACCTTGAACAGCATCGTAAGTGCAGTCCAACGTTTATCGATAGGGATGCATGACTCTTTGCCTTACGCTTTTGAACCATTCCTTTCTGCCATCTCTCCTGTTACTCTAGTTGTCGAAACGAATGCCAACAAATTTAGTTCTATTGCTCTCCAGCATAAATACCTCAATTGAGCAGTGAATTTAATAAAATAACACTGCTGGTATTAATTTTTGTTTTTCACGGTAGTGTTAGCTGATTGTTTCACTCGAGGAAAGAACTTTTTTAATGAATACTACCTTGATCAAAAATTTCCCGGAATTTATTCAGAAAATTAAAAATACAAGTTTATTCATCTAAATCTATATTGTCCCCTTCAAAGTAATCCCCATCGACTGCAACACACTTATGCCAGCGCTTGATCCAATCCTCGAAACATTTTTTATATTCGGTTTTCGGTATGTCCATCAGTGCTTCCTGCGATTTTTCCATTACTTCCTCTCGGCTGCTAAAACGCGTTCCCCGTAATGGTTTTTTAACTCGATTGAACAGAAAGAAGTCACAGGGAGCCAAATCAGGTGAATTCGGTGGCTGTTGGATGGTATTTGTTGCATTTTTCGTCAAAAAATTACGAATAATGATAGCACTGTGCGACGGTGCGTTATCATGGTGCAAAATCCACGAGTTTTCTGCCCACATTTCTGGTCTCTTTCGGCGAATTGCTTCACGCAAACGTCTCATAACGCCCAAATAATACTCTTTGTTTACTGTCTGGCCTTCTGGCAAAAATTCATGATGCACTACACCGTTGTAATCCATGAAAACCGTCAGCATTGCCTTCTTTTTTGACTGAAAACGACGTGGTTTTTTTGGTCTCGGCTCATTTGGTGAACGCCATTCACTTGCCTGATGTCTGGATTGCGTGTCGTACTCATAAACCCACGTCTCGTCTCCAGTAATGATCCTTTTGATGAATGTGGGATCGGATTCAGCCTCGCAAATCATGTCTTTTGCGACGTCAACACGGTCTCTTTTTTGCATGAAATTGAGGTCTTTTGGCATGCTACACGACGGAAACCCAAATCATTAAGCACAATGTCTTGGGCGGATCCATAGGCAATGTTCAAGTCCTCCGCTATTTCTCTGATGGTTAATTTGCGGTTATTGAACAACATTTCTTTTACTTTATCAATTTTTTCACCGACTTTCGATGTCGATGGTCTGCCACTGCGTTCATCATCTTCGATTGACTCACGACCACTTCTGAACCGCTCGTGCCACTGGTAAACGACCGTTTTTTTTAGAGAATCGTTGCCGAAACACTTTTCCAACATTTCCAACGTCCGTGCGCCACTAAATCCGTTTTTTACGCAAAATTTAATACAAGTTCGTTGTTGCAAATTTAAATCGATTTCTGCAATTGTAAAAAATCGCCAACACACACAGAGATAGATGTACTCTTGGCTACGTAACTTTTGCAAATGTCAAGTTATGACACTAAGATTTAAAGGGAATATCAACAACAGATGTACCAATTTAACAAAAAAAAAACAGAACTCAAATCGGAACGATGGGAGCGCCACACGGTGGTTATTCCGGGAACTTTTTGATCAAGGTAGTATGTTAGGTGAAGAAAAATATTGCAAATCGTGTGTGGGGTTTCCACATATTATTCAAAACTGAAATAATACAAGTTTGAAATTACGAGAACGCAAATATAAACAAATGTTTGCGTATTACAGAGCAAAGATTTCTCGGTTACCAAGGTATTCTCAGCTGAAGTTCTCACTCTATTGATTTGCATTTCTCCTCCCATAAGGGAAGAAATTTCTGAAGGGTAGTCGAGGTTTTTTTGAGAGCGGTCTCCGGGTCCGCCTCGCAGGCAAAGGATAAACGCGAAGTATGCTTGGTATTCTTTGTAATGGTAAGCTTTGCTTCTCCCCCCACCCGGATAAGGAACGAGTCGGAAGGTACCTGTAGGTGAGACGAGAACCTACCGAGATGTTTACGACGTCCGAGGTAATGCTCACACCTTCGAAACGATCGCTCGTCCATCGGATTTTCGGCGTCAGCTTCTTTCTATGCGAAGCGATTTGCAGAAACCCTTCAGATTTCTGAATGTGTGATCCATAGTAGAAAAGATTTCTTTCAGGGAAACATTTTCGATCTGCTAGCTCTCTCTGTCCCTCTCCTATAAGAATGGAGGAGATTTGTGGAGATGTGAGTCGCAGTTTTGAATGCCTCTAAGGCAGTGTGTGAATAGTATTCCAAATTGTACTAATGATATTTTGATACATTTTAATACCTTTTAGACATCGGTGGATTTATAGTTCATATATTATGCTAGTTCAAATACTAAATCTAAATGGGCTTATTTTTCACGCATGTCTTTTGATAAACTGCCAAATTTGTTTCAATGCCATTTACCGGAATTGCGTATTTATCAAAATGGAGTTTAGGATATATCAATAAAAGAGTGAACAAATCAGTTACGTTTACGGATGATTGAGTTTCCCAAAAGCCAAGGATTTGCATACATAGCCGAATGCATTGGACAGTTGAAGAAATATATACATTGGATGAGAACAAAATATAACCAAACGAAGTTAATGGAATTTTTCAAAAAGGGCAATCGTAAAGTGAATATTAAAATGGGAGTTCATGAACTAGAGTAGATGGAACAGTTTACCTATTTCAGAAATGTTCCGGTCCAAAATGGCTAAAATAGTGGGAGCATAGAAGAAGGAGTGCGTTAGGAAAAAAAGCTTTTACAAGGATTCGGTGACGAGTTCGTTGAGCAGGGATATTAAGGCAAAGCTCAACAAAACAGATATAGGGTGTGGTTTTATGCGGAGCGGAGGCATGTACTTTGAAGCAGGATGGTTAATGTAGAATAAAGGCTACTTCAGTGTGGTTTGGAGAGGGATGGAGAAGGTGAAATGGAAAGGAAGGAAACCAAATGAGGACGTGCTGGGCACGGGTGGGGAGGACAGGGGAGGGGAAGTAATGTACGTTTTGAAAGAAAATATGAACCAAGGGCCAAAACAAAGTTTTATTGCTTACATTTGAAAGGCACATTATTAAACTATTTTTCTACATATTCGCTATTCAAACTAAGGCATTCATCATAACGGTACACGAGCTTTTCAATTCCGTCTCTGAAGAAATCTGCCACCTTACATTTAATCCTCTTGTTTACTCCGGCCTGTAATTCAGGGTCACTGCCAAAGCCCTGTGTTGCAAGCAACATCTGGCGAAAGATCCTTTATCGTAAATCGGCGATTTTCATGACTTTTTTCGTTGATTTTCACCGTCATTTCACCTCTCACAAGGCTAGTCCGTCTACTGCGGTCTTCGTCGTGAATATTGGTGCTGCGGCAATTTTTAAACTGAATGCACCACTGCCTCACTCCGCCTTCACTCTCCACACTTACCCACGAATTCCAATTGGCTTGTGGTTTTTTGACACTATAAGCCTGATCACAGATTGCAATTCACAACTGGCGGGATATTCTATACTAGCGCACATTTAAATAGTTCACTATTAGGAAAGTAGATGAACCACAATCTTCACACTACCGCAGCAGGATGCGGTAGGGACGTTTGGGCTCTAGCCCTAACCACCGCCACGCTTGGCCAAAACGTAAGTTACCTCCTGAATAACCCTAGTATAAAAAACAACAAAAAAATAATCAACCCGAAGGTCGATTTGATAGTTGATGGTAGAGTTCACCCAGTACTAAGCCCAAACGGCGTGTGAAATTCACCCATCAGGGTAGGGGGGCCAGTTCCTTTGTCTGTGCCGGTTATGGTTTCCCAGGAAGATCTGGTACCCGAAAAATCACAAAGATTAGGTGGAGCTACAGGTGCCCGAGTGCCTTGCCCGGGAATCGAATCCGGGACCCTCCGGTCAGCAGTCCAACGCTTTACCCCCTGGACTAACGTGACATCCCTAGTACATAGTGATACTTTTGGATCACGCAAAAGCAAAGGAAAAGTGGGATGGAATATGCCATTTTGGGTGTTTGGAAAATATTAATTAAAAATATAAAATAGGACACAGACTATTGAAGAGGAGGTGACTTGATGGAAATCAACATTTTGTTTTACAAAATAATGACGAATAATTAGTAGATGAATGGCCATTAATTGAGAATCTGAAAATATAACAAATCGGGTCCAAAAATGAAACGACATTTAATTAAACCTTGATTTTAGTTTTGAAGTGTGCGTGCAAAATGAAATCGGCCAGGATAAGGGTTGATATCGATCGGAATAGAAATAATACATGAAATTGTGAGAAAAAGGCGAGATTAAGAGCTATATCAAAACCATAAAGAGACGAGTGAGGAACATATGTGAATAGCTGAATATAAAAATGCAGCCTTACAAAAATCAATTTACATTGAAGAGTAGGTATTCTGGAAACTATAGCCTTGGTAAAACGACGTAATAATATTTACTACCCCATATATCTACTCCGCAAATTGAGATGTTCGTGACAGAAACACGAATGCAGTGGAGCGAACAGGGGAGTCGGTGGATAATGATCACTCTTTAAAATAAGTATAACGGTGGAAATTGAAAATCTTGGAATTTTAAATTCTCCCACTGCTGCGGCGAAGACAGAGCAATTGCTGTTACCGCGGAAATTGAAATCAGTTTTCGCCTTCCGAACTTCCGGAGTTTAATAAAGTAAAAATCGTATTCCAGTCATATTCATCGTCACTATGGAGGTGAGAAGACGTGGGAAGGATTGAATTAAGACTCGTCGATCAATGGTTCGGGCGCCGAAAAAATTCAAAACTTGGCAGAGAATCCATCTCCAATCAGAGAGGGAACGAAGTTCCAAAATTCTGTCGAGTCTTTGATGAAAAATTCAACGATGTAGGTGGGCTCATATTCATAATAATAGACGAAAGACCTATGTCAATCTACGCATGAAAAGATATTATAACATTCCTATCACTCTAAGATTGTTCGCCAAGTCGATTGAATCGACCCGACGGTTGGTTAGGCGAGTGAAGCAGGAGCTCACCTCGTAATATGCCGTGGCGTGTGAAATTTACACATTAGAGTTATGATAACAGTCCCTCGTTGCGCCTGTGATTTCGCGAAAGAAATTGAAACCGAGAAGTCGCAAATCTTTCGCGTGCCCTGGGGACATAACCTGGGATTTGAGCCAATTCCCCGGGCTAATTGGCCCTGAGAATTAAGTACCATCATGCAATGTGCCATCGGAGAGAATCGAGCTTCACGTTAACGACATTGATTCCGTAATCATAAGTAAGACAAGTATATTTATCGAGGATGCAATGGTTTACCGTGATATCCGTAATCCCAGGGACACATCAGTTTTATCAGATGACGTAAATGCTATAAAACGCTGGTGCGACAGTTGAAAATTAGATCTGAACTTAAAAAAGTGCGCAGTGATGACTTTTTTGAAAAAGAGCGATTCCCTCCCGAACGCCTACTGCATCGGGGACACCTAAATGGAATGTGTAGACTCGATTAAATACTTTGACGCTACCCTCACTCACGACCTCTCCTGGGTGAAACAGAAACGGGTAATATGTGGACAAGCTAACAAAAAATTATTACAATTAATTATAGGAGTACTGGGTGAATGTAATGAAAAAGTCATAGCAAAATGCTATATTTCGCTGGTTAGGCCTCATTTAGAATATACTGCTAGTGCATGGGATCCTCTCGAAGTTGGATTGGTTGACAAATTTGATCGCGTGCAGCGTAGAGGAGCTAGATTTGTAAAAAACTCCTATGATAAACTTTATCGTGTATCCAAAAATTTTGAGTTACTAGGCTGGGAATCATTTGCGGAGCGAAGGATGAATGACATATTACTGTCGCTTTATCAGCAATGTTAAAAATGTATTATTACTCCCATCGTACTACGGTAGGAGTTATCATGTCAATAAAATTAGAGAGATCAAGCGTAGAACAGATAGATTTAAGATGGATTTTTTTCCACGAACGATAAGGGATATAATAACATTGTCCGGCCGTGGTAGGGCCATGTAAGGGTAAAAAGTATTCTGGTGTGTTTTCAACCCCTGCCGCACATCCTAACATATCTAAAAAAAAATGTGGTAATCTGCGAGTCACAGCTAGGGTGTATGCGTAGGCGTGATTCCACACTAGGCATGAAAATTAATTTTTGGTTGCATATTAATGACTGGTGGAAAATGTAAATTATTGAAACAACGACATAATTGTTACGGCAGATTACCCGAACTAAGTTACAAATACTTATCTAAATTGAAGATCTGCTTGAAATACTTTTCCATGAATACTTCACTATCGATGAGGTATTTATGCAGCATATGAAATTTCTTATAATGCAATGAAAAGGTTTGTAATTAAGCAAAGTTCGATGTTAGCCCTTTTTTATGTCAACCTACCGCAGAAACCCTCCGGAAGGTTTATTAATGAAATAAACCGAAAGACATTAAATAGAATTCTGAAGATGATGTTCTGTTTACAAATGTGATCATTGGCGAGGATTAATTGAGAAGAGTCTAATTCCTTCGAATGGGAAAACACCTTTGCCATAGCATAGACCATGGCAAAGTAGTTGTGAAGAAAACCTCTATCCTATCACTCTCCTTCAACTATCAGCCTGACGACATTTATAACTTTCCAGCTGGTTTTGAGAAAATAATTCTTTAAGCGTGAGAAATGAATGCATTAAGGGTAGGTCGGTGAGTTTCTTTCCGTGTGACACAATTTGGTTTACCTCTCAGTTCTATCAAACTAATTTACACCACTTTAATATTTTTATACATATACCAAAGGCATCACTTGGTTTCGAACTAGACCACCTGATCTGTAGCCGACCTGTGAACCCTATCTACAACATCACCCTTTTGTTTTTTCATGCAGCTATAGAGTATTATTAAGTGTATTTCAGATTAGGGGTACGTAATTTATTTTTATCCCGTGAAAACTATGGTTTCTCGATCCCATGGGGGTATATTTTAGGGGAAGTCCTACTCCATTCCGAATCGTCGCGGAAGGGGCGAAGTCCTACCACATACACACTCCGTCCTGTCGGCGACGAAGGCAAAAAAAAAAGGGAATCTTTCCGAAAGAGCGTGCGAGACTTCGCCAGGGGATGCGGGCAATAGCCCCGGGATGGTTTTTCCCCGCGTGGAGGAAGGATGGACGTCTCCGGATCCGGCAGTAATGGTCCAGGATGTGAAAAGATTGGAGTGAGGAGTAGGGGCGGGGTGGAGCGCTTAAGACTTCATTCCGCTCCGATGTGAGGGTCCGGGAGCCGGATGTTCCGATGAAGAGAGTTGAAATGGTGGCGAAAGGAGTGAAAGGGGAGACTGCGGAGGTGAGAGACGGCGGGAATGAGTGAAGGTGGAGCCTCGGAAACGTGATAAGGCGTTCGAAATGGGGATCTCCGTCTCTTTCTCTCTCTCTCTCTCTCTCTCTCTCCCCGTGGAGTGTTAAGATGGGAAGATTCGATCTGGGCGGTGGCCGGAGGGGTAAAGGGTATGGTTGGGGGAATGCGTGAATTTGGGATGCAGAGATGAAATCGATGGTGTGAATTTGGTTACGACGAGGCGAGAAGATGGAGAGCAGGAGGTGAGAATGAAAGGGGAAATTGAGAAATGCATTGCCAGCAGCCACGATATCATAAATCAGATCCTGGAGGCTATGGCAGGAACGACGCGTCGCCAAAATATTAAGGTGACGGAAATTGAATTTGCAGTGCTCTTCTCTGTGCGTTCTGTAGCTTAGGCGACTGGCATTTGACATCGCTCGGGAAAACCAATTAAATTACTGGTCACCACTCTACCGCTATTTCGATGGAGAAGGAAAAAATTGCCCTGGATTCTACGGAAGTATTTTACGAAAATAAAAATTTCTGTACACGCAATCCGTGTGTTCGGATGCCGAGGTAGGTTTACGAAATGTGAGATTTGAGAAGCTACATCATTGGAGGGTTTTATGACTCCAAATTATGTTTTCAATTCTGCAAAAGGCGCAAAAATCAGTCTCTAAGGCAAAATCGTCTCTAAAAAAAATCGTTTCTAAGGCAAATATTTCTGCTTATTAAATTGATTTTCACCATTTGACCTTTCTATTTACTCATTTATGCTCATTAAACATGTGGGAAGCTAAAAATTAAAAATACAACGCTGTCAACAAGAAAAATAATCAAAATTCGACGGCATATATTTTTGTTATCGTTTTGTGGTTGTTGCCTGATATCTCTGATTATTTAAGGGCATTTTCGAGCGTTTAATGTGCAAATATCCATTTACGAGTAATTAGGCTTCAAAGGATTACGAAAATCATTTCATTCGCGTGGCCTAGCAAAATATTTACTCTCTTGCTACTCGTTACAACTACTGACTTAAAGAAAACGTTTTCGCTCATAAAGAAAGTTCAGGAACTAAAACTAATATCAGGATTTGAGTCGTCTCCAATCATGTCATGCTATTCCTCTTTTCAATACCATGCCACCTTCCATGTAATTAATATTTTGGCTCCTTATTAATTAAACCGTGGCACTTCCTCCAACCACAGAGGACTCAGCTTATTAAAGATTTCGAATCAAATATTTTTCTTTACCATCCTGCCATTACTATTTATTTATTAGTATTCAATAAACGAAATGAATAACTGGCGACATAACACGCAAAACGTATTGAAAACGGTCACAACTGCAAAAACGTTAGTTAAATCTCAATATTTGCAGACATTTCTGCCTCTTTTATTTTTTATTCAACGTGGCCACCTTATCAGAGAAGGGGGCGAAAAATAAATCCATTTGTGGGTCCTGAATCCTGAGAGAGTGAGAAAGAGAGAGAGGGAGGAATATTCTGCCGGGACGTGCGACAGAAGGCGACAGAGAGAGAAAGAGAGGCAAAGAGAGAAGAGCACACGGGAAAGTTCTGTGCTCAGCAAAAAATACGCGCGCTATGGATAGGAAGGCGTGCGAGGGGTGGTCATACTTTCGGTCAGGGCGCCAACTTTCTTTTTACGTGCATCTCTGCAATGCCGTCTCTCCTAGGGTGAAAAAAACGCGCATTCATAGAAGAGAACATTATTTTCAGGCCGAAAGTAAGAAGCAGATGAAACTCGCCGGAGAAATAGGTAATATAGCGTTCACCTTCAGGGATGGATCTCTTGCTTCATCGGTTTAGCTCAAATCGAGTCACAGTAATTGTGCGCTGTATTATGAATGTTCGCGCACTGAAGGTTGATTTCACATTATATGTATTTATGTGTGTCGATACCGGACAATATTAGAGCGTTACCTGCGCACCAGGGGTGGGATCCGAATTTTTTAAGAACAGGTTTGCCCTCTCCTTATACTCTCCTCCATTCTTGGCCATTATGAAAGGTTGAATGGAGAAAAGGTTGAAACTATTTATTTCATTGACTCGCTTTTTAATAGTTCCAACTTGGAAATCGCCATGTGCTAATTTTTTTCCGTTCCGACCAAATGGAAAACCGATCACTGTTAAAAATATTACGCGTTTAAAATTGAAAAAATATACTAACTGTTGTAATATCGCGTACCTATGAGCTGGGATATTAATTATCGGTTTGATAAGCCATTTCCTTCAACTTAACATGGAGGGGTTAGCGATGCAGGTGTGAGATTCGAAAGATCCAGAATTAAAAGTACGTATATAAATGGCCACACGTTACGATTCGTTCATTATATGAAGCCTCTTTTATCTTTGAATTTCTATCTAAATGAATATGGTGACATACATATTATTCGTTCCGTTGTGATGTGAATTAGAAAGGACAATGTTTCCAAGACATCATTTAGCTCTGGAATCCTCTTCATGTGTATTGTGGTTATTGGGAATACGAGGGTGGTCTGAAAAGTTTCCAACCAAACAAATATACTAGACATTTTTTAGGTCGGAAACTTTTCAGACCACCCATATTCTGAAATTTGGAGCATAACATGTAGTTATACATACTTCCCGTTTTTCGCCGAAGATCTTAAAGTTTTTCACTGTCGTCGTGTATCTTAAGAATATTAAAATAGTATTATTCCAAACATTAATATTTCGCATTACTTTCATTTCATCACTTAACTCTGGGATGTTAAAAGCATTTCTGCTTTTATCTTTTGAGAATCATAATAATTTTTCATGTGTGCATTTATCCAAAATTCTGGTTCCTATTCTTGTCCTCGATGCACTTTACATGGTTTGTAGAAAAGGTATAGGGAATATTTTCGTTAAAATAGATTTATTTCAGATATCACTTAAATGTTCTTGGAAAGTTCTTCAAAGCACATGCCTTAAGCGTCAACACACCTTTTTCAGCGGCTTTTCTACGACGCGATGGCTTCTTGGTTGACGAATTCCAAGAGTGCCAGCTTCCTTGACGGCACTTAGGATCCCTTGGTGGTGTTCTTTAATGGATGGTGGATTTTGCTTGTGGGAATAGGAGAGGATAAGAATAATCTGCTCTTGGTCGTCCGTTCAAACACCTTCGGGAGGACGAGTTTAGTGCGGATCTCTCGCGACGCCAAATATTCAGTGATAATGGTGTGTGCACTGTCATCTTATCAATGCCAATACGATGTCTGTGATTACTCGAACCCTTAACCGACGGTCTGAAGCCATCACTTCACTCATACGTAAGGGAAAAATTCTTAGCGATACTTATTACACAAACCTAGTATTAGGTCTGTTGCAGGCGACATATCCACTGGCCATATATCCACTGGCTTTTCATTAATGTTCTTGTTATCTGTATTATTTTACATTTTATCGTAAACGAACTCGTAAAGAGATATGTAATTTTTGCTTAAACATTTTCCATTATGTGTTACGTACCTGACGTAAATTGGGTATGCTCAATAAAAAGTTATTGTTCGAAGGGAATACCCTCTCCACGTGATCTGAAGCATTCACTGAAACAAAGCGATGCCTTGGAGCAAAGGAAAATGTATTTATCACATTTGCGGAACGGCGCCGAGAAATAGGGTTTTACGTTCATTAGGAAACAACAGAAATTAAATATACGTATGAATACCTGACACGAGGGGTTATGCAGGACTGTCCAGACGGGTGACAGTTTAGTAAAAATAGTACAAATAAAACACATCAGAGTGACTTAATAAATTATAACACCATTGGACATTGGTGAACTGTTCTAACTTCAGAGTTAACAGCATTCCTTAGGTAATTGTGTTAAGATTGTTGTGATATGATTCAGTACAATTTTTGTGGTTTTTCATTTCTTGATTGAATGAAATTGCATATGTGACTGCAATTCTGTTAGATGGATATGCTGAAGCATAATTGTTATCATAAATTTAAATTAATTTAATTTAATAACTAACAAGTCATCAGTGAAGGTAGTTCGGAAATGAAAAGTGCTAATGTAAATCCTCTGGACTAATTAGATCTCGACAGAAAGTTTGCAAAGACGTGTTAAAATGATCCTTGTTCGAACCAAATTGGAATGAAATGAAACGCAGAAATAAATATTTGAAATAAATCATTTGCACAATATGAGGGAAACGGATGAAAGAATAAAACGATATGACGTTCGTCACGTGGTGGGGATGATGGCGCTAGTATCTGATGTCGTTCCCCACATAGCTTAGCGTAACGACGCGCATATTTTTTGTGCACATTCATTCAACACCGGGTATTCAAATAGAGAAGATTCCTTCTGTAACCATCCTCATAATTTCGTCATCTGCGTCGCGATTACTTACTAAACCTGGTCGACCTGCATCAAAATTGGCGAGTGGGTTTTCCCAACCTACCTCAAAAATACTTGGTGAAATGTCCGACGTAGGACCGTTCCGAAAAGGAACAGGGTTACAAGGAACAGGTTATAGCGAACATGATTCCCGGATATTGGCGCTATCCCCTGTTCCCCCGTCATTAAGGCCTAGGTTATTGGCATCTCTTGAAAAGGAAAAAAATAAAGACGTTTCAGTCATGAAATTGATGCGAGAATCTGTTGTCCGTGTGAAAAGGCGAGCGAGGAAAGACTGAAAGAAAGAGATCAGAGGTTTTTTCCGTGAGGTGGAGGAGTGAAAAGAGGGGTTTGGAGGCAAGAGGAAACTTCGGGTCGGGATGGAGGTAGCAAGAGGGAAAGACTTTGGGGATTCGCTCGTCAGCGGGGAGATAAAGAGAGGAGAGATGAGGGACTCGATTGAAAGCAGAAGTGGGTCGGGGATGAGTCCCCATCCCTCCCCATTTCAGTGAGAATTTTGGATGGGATGGGGATTCTGGGGAAAATAATAAATGGGAGGAATATAGGTGATAGTAATATGAAAAAAGTCGAGCTGGGCTCCGTCTCCGGAGGAAATGTGTTCCCACCAATAAGAGGATAGGCTTCTTGCGGTTGGGCAAGAAGGGATGGAGGAAAGTAGTGGAGGGTTTGGGGAAGTAGGAACGTCCTCGCCTATCATACGTACGCCCAGACTTACACACAGACCGGGATGAGGCAGACGCGGCTCATTCCCCAACCCACCGAACGACACCCTTATTTCAATCTGCTTCGACACATTGCAAAAGGTGGGGGGGAAGGGGCGTCAAAGTGAAAGGTTGTTGGTCAGACTCCATATTTTAATCAACGGTTTTCTTTTGACGATACGAGAGGTTTTTGATCTGGCGCGGCTTTTAAAAAATTCACTCTTCCAACTTACTTTCAGGGAATTGGAAGCTCTGCCTCTGGAAGCTTGTTGCTTAAGCTTTTGTAGGCATCTCCTCTTCAACGTACATGAATATCATGAAATTAATTTCACTTCCGGCTGAAACCGGACAAGAGAAACAAAGTCGCCGCTGATTCCCGCGGAAGAGCTATTAGTTTTTTTCCATTCCTCGACGAAAGTACGAACGTAAAATAAAGTTCCTCTTAGTAAAACAATCTAGTGTTAGTAAAAGTAGAAGAGTGCTGCGTAGATGTGATGAAAAGGTCATTGAGAAATAATATCACCAGTTTGGCCTCATTTAGAATATGCTGCAACTATATGGAATCCTCATGAAATTGGATTGATTGCGGAATTGGATCGCGTGCAGCGTAGAGGAGCCAGATTTGTGAAACTTTATAACAAACTTAGTAGCGTAACCAAAATATTTGAGCAGCTAGGCTGGGAATCACTAACGGAGCGAAGTTTAAATTACAGATTAAATCTCTTCCATGAATCGGAAGGATGTCTCTTTAGCAGTGATGTCGAAAATGTATCATTACCCCCATCGTGCTACGGTAGGAGAGATCATGTCGATAAAATTAGAGAGATCAAGTGTAAAGCAAGTAGATTTAAGATATCACTTTTTACACGAGCGATAAGAGATCAGAATAACATTTTCCAAACTCGGTAGGGTCATTTTTGGGTAAAAATTAATCTGGCGTGTATTCACTCCCAGCCACACATCCTAGCGGTGCCTTGCAGGGTTCTAAAATATCTGAAATAAACTGTCGGTTTCGTTTGGTACCAAAAAACTATCGCTAAACAGAAGGTTTCTTGTAAATTTTAAAAAATTATGTTCGATGCAGGTAATATATTGCCATATCTATATAATATTTATCAAATTATGCTATTAAAATTAACTATATATCATTTACATAATGATATAATAAATAATATTTTTCATTCCACCCCATGATCCCTACTTTCGACTCAACTAGGGCTCGAAGGAACGTAACCCCTTTACGTATCGTGTAAGGGTGGGCGTTATGCGACATTATGGCGCCACAAAACCCTCTCATTCATACGTCGACGCTGCCATCCTACGTATTTCTGACCCACCCATGTGACATGGAGCCTCTCCGATGAGCCCATGGGTCTCAAGGTGGGCGTCGCCATTTCGATATCTTCATTTCCGTTTTCCGAGGGGGCGTTTTATGTTGGAAGAAAGAGATCGTAAATGTCATTGCGAGTTTTCATCATAGTGCACTGCTCCATTGCATGGTCGATGGCTCCACCGAAAAAATGCATTTTTTACTAGGCTTATTGAATCGGTGAGTTCGTCGACGCATTGCTCAAGTCTAGCCTCGAAGTCGTTACAAAATTCGTCAGAGCAATTTGCGAGGGTTTCTATTTATATTTTGAGTCTTGACAACATTAACTGCTTCAGGCGCCATCTGATGTTTCCATATGAAAATTGGACCCTTTTAACGCTAACTTTCTTCAGATAATTTTGTCGTATAATCATAACTTGTGTTGTTTACAGTGACTCAAACATTTTGTCTCAGCGAAAAAAATGGGGTTAACTCGTGAACACTCTCGTGCGATGATTTTTTACGAGTTTCGACGTGGATTATCAAGGCAGGATTGCATCGATCAACTTACTTCCACTTTTGGCGATAGAGCCCCATTCTTCGTTACTGTGAAATTCTGGTATAAGGAATTAGATCATGGCCGTCGTGGTACACAATCATTTGTTTGCCACAAGTGTTTGGTTAAATACGGAAAAAGAAGCGGCGACGAAGGATCACTCTTCATGATGACAATTGCCAAGCTCTCATAGATCGGCTCAAACAACTACCTATTTGACTGGCCGAAACGTCGAATTGATGGGCCATCCTCCGCACAGCCCTGATTTACCCACCAAATGACTTCTTTTTATTCCCATTTTTTAAGAAAAAAATTGCATGGACAATTTTTATCGGCGTCTGAAGAAGCCGTTGATGCATTCTAAGACCATTTTTGGAGGTACCTCAATCGGAGTGGAAAAAGTGTCACCAAGATAGGTTCGAGCGCATGCAAAAGTGTTTTAATTATCATGAAGAATAATTCGAAAAACAAAAAAGCCATTTTCAACAATAAATCACCGTCCTTTCATTATTAGGCTGAAAATATTCATAGCAACCCTCGTATTCAGTAAAGCATGCAAATATTTAGACATCATCATTCGATTCCTTTGCAAAAGTAAGCAAATAATTTTAATGGTTCCTAGTCCGCGTGGGCGAAAAGTCCTCTGTAAATGAATCCTCCGATGGGGCACAGAAATGTAGAAAATGTCTATTCTCGTATGAAATGAACACATAGGCCTCTCGATTGACTTTGATTGAAAACTCGGAGAAGCCGTGAATTTAGGATCAGATTGTGACAACGTCTTGCTCGATTTACTATTTTTCTCCTAGCAATTTTTATCAAATGACGAATAATGGCTGTGACGAAAAATAAATGAAAAGTTAGGAATATTAAAGTGTTTGTATTCCGAAAATTCTTAAATATATCGAGCTGCCGTTATTGATTCATTTTTGCTATCACAGCGAAGGGAATGAATACCGCGGATATTTCTAAAGTGATTAATTTCTCTTTCACCAGAAGACTTCCGGGTCGTTGGTAATTGTTCGTTTCCTGCCCTTCAGAAAGGCGCCACAATTTAGCCGTGTTCCCTGTTCGATAGCCGACAAGGCGTTGAGCCACATCTGGTCGAATTTCAGTGAGAAAAGAAAGACTAACATTAGAGTACACGTAGTGTGTTTTAATTCATAATTCATAACTACATAATGGGGCTATCTCGATCTAATTTGGTATGGCAATTTACGATGACTCAAATTTGAGTAAATTCAAAGAAAAAAATGCTGTCAGGTTATCAATCGAGGGAAGTAATTTTTTCTTTATGGCGTTTCGTGAATTAATTTTGTAGGGAAATCAGAAACTATCTGAAAGCGTAGCTTTGGTTTCAGTCTCCAACAAGGTTCACTTATTATGTATTGGGAATGAAAAAATTCATCGGTATCATTTTAAAAGTTAAATTGCGGTAAAATATTGCATAGTGGAATTTGCAAAGTTCAAAAAAAGCGTTTTTCACAACACTTAAATGGAGGAGGTCCACAATGTCAATCCCGAAAAAGTGATTTTTATGGTAGTATTTTTTTAACACCCTGCAAGCCACCGCTAAGGTGAGTGGAGGAGACGCCCTTCCAATTAAATAAGAGCTTCAATTTGTATTTTAACATTCGCTTCGTGGGGGATTCATAGCCTAGCTCCTCTAATAACTTTGCTCTGATACTCAGTTTGTCATGACGTCTTTTCACAAATATCTTAAACGAATATCTCGGTAAAACAATGCATCCTTCGCAAATAAACGTATCTCACTAGTGACAACGGAGTTAATTTCGTTAACGTAAAGAATGAATAAACTAGGTCCGATTACACTTCCCTGAGGAACAGTGACTGACTTCTTCTGCATTAGAGCTAAACTCCATCTATTTTACGCCTTTAACACGACCATTCATTAATTCTTTTCATCCAGCCAAGGATATTTTTATCCATGCCAAATGCTTCTATCTATGTGAGTAGTTTACTGTGAGATACTTTCTCAAGAGAACCCCTTAATCTATTTTAATGAATTTCTCTCAAAGCCGAAACTCGTCAAATTTTATAGTCCCACTGCCTGTAGGCTCAAAGGCGTGATGGGAGATATCTCATGGAGACCCTTTATCCCAATTTAGTTGCACATAAATGGAATTACATGGAAGATAACAATTTGTGTGGAAAACGTAAAGTCCCTCAATGGCATCCAATTAATTCTCAGTGCGTGTTAATCGACCCTTGCGGTGAATTGTGTTACTAGAAACTAGTGGTTAATAATATCTGGGTTTAAGGATCACGGTGCAGAAGAAGGATATTGAATGACTGGAATATTGGTCGATGTTACCTTTGCAGAAAGTGACCATGTGATCCTCCTCGCGGTGACTTAAATGAAGGGGTGTTATTTTGTGAAAGCAATACAATTCTAGTGTCCAATTAGGAGCTGAAATGTCACCAAAAAGTTACGCCTGCACCGAAAAGGTACCCTGCACTCATGCGTGGGAGGTAGGCCCAACACTCTCCCCCACTCACTCCTCGCCTTCCTTATGTCTTTTCCTTCCGTTAACGGCTACTCATGATGTATCGATAGGTTCGAGAAGTATATTCCACCGGCCATTCTTGATTCAGAGCCAGATTCTCACCTCTTATCTAGGGGTTATTTGTGGGTACATGCTTGCTCGTATGTTCACTGGCTCCCTTGAGGCAAACATCGTTATCTCGCAAGCATTTCACTGGGCATTTTTCCAGACCGACCGGCCTTAATTCACATTTACCTTCCGCCTACCCACACAGATTTTTTAGAAACCCAGGATCGGTTTAGTCCGCATTGTATTCAATATGCGAAATATCGCCTAGGTTTACCTGCATTCCGTCGCATTATGAAATCAACGGAAATATTTTTCTACAATTAGAATCTTGGAGGTGTACAATATTTTCTGTCTAGCCTTTATCTCATAAATAGGTAAATATTGAATGAGCTCTACACGGTTATAAAACAACCATGTGTATGTATTCAAAAAGTATTTTTAATGAATAATTAATCACATTTTGTTCAAAATATATTTCGTCGGCTGCTTTTTAAATCGTTTATACTCAAATAAAATTTCACCACTGATGGAATAAAAAATGTGCTCTTTCTCGCCGCGAATGATTAATGCGATATCAAGTGTGAATTTTGGTAACGGCAGGCATACATCGTCTACCTTCAACTGTCCTTAGTGAACGCACGTACGTAAACCGTCTAAGAAAAACACCTGCATGAATATGTCTTCTCTTTCAACCGTAAGCTCCAAGTTTCCTGAAATGGATTCTCATCGGATTAAGTCCTCGCCATCGCTGCCGCTATTTCATTGGATGATGGATTGCGTCGCGCTTCCTCCAAAATAGACGAGGACCCGATGGGATTGCCATTTCGAATGCTTTTACCTATGCTGTGCTCAATAAGCTATCAGGCAAAATGTTTTCGAGCAGCGTGTTTTCTGGTGGTGTTAATTTAGGCAAGGTTTTGAATTTATTTTCTCTAGTATATTAACATCCTGATTAGTGGCATGGAGTTAGAAACGTTCGTATTTCAAGACCACCTTAAGCTAAGTATGCACGATCCAACATTTGACATTCAGTGCCGATTGAACAAAAATAAACAAAAGCGGAATAGGTCTTAAATGTTCTGCATTCATGTGAAACTTGTATGATATAATAATATGCCAATGAGTACGGTTTACGCAGTAATTATCTGGTACAAGGGAACTCTGTGATTTTCATTTTTATATAAAATATATATGTATATATATTTATATATATATATATAATGTATATTATATATATATAATGTATATTATATATATTTATATATATATAATGTATATTATATATATATATAATGTATATATATATATAAAATGTATATATATATATATATATATATATGTATATATATATATAAAATGTATATATATGTACGAGTGTATATATATATATATATATAAAATGTATATATATATATATGTGTATATATATATAATTATATATATATATATATATATATATATATATATATATATATATATATATATATATATATATATATACATACATGGTGCGGCGCTTAAATCCGGACAAACAGGCTGGTCCCGGGTAAGCTACACCTTTCCTAGACTTAACCGAAGCATAATACTAAGCCACAATATCGTATACAGCTGATCTGCGATACCCGGAGAATCGAACTATTTCGAAATACAACGCCCAGCGCGAACACTTTCGATAAGTACGGTTCTTTGACTGTACTCCGCACTTGTACGCAACATCTCCACCATTTCATGGTTATGGCTGTTTACTAGATGCCTGTAGCTTTCAAGAACGCCAACCGCGACCGCCAGTGGAACTACGATATGGCGGAAAAGTCAAATTGAAATTCGTCCGGATTGAAGCGCCGCAGCCTGTACACACGGTAGCTGGTTGCTTATATATCCAAATAAGTATATGATCGAAGCATAAGGATCTATTTGGATCTAGGCTTTTCAGCAGACGTTCTAAGGCACTAGGTATTTTTCTATTTCGGTCATTGGCTGAAAAAACTAATTTGAATAAGCCATAGAAATTAAATGGGGAGAGCATGGTGAAAACGCCTTGAAAGAATGAATTGCTTGTCTTTTCCGATTTTTCGGTGTTTCCTTTATCGTTTTCGAGGAAATCAACTGTCAACTTATTACCCTGAGCTCCATGAAAGAGGACAATGAAGCCTTTTTACTTAATTATAAATGTTCTTAGGCTAATTTATATCTTTTGTAATCGCTTTGCGCTTTGTTCATATTTACATTCACATGGATCTATGTATCTGGTGATTGGGAATAATCTTATTTCGATCATCGTTTGGCATTGTGCGTGTATTCTTTACCTCTTATTGTGGCGTTACCTTTGGCGCCATAACTATTCCCTATGCCCCGCGTTGCCCCATCCGAGTTACCTTTGAATAAATTTTCACTCAATGTGAACTTGTTGACTGCAGAGCGCGAGATCCCGAGGAAACGATTCCACGCGTCCTCGGCATTTAGATCTTTGCTAACATACTTGAAATTATCAAATAAAACATTTAACTTGCATTTTGAGGCATCAGATTCATCTATTTTTTGAGTAAAATAAAGTTTTCTGAAAAAAGAAAATTGCAGTTCCATGATGCCAAATATCTTTTCAACAAAAAAAATGTTCGTGTGCAGGTAAAGGCGGGCCGAAATATCCCTTGATTGGTCCACTTGATAATCACGGCACTTTCAATCGTTGATACAGGACCTGTAGATGAAGATGAAACAGAAATTATCTCCTTTTCGCAACTTCCACGGGCAGTCAATCAGTTTATCATCGCCAAAGAGTGATATTCGGAGATGTATTTTAAGTTAGCAGTGGCTATCTCGTCAAGAGAATGGCCAGGGGCTAACTGTTGATATTAATTTCCTCTGCAGGTGACCACGCTACTGAGGCGATCCCGGCCGCTCCATTCATTCAGTTAACTATGGACCGTCCCATCAAAGCACAGTTTCATGCGGTGGTAGTAGTTATTGGGGGAGGTGACCGACCACTAAGGTCATTTGAGCCCAGGGGGATAGGTGGGTAATCTGGTGGTGGTAGGATGTTTCAGGGAATGGAGGAAGGGCGAATAGAAACGGCGTGGTCATTAGCTTGTCCGCATTAGAGATGTGCCAAGGGGTCCACCCACATTTTAAAATACCATCCGACGAACGGTGCACTCGAAGTGATCTCCGCAAAGCAGATCAATAAGGAACACCCCTGAAAAATCGTGCCTCCTCCGGGATCCGAACGCGATCCCTCGAGGTGGGAAGCCAGGGCATTAGCCCCGGCATCGTCCCGATTTCCCGCAACATCATAAGCAAAGCGGGTCAAATTCTAGACCATGGCGTTCGCGTTCACCGGCTGGAATATATCGGTTGTACAACCATCCTAATGAGACAATTAAATTCCCTGACTGCTATCGTAAAACCGACTGTTGTTCTTGTAGCGATCCTCTAATCAATGCTTCCGAATTTCGGAAGTTGAAAGTTTTATTTATTTCTATAGAATTATTGTTTAATTGACAGAAAACGCTGTGTTTGATCGATGGCTGAATTGTATGACATGAATCGTGCATAGGATGGAAGTAAGATAAGCAATGCATCTTAATAAAGTGGATGAATGTTTTTGCGCTCATGAAAATGAGAATTTTGCGAAATTATACTGTTATTCCAGCGAGTAAAAAGACCAGTTGAAATGTTAAGCATAGCGAAAAAGCACATTTCATCTTTTATGAATAATTGTTGATACTATTTGACCCCTCATTATTAATCAATGAATTATAAAAGTACTTAATTAGTGCAAGCCAGATAGGAAATCAAATGCGATACCTAATAAATATTTTGAGAACACAGAGAGACCAACGAAATCGCATGCGTTTCAAGTTTTAAGCGGTAACCCATGCACAATCACTTTGAGGTTTCTCTTGGTCAACTGTCAGAATTGAAGTACCGAAATTGAGAATTTTTATTGCTTTGAATACAGTGAGTCGCAAGTTTCAGAGTAATGAGCGGTTACTATACATATCGTACACGTAAGCCGATGACTTTTTTTTGAATTTGAAGAGGTGATATAAATTTTCCCCAATTAGAAAACGGGAATAAATCACGCTAGCCCATCGTATAGAAAGTGTACTTTTTTGGATCTAATCTGCTGGCCTTGCATTCCCAGTTTGGTTCTGCATAATTCATTTATTATTGTGTTTATGTTAGCATAAATTAGTTTTCTGGCCAATTTTTCGTGACAAATATTCCTTGAAAACTTTTTGGTTTTATGATAATATTATTTTCCAGCTTTATTTTTTGGAAATTGCGAGTCATAAATCGTTTACAAGCACCTGAAAATCATTTTGCTACAGATGAATGTAATCATATGTTCACGACCTAATTTATTAATTGGAATCCTGCAGTAGCTTAAAAGATATTGAAAAAAACAGAAAATACGAGGGTCATCCGGAAAGTAGTACCCGTTCGTGCCGCATGAAGTGCTGACGACGCGAGTAGCCGCTGGACGAGGTCAGATAGCTTCAGTGGCTTGTCTGCCTTCTCTGAGCCAAGTTGCGTGACGCTAGCATTGCCTGTGTTGTTTCTGTGATTGTTTACAATGTTTAAAAAAATTGAGAACGCCGCCAGTTGTGAAGTGAGGGCAGTGATTAAATTCCTCAATGCAAGAAACGTTCGCCCATGTGATATTCATCGCCAATTAAAGGAGGTGTATGGAGACAATGTAATGGACGAGTCGTCTGTTCGGCGGTGGTGTCGCAACTTCAACATGGGGAGGGGGAACACACACGACGATGAGCGTTCGGGGAGACCGTCTGTCATTAGAGACCAACTGGTGAGCTCAGTTGACGAATTCGTGAGGAACGATCGGCGCGTCACAATTGATGACATCTGTGAGCATTTTCCCAATGTTTCTCGAACAATTGTTCATGAAATTGTTAAACACCATCTGCATTATGCAAAAATTTGTGCAAGATGGGTCCCTCGCGTATCTCAATGAGCTGGCGGCGAAGGACTATGCAGCAGGAATACAGAAACTTGTCACACGTTATGACAAATGCCTTAATTTGCTTGGAGATTATGTTGAGAAGTAGTTTAAAGTATCCTCTTTCAAATAAAATTTTTTATGTTTGTTAATATTTACTTTTGTGTCTTTATTTCACGAACGGGTACTACTTTCCGGATGACCCTCGTTTTAGGTTGCCGATGTAGTTTCGGAATGCGTCATTGATATAACTAGTCGCACAAATAAAATTTTGATATGAAATACTGATGTGAACGTGATGCATTTGTCAAACTGATGCGACTGAAAAATGGTTAAAGTGGCGCCGAAAGGATTTCAATGAATTTGAAAAGCGATGGCATAGCACTTGTTTTCCAAATATTGGCGTGATTGTCTTATAATTGATTAACTGCACTTGCATGTATTCATTTTTTATAGTATCGGTTTCCTCGTTTTTGAAGATTATTTTTCAGCGACCCTTTTAAATATTCTTTTTAAAAGGAGCACAAACTGGAATTTGCCAAATTTTCATAACACTACCATTTCCATTAATTTCGGTCGAGTAGAACTTTTCGGGTTGGCGAATGGCGGGAATCCTTCATGTCAATATTTTGCAATCACCAATTTCTTCCAGGCGTTCTCTTCCATCACTACCGGGTAAAACTAGACAGAGAATTAGAATCACATTTTCTTTTAAACTTGTCGAAGAAATAGCATCGATGAGAAGTATTATCCAAGATACCTAAAGTCAATCATTCCTGATCTGCCATGAATATACTGATCTGTGACCAAAGTAAGGATTCACTGCTGAGAGTTTTCCCAGAAAAACCGTTGTCAAATGGCTCGGACCACTCCCATTTCTATTTCACAAAAGTGGATGTGATTACCTCGGGCGAGCTGCGAGACAACGGTGCTTAGGAGCTTAGAGGCGAGTGGAGGTCGGAGGGTGACAGGTCGCTTAAGGACGGATAGATGGGAGGGATCGAGGAGTCTCGGGCATGAGAATAAGGAAAACGAGAGTGATGTGCTGGTTGAAAATGGAGGAGAGGAAGGGACTGGGAGGACACGGGAGAGGGGGCTTGACACTGTCTGGAACACTGGGAGATCTGGAGGAAATTACGGGGCGAGATTTTGCGGGAAATTTCCTCCTCAAGGCATTCAAGGCTTTTCCCTGGGGATGTTAACTTTAGCATAAAGATCGGAATATCAGTGACGTGTCAGGAATAGGTTGAACGATTCATGTAGAGAAAATGAGGGAGTCAAGGACTCCGATTGAATCTGACAATAAATGTAAATATACAAGCTATCCATGTAACCAAAATCATGGCATTTTTATCAATCCTCGTACTCATCCGCAGCTTATTGCACTTCACGTGGTCCAGAATTGACATTTTGTCAGAACAGAACCATTTTGATTAGACATGACTCTTTGAAGCCTTACTTTCCTCTCCTAAAGCCATATTTATTAAATGAACAGATTTATTGAACGTGGCTGTAATTTGTTGCTTAGAGAATTGAGGACCTGTACACACTGAACATCTTGAAACTGATTTTTCAGAAAGCACATTTATATGGATAGCAATAAAATAAAAAGAAATATTTCATGCATATGTGTGTGTACATACTAATGTATATACTCGTATATATACATGTATGTATATATATATATATATATATATATATATATATATATATATATATATGTTGGACGGGATGAAGGGAGGAAGAAGGTACTCATAGATGAAGAGGGACCTGATGTAGATGTTTTGCTAGGAGTCACAGAATATTTATTTCGGAGTTGTGTCCATCCAAAAACCTACCTTAACCGGTAGATTACCTAATAATAATAAAAATTATATATATATATATATATATATATATATATATATATATATATATATATATATATATATATATATATATATATATATTATATACAGGGTGGCACCCAAAAGTGGTAGGACTGATTTTCTCTGGCGCGAACGGAGCGGTGGAAGGGGGTCTGCCTGGCCGGGTAAGGTGGAGGGGGCTCTTAGCAACGAACCCACACCAACCTCAGTCGCCTGCGGGCTGTCGTTGAGTGAGGACACCGTTTTTAGTGAAGCAAGTTTTTTGTCCGCGTCGAAAAACAAAATGAATCTGAATTTAGAGCAACGTTATTCCGTGAAGTTTTGTGCGAAACTCGGAAAGACGGCAACTGAGACCCTCGATATGATCAAGCAGGCTTATGGGGACACTGCCTTAAGCCGTTCCACAGTATTTGAGTGGCACAAGTTGTTTAAAGAGGGTAGGGAGCTCGTTGAAGACGACCATCGCTCCGGACGGCCGTCGACGGCAAGAACTTACCCGAATGTGGATAGAGTGAGGACACTGCTGAACACAGACCGACGCTTAACCAGTGAAGACATTGCAGACCAGTTGGGTCTGTCTGCATCCAACGTCCAACGCATTATTTCACAGGATTTGGCCATGCGCAAGGTGTGCGCCAAAATGGTGCCGAAAATTCTGCCATGGCGCGCTCGTCGTCAGAAAGCTCCTGGCCAAATATGGCGTTGCCATGTTGCTGCACCCACCCTATTCTCCCGATCTGGCACCACCGGACTTCTTCTTCTTCCCCCTGATGAAAAGACAGCTCAAGGGACGACGTTTTGACTCGATAAAGGCCGTTCAAGAGGCTTCGACGAGGGTCTTCAACGGCATCCCCAAAGAAATTTTCCAGCGGGCGTACGGGGAATGGGAGCAACGTTATACTGTGTAGCAGCTCAAGGATATTTTTAAGCTCAAGATTATTAAGTCGACGTAAGTATATCGTCAATAAAGTTCTTGTAAAAAAATCAG